>NW_023270415.1:80465176-80512696 GCF_011800145.1 Mirounga leonina
CATGCATTCACACACTCATTCATCGGTTCATGCACACATTCATGCATGCATGCATGCATTCACACTCATTCATTGATTCATGCATGTCATTGGTTCATGCATGTGTTCATGCATGCACGCATTCACTCATGCATACATTCATTCCTTCATATACTCGGGGCAGGGACTGTGCCAGCATAATGAGATAAAGACCCTAGTGCTAGACCTCACCATACTTGAACATGTCACATGTCCTAGGTGGGGTGCAGCTTGAGGGGGCGGTGACTCCATTCTGCCAGCGAGACCCATGCACCATGGAGCCCTGCAATGGACAGAACTGAGAGGAGAAGGTGAGGGGCTTTCCTATCTAGGGTCTTGTGGAGAGAAGGAAGCAGTCACTGCAGAACCTGGAGCTTGTCTGCCTAGCCAGACCTCCCAACCCTTTGCTCCTTCCTCTCCCAGCTGGAGCCCCCCACCCCCGCTTTTTTTTTTAAAAGATTTTATTTATTTATTTGAGAGAGAGAGAGTAAGAGAGAGAGAGAACATGAGCGGGGTTGGGAGAGGGGCAGACGGAAGGAGAAGCAGACTCCCCACTGAGCAGAGAGCCCCATGTAGGACTCCACCCAGGACTCCAGGATCATGACCTGAGCCGGAGACAGATGTTCAACCAACTGAGCCCCCCAGGTGCCCCCTAGCTGGAGCCTCTTGACCTGGGCCTGGCCTGAGACAGGATGTATATAAGGACTTCAGAAGTGTCCTGTCAGCTCCCCAAGGTGAAGGATTTGTCCAGCTGGTCTTGAGTTGTAAGCATCCTGCATCATTCCTGGTCACGGTGAACGTTGGATGGTGCATGACGGCCTCTTTAGGTCAAGTGTCCAGAGCTTCACTGCTGGTGCCTGGACATTGGTGTCGCCCTAAGTCTCCTTTCTGTCCACTTGGCCCTAACCTTATAACCCTGAGGGGTTCCCTTCTCCCGATGGCACCCAGTGAGTAAGAGTGTCCACCAGTGCAGGCTCTGGGTCCTCGGGCCTGTGGACTAGCCTCCCAGGAGCTGGGCACCAGCCCCATGATCCATCCACTTGCCCAAACCCATGCTTGCCCTGGCCCAGCCTGCTGTGGCCACCTCACTCCTTGGATACAGTGTCCCTCTTTCCTATGAATTCCAGCTTCCCAGGCTCAGTCCACTCACTTTCTGGAGTTGGATGTAACTCGATGTTACAACCTGGATGGCCTGGCTTTAGCATATCAGGAAAGGCACGAGGACCCACTCCCCATCACTTTCACCCTGTTTCGCTGTCTCATTGTCTAGCTCAAGAAAATAAAACCTCAGAATCTGTGCTTCCTTATTTTTCTCTCCTTCCCTCTGGCCACCTCCATCATGAGGTTAAATGAGAAGGAGCAAGGTACATGGGGGTCACCTGTCTTGGATTGCAGTGGCGTTGAGACTCCCCTGGGGACATAGCTGTCTGGTGAGGGGAGGTTTGCGGAGGCCACCTGGCCACACCGCTTACCCCACGGAAGAACTTGACCATCTGCCACATCGCTTTGACCTCGGTTGGGAGCCAGGATCTCAGTCTACAGGGCTGTCCTTCCCACGGTGGACCACTTCGTCGGCAGGGAGGTCTGCAGTGCATGCCGCTGCCCTCCACCACCAGCCCCGTCTTACGGAGAGCAGGAGGGTAATGAGTTGTAAGTACCACATGGGGTTATGGTGCCAGGTGGCAGTCAGCAAGCTCACCACCTCCCAGCTGAAGCTGTGGCTCTGCCCTTGCTTGGCGAGCCCACAGTGGGAAGGTCGTGCCAGTCTTCTGAGCACCATACTGTGAAAGGGAAGCTGAAGCATGTTCCATGTCCCTGATCCCAACAGAGAGTGTCTGGGGTGAGAGGAGCCAGCCTAGGTTGCTGACTTCTGAGTCTGTGGAGGGCTGAGCCTCTGGCCCTTGATCTCTCTCCCATCCAGCGCAGGGCAGAGAAAGCAGAGTCCATGGTTGAGCCTGAGCTCTGCGTCTCTGCACACCCTGGAATTGGGGCCCAAAGCCCCATCTTCTGTTTGGGCACGACCAGAGCAGGGGGCTCATACCCCAGATGTCCATTCCAAACAGCTGGGTGGGTCCCCGCACGTCACCTGGACCTCATCCAGCCGGGGGGCTGCCCCTTCACGAACAAAAGAGCCCTTCTGAGCCTGAGAGGCCATCAGACGCCCTCCCTCCCCGACCCTGCTCCTCTCTTCCGCAGGGACCCATCTCTGGACAGAGCACCGAGAGCTAGAGCTCCCAGAAGGGGCGGCGTCAGCCGCACCCACGGCGTCCGGGCTCTGCGCTCTCTCCCCTGTGTCGGCAGAGATGGAAGAGCAGGTGTTTCCAATGAATTGGGGCCTTTCAATCTCCGGGGGCTGCCGCTCCTTGCGTGCCATTCACTGGCCCCGAAGCCCGCTCCGGGCGGAGGTTCCCGGGGCTGCCGCGCCCGAGGCTGTAGCCTCTCCCGCTCCCAGCCCTCCGTTTCCAAGGGGTCCGTGGTGTGCGGGGAACGCACCCACAGCGGCGTCACGGGGCAGCGCTGGGTGTGGGTCGCCCCGACAGGGCTGAGACGCCAAGCAATCCTTTGGTGGCGGGGAACCATCCTGACGCACGGCCCTCAGGGGCGGGTGCTTTGCTGCGACATCTGTGCCTCTGGCCCCAGGAGGTGGGCTCTAGCGGAGGAGAAGGGGGAGCGGGCCTGGCAGATTTACACCGTGCAGCCTGGCTCCCTGGCTCGGCTGCCAGGGCCTGTCAGAATTAGCACCTTCCAGAAAGGAGGCGGAGGAGAGGCCGCCGAGCGCAGGGCTTCCCGTCGGCACACCTCCCCACTCTGCCAGCCGCTGATCAGAGGGAGGAGGCACGGGCAGCCCCGCTTTGCAGAGCCCCTAACACAGGTCCTCGGGGGGTGTCCTTAGTTTTTAGAGTCTCCTCAGCATCCGTGTGCCGGGCACTGAGGGAAGGGTGCGGCAGAGAAGGGCTTGGCCCGGAGTGGACGCTCTGTGAACACGGTGTTGGCTGTTGGCAAGAGTCCTGGTGTGGGCGTCAGGCTGTGGCTCTGGCCGCCGGGCGATGCTCCCATTTTGCAGCAGGGCATCCTGAGGCCCAGAGGGCCCCGCCTCCCAGACTCACGCATCACGGGCCCAGCTGGGGTCCTGTCCTCACCCTGCAGACACGGCTGGCCCTTTGCCCCGCTCAGGTCAACTCATCCATTCAGGGCGCTGACCTCGCACTTACCAAAGGTTTTCTGATCCTGACGATGCCGTGGGCGGAGGGGGGAAACGCTTACCTCCTCCCGGTCCGATGGTTGAGCGAGGGGAGCGGCCGTGACCTCTGGCGAACGGCCTGCTGCTGGACCGTCTGGATGACAGAATGAGGGCAGGCTCCCTGGGGAGGCGTTCCTGGGGAGTGTGCAGGACGAGGAAGGGAGGGCATTCCCGGGGCAGGGCAGGGCAGAGGAGCCCACGGGAGGAGCGCTTGGTGCTCAAAGGCCTGAAGGTCGCACTGTTCAGCCGCTTGGCAGCAAGGCTCTGGCAGCCCCTGAGGCGGGACAGACACTGGTCAGCAGGTCAGGTTGGCCTCCGGGCAGCCCCGGGAGGACAGGGGCAGGGGAGGGGATGGGGCAGCGAGGGGCCGGCTGGCAGGGGGTGCAGTAGTTGGGATGGCGATCAGCGATCCTGGACTGCAGGGTGGGAAGCAGGGGGTGGGCCCGAAGGACGTGTGGGAGCTAGAACTTCATTCTACTCAACAGGGACCCACTTCAGGGCCCTGGGCACGAACCCTAGGATGGACTTGCCAGGCCAATTCATGCAGGGACCGGTCAGGAGGCTGGAGACGGGGCAGGAGGGGGTGTTCAATTGAAGGAGCAAGGAAGCTCCATTCCCATCTCTGGAGCCCTGGGGAGCCCAGGAGAGACTCAGGGTGGATGGCAGGGGGCAGGGACGGAGCCTGGGGCCCCAAGCGTGTGGGGACCCGCTGCTACAGAAGCATACGGGGGAGGGGACGACTGGGGCCAAGCCGGCCACCACTTCCAAGTGCTCCTCCAGGGACGTGGGGTGGAGATGGAGTAAGAGCTGGGACTGGACCCTTCTAAGGGGTGATGGAGTGGGGCCAGAGGTCAGAGGTGAGGACGTGGGGCGGCCGCAGGGGCTGCGTAAAGGCAGTTCACGTGCGGTGAGCTGGCCCTTTGCACGCCTTGGCCCCACAGCCTCCTGACACACAGAGACCGCTATGGGCAGGAGGGCGCTTGGAGCTGGGGCTGGCCATTCGGGTCGCTTGTCCCACTTCACACAGCTCAGCAGTGGGGCACTGGAGGTCAAACTTACTTGGTGTATTGTCCCTGAAATGAACTGTTCACACGATGCCCAGGGTGACCTTCCCAGATCCTGCCAGAGCAGCATCCACACCCACCTGCTTTCCAGGGTCTCCTGGAGGCTCTCGGTGCTCAGCCGCACTCACCTGCTGGTGCTAGCCCCCCCCTCGCTCCCTCTCTCCCTCCCTGCCCTCCGACCCCAGCAGAGACTGCACTCCCTCGGGGCTGAAGTGAACCCTTGTGGTGCTCACTGACTGCGAACCCTCGCCCCCATGTCGGGCTTCTGTCTTCCTCCTCTACAGGGCTAGGTCTATGGGGCCAGGCCACCCTCTCTCTCATCAGCCTGGGACAATGCTAGGTGAGCCTGGGGGACAGGTGAGTGGGTGAGTAGAAAGAAAGACAGACAGGTAGATAGAGAGACAGACAGATGGAAACAGAGAGATATGTACACAGGGGACAGAGTCACAGAGCTAGAGATAGGAAGAGACACACCCAGAGGCAGAGGGGGATGGGAACCCCGTCCCTTCCGACCCCTGAGCGTGGACGACTCTCGCAGTCTGGTGGTGAGGGTCAGCAGCATGGAGTCTGCTGGCCTCCTTGTCGTCTGGCCCCAAGGCCGAGCCCTGCACGTGGACACTCGGGGTCGGCGGACCTGTAGGCTCTGTCCCAGGCCAGTGGGCAGTGGGGTGGACCTGGACCCAGGGGCGTGGTGAGGGTCCCAGGAGGGCCAGAGCAGGAGCAGCTCCGACACGCTGCCCTGCTGGGTTTCTGGGTTGTCCCTGGACACTCGCGCCCTGACTGTCCATCCCAGGCATTTGTCTCAGTGCTCAGGACAGGTGTCTTTGTTTGGCATACACAGTGTGGCCACACCCCCGCTTCCCTGTCCCCATCCGCATCATCACTGACATTGATAATATCAACAGCATGGTGAGGTGGTCACCATCCCCCGCCCCCACCCGATGGCTCGGCGCCTGACCTCCCAAGTAGACAAACCATGGGTGCTGGGGCCCCTGGGGACACCTTTGCCCTGAGCGGTGAGGTCCCCAGCAAACCCAGTGAAGTCCTCGCCTGGCTACCAGCGGAACGCCCCTCCCACCGCTGGGCAGCCCTCAGGAGACGGGCTGGGTCCTGCCGGTCTTGTCAGCAGCCCGGCAGGTTCTCAAGGGGGCCTGGGGAGTGGGCCCCCCTGCATTGCCAGTTAGCACTGAAGATGGTCAGAGCATATGCTGTGCTATTTCTGTTTTTCAATAAAATCAACATTAAAATTTTTTTTAACAGAGCACCAGGCACCACTGAGAGCAATTAGTGTTGCATCATGGACCAAGCAGCGGCTTTGCTGAGACACACGCAGACACAGCCGTCCATACTGCGTGCCCCGGCACGTCCTCTGCGATTCACGCACCTGCTAAGAGGAGAACCGTGCAGGCCAGGCCGGGCGCTGTCCCTGCCGGAGCGCTCGGGGGCGTGGGGCACTGCCTGACGCACAGCCAGCCACTGCCACCTCTGATCCTTCCCTGGAGAGGCAGTCAGGGAAAAGGACAGTTCAGAACAAGGAGGGCTCCAGGCTCAGCCCACAGCCAGGGATTAGGACGAAACCTATGACCAGAAGTAGGGGTTCCGTCTGTGACCAGGGATCAAGCCTCAGCCCTAGTCTAGGACCAGGAATCGGAGTTAGGTTTGTTACGAGGATCAGGGCTCAGTCTGTGAGCAGGGACAGGGCTCCTCAGAGTAAAACCTGGGTCAGGGCTCAGGGTGTGACCAGGGCTCAGTGTATGAAGGATTCAGGCTCAGTCAGTAGTCAGGATCAGGGCTCAGTGTGTCTCTTCCTCCATTTTATCTCCAACACCTCCTGCCTGGATTATGCTCCGGTCAAACTGGACTTCCTCCTCATCAAATTCTCCTGGTTCAGAGACCTTTGCAATTTTTGTTCTTTCTGCCTAAAAAAAATTATTTTCTCAAGTGACTGGATCTTTCTCTTCTTTACTTCTCAGCTCAACCCTGTCCACCCCACAGCACCCTCTTTATTTCCCTCAGGGGGTCATCACAATATGATCACAGAAATTCCTTCAAAAAATGTAGGCTCTCTCCCATAGGAAATGGGTGCTCTGTCCCATAGGAAATGGGGAGCTCTCTCCCATACGAAACGGAGTGCTCTCTCCCTTAGGAAATGGGCACCCTCCCCCGGAGGAAACAGGGAACCCTCTTCCATAGGAAGTGGGGTGCTCTGTCCCGCAGGACAGTGCCGTTTTGTCCCAGCCCAGGCTGGGGTGCGCAGCCGTCATAGAGCACAATGGGGCCCAGCCACCTCAGAGATCATGTATTGTTTACAAAAATAAAAAAATTGTGAAACATGGTTTAAAAAAATAAAAGTGTGAAATATTTCCAATACATAGCAAAGTACCAACAACTACATAATGGACACTTCCATGTTTACCCAAAGTAGGCAGGTGTTAGCTGTTCACCCTGTTTGCTTTCAGTGTTTCTGAAAAATGGCAGGGGAAAATCCTTCTCCCTCCGCACAGGCTCATGCTGACCGGAAGTCAGTGTGTGCTCATCCACAAAATGCAGTATTATTTTGTGCATTAGAAACTTACACATGGGTGCCATCCTGCATATATGCTTTTGTTACTTGTTTTTTTTTCCTTTTCGCTCAATATTATATTATCCATGCTGATAGAGATAGACCTAGTTCACTCATTTTAACTAATGTTTTGTATTTTGTTGTATGAATAACCAATATTTACCCATTTCCCCAATCAGAGATCTTTTTTTGGTTGCCATTTTTGCTCTAATAAGTAAGCCTCTGAGAACAAGCTTTGTGAGCGTGTGCAAGGTCACCCACAGGGAGCCACCCAGAGTGGAATTGCTGGGTCATTTTGGGAGCTCGAGCAATCTTGGCTTCCGTAGGAACTGCCAAATTGCTCTCCAAAGTGGTTCTAGCAATTTACCGCCCACTAGCGATGATAAGAGTTCCTGTTTCTCCACGTTCTGGCCAACATTTGGTGTTACCAGACTCATCAACATTTGTCAGGTGATGGATGTGAAATGGTATATCATTATGGCTTTATTTTGCTTTTCCCCGATGACCGGGGATGAGCACTCCCTCGCGCCTCATTGACCACCTGGGTCTCGCCTGGTTGTGAATGGGTGCTCTCATCCTCTGTGCATTTTTCCACTGGGCTATTCAGCTTCTGATTCGTGTGTTTATTGTATCGTCGCCACCAAGATGCAATAAAAACATTCTCTTGTGCTTTTAAAAAATGTTTTACAGTTTCCCATCTCACATTTAGGTCTTTACTCCATCTGGAATTTAGTTTTGTGTTTGCGATGAGGTAGACATCTAATTTTATCTTCTGAGTCATGTATTCTTTACTGGGAGTGGCACGCACTGGACGGAGCTTTTCAACATGGCTTCACAGGCTCTGTGGACCCTGAAAGTCAAGAGAATCACAAGCAAAGTTGCGTGCGTGTCTCTGTCTCTGCACATTTTTCTGCAGAGTGTCCATAGACCTCTCCTGATTCTCTAAGCTGTCAGGGACCCCGAATAATTTGAACAGCCACTGCTCAGCACCCAGAACCGCTGGATGGGGAGGTGAAGTTAGGGGTGAAGATTGTGGGTCTTTCTTCTCTGAGGATCCTTCTTTTGACATTGTCCTTCTTGGATTTGTTCACCTTTGGAATTCACCTGGGGCCGTTCGGCACACCTGGGACCTCCTCCTGCTTAGGGGGACAATGCCCCTCTTCTCCTCTGATGCCAGGAAGAAAGGGGATTATAAGATGACGGTCCGGGAGAAGCCAGCCCAGGCAGGGCCAGTCTCTTCCGTATAGGACACGGGCTCCCTGGGCCGGCCCTGTCCTGGTGGGGGCGGGGGATGGAGCACACGGGGATGGGGAACAGGGGTGAGAAGCTGGCCCAGGTGCCTGTTGAGAGCAGAACCAGGTGGAAGGCTTCTGTCCACTGTGCACGCTCATCCAGGCTAACGTCTTCTAAATATTTTTAAAATTTGTGGACATTACGGCTTGCTCTCAGGGCTGCGAAGTTCCCCGGGTTTAGACACACACGTGGTAAGCACATCACAGCCCCATGCAGAATAACTCGCCGCCTGTGCTCACCCGCTCCCCCCTGCTCGCCCCCTCCCCTCTCCCCTGCAGCCGCTGACCTGTTCACCGTCTCTATAGTCCTGTAAATTCCGAGCTGAACAGCGTGTAGCCTTTATGACTGGCGTCTTTCACTTGCCGTGTGTGCTCAGGACTCACCGTGTCTGTCGTGGCTCGACAGCTCACGCTTTTTATCACTGACTAGTAGCTCATGGTGTGGATGTGCCAGTTTGTTTACCTGTTCACCTGCTAAAGCACATCCTAGTTCCTGCCTATTTTCAGCGATTATAAATAAAGATACTACAAACATCTGCATGCAGGTTTTTATGTGGATATACATTTTTTAAATTAGTTGGGTAAATACGTATGGGCATGATTCCTGGATTATACGGTAAGACTCTGTTTAACTTTGTAAGAGGTGGGCAAACCGTCTTTTGCAGAGGCGATATGGAGCAGTAGACTTTTCTCTCCTGTTGCTTTGCCATCACTGCCTGCAGCCGACAGAGAGACACTCAGGGGTCGGGCCCTCCATCCACAGCTCTCACGGTCCTGATGGACAATCTCTGCAGAGCACAGGGAGGAAGGCATACAGAGGCGGCATGACTCATGGTTGAGATTTTTGATTATAGAAGCCATCCCCTCTCTGTCCCCCACGTCCTGCCTTCCGAGGACGCTGGCCAGTGACTGTCCCATAGCGCAGGGCTGCCTTCCCCGTATCCTAAGGGGAAGTCGAATGGGCTGGAACCTGTGCCCTCCGCAGACCACTCTGTGCCTGGGCCGCCTGAGTACGCAAACAGCAGAAAGCCTACCGCAGACCCTCCCAAGCTGTGTCCCACCCCGGAGAGCCTGGCAGGAGGGGGAGGGAGCATGGACGGCAGCATTCCCAGATTTCCCACCAGTGTTCTCGCCCTGTATAATCCTCTCTCCTTGTGTACGACTGGGGGTTTACCATAGGAAGGGGTTTGGTTGTGTTATATGGCAACTGCTGAGGGGCTCACTCCCATGTTACCTAAGACTGGGCTGTGGCCCAGAGAAGGAGCCTCTCCCAACAGCCCGGAGGGAAGCAGACAGCTCTGGGTGAACGACCACCCAAGGGGCCGCAGGAACCCCAAACCACAAGGAACTGGATTTTGCCAACCATGCAAATGAACTTGAAAGAGTCCCCACGCTCCAGAGGAGCTCCTGGGGAGGTCCTGAGCAGAGCACCCCCCACCCTTCCTGGATCCCCGACTCAGGGGAACTTGGAGATCACAAACCCGAGGGGTGTTAAGCCACTCCGTGTGTAAACATTCCTTCTGCAGCGATAGATAGTCAGTATGGAGGGTCCCAAGCCCTCCATCTGCCTCTGCGCCCAGGGGCTGTCACTTGGCTCCCGTGCAACGGAAGCGAAAGAGGACCCGAGTTTAACCAAATACGGGACTGGGGAGAAACCCGAGTAGGCTTCCACGTAGAGGCACACCTCCCTTTATCGAGCTTCCTGGTCGG
The DNA here is from genome assembly GCF_011800145.1 of Mirounga leonina. Classification (NCBI taxonomy): domain Eukaryota; kingdom Metazoa; phylum Chordata; class Mammalia; order Carnivora; family Phocidae; genus Mirounga; species Mirounga leonina. Next base: position 80,475,065 of record NW_023270415.1, read on the forward strand.
CGCGTCTTCTACAGACTGAAGGTCCAGGACGTCAGCAGAGGACGTCTCCGCAGATGTGGTGCCAACAGCAGGAGAGCCAGAATCCCAAGTGGAGCCAGAACCGGGACCGCACTGCCGCGATCTTAGGCTAGAACTAACGGATGCGGAGGTGCCCATCGGGAGGAGCGAAGAACGTGCTTTCCTGAGATGGAAGCTGCTCCTGGCGAGGATGCTGTGAAGACGGGAAATGAGAACAGAGGATCTAGAATATTCCATGGCCCTAGTTAGCAAGGCGGCAGCAGGGTTTGAGAGGACGGGCACCAGTTTTGGAGGAAGTTCTGTGGGTGAGTTGCTGCCAAACAGCATCGTAGGCTGTAGAGAGAGACCTTTCAGTGGAAGGAAGAGTCAGCCAGTGTGGTTAGTGTTTTGTAGCAATGACGTATCTTTTAATTCAAGTATGTACATCGTGTTTTAGACATAAGGCTGCTGCAGGCTTATCGACTAGAGTATAGTATAAACATAACTTTGATCACTACCGGAAAACCAAACACTCGTTTGACTCGCTTTACTGTGGTATTTGCTTTCCTGCGGCGTCTGGGGCCCCGTGCGCAATATCTCCGAGGTGTGCCTGCCGATCAGATCACACCGGGATGTTGAAATGTGCCCCCAGCACCACGGGTGCGTGGAAGCAGCCCATCACCTTGTGCGGCTGTCACTGCCCCTGGCTGGGGGCTCCTGGGCGCGCTGAGAAACATGTGGGAATTCATTTCATGTGGGAATTAAACCGGGTGTACCTTGTAATCTGGCAAACATAAGAGTCCAAATAATATACTTCCTGAAATAAAAGAATAACTGATATTTGCCTACAGAACTTAACGTGGCAAACCTTGCCCCCCCACATCCAAGTTACCCCAAATGGATGAAAGCACCCTCCTCTGCCTCCTGCATCCCGGTCTGCACCCAGAAAGTGCTGCCCCGCATCGGACAGAACCCTGGGGATTTCCTTCTGCATCCTCAGCACGGACAGAGCCTGGGGGTTGCTGCAAAGCTCCAGGACCACAAACCCCGGGTCCCTGCTCAGCCCATAGTTCCTAAGAACCGTGCAGCCATCATAAAATCCCAAGGTGGGGCTGCCGCTTTCTGGGGCTCTCTGCATGTCCCAGCCAGTACCCCCGGGAAAACAGGGCCCAAGACCGTGGCGTGGAGGCAGAGGTTTTAGGAGACATCATTCTGGGGGACAAGAAGGGGACACTGGGGGAAGGACAGGGAAACGGATCAGCCACACAAGGGCACACACCCGAGCTGGTCCCCGCTGCAGGCCGTGGGGGCTCAGCTGGCCAGGACCCTGGGTGAGACCAGGTGCAATGGGGCTCAGAACTGTCCTCCGAGGGATGGGAGAGGGACAATCACAGCCCGGCTGTCCTTCCCCACGGGGCACAGGGTGTCCGTTGGGCGATTGGTGCGCTCCCCTCCAGGTCGTGCACACCTGAGAGTAGGGCAGGATCCTGCTGCCTCCCCATGCCGAGAGCATGAGTGTCCAGGGCAGCTGACACAGATATCTGCGGTCCTGGAGGCCAAGGGCGGCTCTTGAGGCCGTGAGGAGAGTCTGTTCCCAGCCTTTCTGCTTGGCTTGTGGACGGCTGTGTTCACGTGCACACGATATTCTCCCTGTTTTTCTGCCTTTAAATTTCCTCTTGAATGAGGACGGCCGTCAAAGTGGATCAGGGCCGTAAGGCACAGGGCACGAGGGACAGTTCACTGCACGTGTGCGTCTTCCTCGAAGCTCGGGATTGCAAGCCACGGGGCCACGCGGCCACCGTCCTGCAGGGTGTGCCTGGGCCCCATCCCCCCTTAGTCCTCTCCAGCCTCAAAAAGCAGAGAGTCTGCCGTGGCCTCAGACGTGGGGAGCAGCCGCTGGAGACGCCCCCCCTCCATCCAGCCCCAGCTGGGCCTCTGTCCCATTTCCCGGAACATCGCCTTCAGTGCTTCGTTATTTCCGAGTCGTTATCTTTTGCTGTGGTTGGAGGGGCAGAGGGTGGAATGTGTGTGTGTGCGTGCGTGCGTGTGCACCGCGTATTCACATGTGTGCATGTCATGTGTATGTTGTGTGTCCACGTGTGTGTCATGTGAGGGTGTGCACGTATGTGTTGTGTGTGCGTGTTCAGGTGTGTGTGTGTCGTGTGCACGTGTGTGGAGGGGAGGCAGGAGAGGATGGAAAATCTGCTCCCGATTAGTCAACTCTCCATCCCTGTCCTTCCTTAGTGAGACGATTAGATGCTGTTTGAGGAGGAGACTTTAGCCTATTTGTGGCCATCAACCCCCCGATGTGCTCTTGCTCCTTCCGGATGGCTCCCATATGCTAACATATGGGCTTTCCAGAAGGGCGGGCAAGGCCTGGAGCTGCACATGCAGCAGCTGCTGCCTCCCGTCATCGTCCCTGTCAACACCACCCTCACCTCCGTGGCATCTCCTCCAGCGGCCCCCGGCATGATCTCAAACACGGCGACAAGACAGGGGTGCATAAAACGTGCCCGGCCTCGGGAATTCCGGGAGGTCATGGGAGGCTGAGGGCAGCTGTTGAAAGACTCGCATGCTCCGGGAGCCGGGAGCAAGGCAGGCGCCCACACGGTGGGGGGGTGCAGGGGTGCAGCAGGATCACACGGGGCTCACGGGAGAGCCGTGAGTGCCATCTTCGGGCAGCCGGAGTGCTTCCGGCGGGGCAGACGGGAGGATGCTGGAAAGGCCGGGAGAGCGGGGTTGCGGGCCCACCTGAGTGGGGAGCAGAGTCTGCAAGCCCGTGAAGCCCAGGGGCAGAGCCAGGGCGCTGACTCCCTGGGGGTCTCTCCTGCTCGTGTTTCCAGCCTGGGCCCCCGTGGGCCCGGGAGAGTGCAGGTAGGCAGGACAGCCGCTCTCCACGGGAGATCCGGGTGTGAACTGCTGGAGCCCCGAGGAAAGGCAGGCAGAGTTTAGACTTTCATGTTCACATCTCTGTCTCTCAAATGAAATCAGCTCCCTCAGGACAGGGCTTCCCGACGCTTCTCCTGAGGGGACACATTGGGAGTCATGACATTTGTCCAGCACGTGGAGGTAGTGGACTCTGGGGGAGTCAGCCAGCCACAGTGGGGCACTGATACCTCTCCCACCGGGGGCCCAGCTCGCTCGCTCGGACAAGGACTGTGTCTCCTGCTCTCTGTCCCCAGAGCCTGGCCCAGGAGCAGGTGCAGAACCGCACCCAATCCATGCTGCTCGAGGGGAAGAGGGGCTCTTGTGTCCTCGGGGGTTTTGCAAGAGCAGGAGAAGGAGGCAGAGCTGATTTCAAGCTTGGAGTTGGGCTGCTGGATCTCGTTCTCAGCGAGATCTGAAGCAGAGTTAGTCGTGGAGAAAATAGGAGGAACGCTATTTTAGTTATTCTGAGCGACACCTTCATGGCGTCACGTGTGTGAGAGGCAGATGGGAGCACCAAACAAGGCCGGGACGACTCCCTGGACACACAGGTGGTAGGTGGCGGGCGGGAATGGATGACAGCCCTAGGGAAGCAGGGCCCCGGGGGCTGAGGCTCCGAACCTCAGCAGCCAGAGAGGCAGGCAAGGGGAAGGAAACTCCAGCGGGAGCAGCGCAGGGAGAAGGATCCTGGAAGACAAGGGAGGGAGCATCCAAGCGGGTGTGCGGCACGATGACAAGGCAGCCTGGAGGGAGGGTCTGACGGGGGCCAAGCCCGCCCACAGCAGTGGCAGGGGTGACAGGGACCAGGAGTCAGGGCCCCCTCCCGAAATCGGGTGCAAAATGTATTCCTATAAATTGACTCAAGCCATCAACATTGTAAGGGGAATTGGGTCTTCAAGGGAAGCATATGGAAACGTCTTTTGTGAATAATGCCTCCCAACCTCCTCAGAACTTTGCATTTCCCTGCCCTTTATCAGAGAGAATGTCCGGAACAGCTCTGCCAGAAGGCAAGGCAGACATTTGGATTTCCATTTTGGGAATGAGAAAAGTGGCTTCGGTGACTCGAAGAGCAGGCCGTGCAGGGAAGGTCCCCCTTCTGCTCCCGTCCTACTTGTCAGGCGGGGGTCTTCTCCCCTCCTCTAAGTCCTGTGCAGACCCCTCACCTTGCTGGGCTCCAGAGTTCAGCGCACACATGGCTCCTCCTTGCCCATCCCTGCCCCCGCCCCTCTCAAGGGCGCTTGCCCCAGCCTCCGTGTATCCTCAGTAGGATGACCCTTGGGCCCCCTCTTTCCATAAATGGTACAGTGCAAGCTCCCCCCAGGGCCGGCCTTCCAGCCCTCTGCTGTCCCCATCGACAGGTGCTCGGCACCCCCAGCTCATCTACACCGCCCCCACAGGTGCCCTCGGCGCTCTGCTGACAGAAGCCAGCCTCCTGCACTGTCCCCCAGCTTCCTGCAACAGGCGCCGTGACCAAGCGGAGAGCAGACACTGCGAGGCGCGAGGTCAAGGGTGTCGCTATTGAGGAGGGAAGGGACGTGGGATGGCAGGAGGAACAGCGAGGGCAAAGACAAACCAGGCATGAGCTGAGCATGCGATAGAGTGGTGAGCAAATCAGATCATCCTCCCTAAGCACGCACAGGCGTTGACAGCTGAGAGGGAGAAAATGTGGGGACAGACCTGGGAGGGAGAAGGGCAGAGGAAGCGCGTAGATTTAATACGTAAATCACAAAAACCCTTTGTCTGTTCATCTAACTGGTGATGAACGGAGTCTGTTCTCCCACCAGCTACACTCGATTTTGGCCAAAGGGGTTGTGAGTCAGTGCGGCGGGAGGAGCCCGAGGTGGGGAGCTTGACCCGACCGTGTAGCCCAAGGGGGGGCCGGCAGTGTTCTCGGCGCCTCTGAGGCTGAGGAGAGGGGGTGTATACATCACTTTGGTGATTTTAGCTGGTAAATAATGCATGAGTCTGGACGGCGGTACAAACTGTTCCAGCCAACAAAGTTTAATAAGACAAGGAAGCACGTCTCGGAGGAGAGAGACCCAGGCTCTGCAGCCATTTGCACCCTGCCCAGCCCTATGGCTCCAGAAAGTTGGCGTCTTACCGGGGAGAGGAAGTAAAAACGGAACAAAGACCCGGTCGCAAACTGTGGGTGGCATTGGCCAAGCCACTTGGATCTCCCTGGACCTCAGCGTCCTCCTCTGTACGGGGGTGCGGGGGGGGGGGCGTCTGGTCCCAGGGAGGCTGTGAAGGTCAAAGGAAGCTTAAATGTCGTCTTAGACTGTTGGGTTGCTGTAGCCAAGCCCAGTGATGGGAACCTACTCCTCACGTTCTGGGGGCTGGAAGTCCAAGATCGAGATGCCGGCGTGTTTGCTGTAGAGAGATCCCTCGTTCTGATTCGTCAGTGTCCCGAGCTGCGTCCTCATGTGGAGGGAGGGACGATGGAGCTCTCTAGGGCCTCTCTCACAAGGACACCGAAGGTCGAGAGGGTCGTGAGGGTCCGTCCTCATCACCTCCCAGAGGCCCCACTTCCAAACACTGTCCCGTTGGGAGTTAGAATATCCGCACGTGAATTTGGGGGAGACACAGACTTTCAGTCCATACCAACGTGTCCAATGCGCGGACGGCCGCTACAAACGCAGCCCTGTTGGCAATGGAGTGATGCAACCCTTGGATGTGAACTTGGCATCTGAGAATGTTTTTGTCACTTCCTCGTGGCGGGTTACTGGTTTTGCTAGGTCCAGAGCGGCCGCCAGGTCATCTGGGGGTGAAGCACGAGTGGGCCTGTTCCGTCTCTTTCTGTGGCGTTTTGCACATCACGCCACCGTGGGCTGCCCAGACTGCAGACGCTGCTCTCCAACCACAAAGGTACTGAAACCCAGCGTCGCCTTTCCGGGCTCACTTGGATGGTGCGACAGGAGCAGGTAGCCCCGGATGCCCCCGTTGCACCTGGAGTAGGAGAGCCTCTTCCTCGGCGGCCGCGCCATGTGAGCTCCAGGGTGAGCTGATGGCCAGCCGGGCTGTGTGGCTGGACGTCCCTGTGGCAGTAACATCCTTCTGCACTGGAGGGATGATTTGGGTGGGCACAGCCCCCTTTATTCCTGTCTATTCCTTGGCCTTCCTGGGGATTCTTGAGGTGAGGTGCCAAAAATCTGCCCAGTAAACTCGTTTGGTGTGTGAGTCCGCCAACCCAGGCAGACCAAGCTCTCAGCCCACAGTTTCCGTGGCCGCCCCCAGGCATCCCTGCCGATGGCCCGTGCTCAGAGGCACTCCTCCGGTGTGTGGTGTCACCAGAAGCGTGCCCAGTCACCAGACGCACGACCATGGGGCCTAGGGTCAGCGATCCAGGGGAAAGCGTTCGAACAGCCTGCGAGTCATGGCCGTGGGGTGCCGTGCAGGTTGGGGAGAGTGGGGCACAGCCGTGGGGCATCGCCCTCCACACCCTCCTCTGGGGCAGGTGGGCGCTCATGCTACCTGCTGCCCTCCGAGCCTCCTGCGTCCGCCGTTAATTCGGAAACATTCCCGGTCATCGTGACTTCGAATATTTCTTCTGCTCTACTCTCTCTTCTGTCTCTAGTATCCCCATTACACGGGTGTTACACCCTATGATTCTGTCCCTCGGTTCTTGGAGGTTTCGCTTCCGCTTTGTTATGTTGTCATTATTCTCTTTGATTTCAGTTTGGGAAGTTTCTAGTGACCCATCCTCAAGCTCGGTGATTCTTTCCTCAGCTGTGACTGGCCTGTGGAGGAGCCCATGAAGGGCATCCTTCCTCTCCGCTCAGCGGTTGGGTTTCTACCACTTCCTTTTGATTCCCCCTTAGACGTTCTGTCTCTTGCTCACAGTACCCATTGGGCTTAAGGTTGTCTACTTTTCCCATATTAATTATAGTTATTGTAAATACCCTGCCTGATCATTCTAACAGCTGTGTCCCAGCTGAGCCTGGTGTGGATTATTTCTTTGTCTGTTCCGATGTGTCTTCTCTGGCATGTCTTGTAATTTCTTGTTGAAAGCCTGGCACGTTGTACCGGGCACAGGAGCTGAGACAATGGGACCTTTGCCGTGAGGACTCATGGCAATCTGGCCAAGAGCTGGTAAAGGAGCTGGGGGCTACTGGGTATTGATTGCTTTCCTTACCCCTTCTTCCGTCAGACCTCCGTTGAAACAAATATTCATTCCACAAACACTCCCCAGGGCCAAGACATCCTCTAGGCCTGGGATTCGGTGACCACGGGGAAGCCATGTCCTTGCTCCCTCCAAAGGGCTCAGCAGCGCATGGAAATACAGCTTATGCTCCAAGTATACCTGTAACATATACTATGCGTGCGCCAGATGAGATGATTCACTTCCCGGACGGCAGCGGAGGAAGTGGGCGCAAGGTTTGCAGGGGAGGCAACGCTCTCTCGGACGAGGCATCGAAGGTTCCGTAGGAGTTGTTCAGGAAGCAAAAGGATGGGAAGGCCCTTCTACGCGTTCTATTTAAACTGAGAGGAAATTGTGATGTGAATCATGAGAGCTGGCGCCAGACAGAACCTCCCTGGGAGAAAGGGAGGCCTCTTTTTGAGTGACCCACAGTGCACGTGCCCCCATGATTCAGGGGGACAGAGTCTGCCGGGTCCCCCCTGTGTGCCGGGAGCCTGGCACAGAGCAGATGATAAATGAGTATCTGCGAAGTTGCAGAGTGGATTTGAATTTGATTGAATTGAGACTAATCAACGTTACAGAAGCAGCAGAGAGCAGGGGCCGCCCCCCAGGCACAGCCCACAGCGCAGCTTCCAGAGCCTCAGGAGAGTCTCCCAGGAGGGCAGGGCTGCCACAGTGTGGTCTTCGTGCCCCCCCCGCCACGCATGCCCTCCCACAAAATACCCCTCTGGGGAGACATACACACACCACCGGGGGGCTTTCTGCTTGGGTGGACCTGACTCCGAGGCGCCCATCTTACGGCCCAGAGAGGGGCCCAGAGAGGGGGCGTGACTGGCACGCCGTGCAGCTGGGCAGCTGGGCACCCGTCAGCCTCTCTCCTTGCCCTCGCTGTCGCGGCTTCCCTGGGGTCTGCGAGCAGGGGTGTCCACAGCAGGGCCGGCCTCGTGCCCTCTGTACGGTCAGGAGGCCTCTATCCTGCTCTGCCTCCGTCCTGAGACCCAGAAAGGCTTTTTATCTCTTCAGGCCTCCAGTTCCTCCCTCGTCAGGTGGAGACAACCATCTACACCCAGGGCCTCGCTTGTTGTCAGTGGCAAATTAGCCACCCGGTGGTGTCTCTGTCCTGGTTCCTCCCTCAGGGACTGTCCTCCCTGGGGAGGACACAGGAGCCGCTCACTGGACGCTTCTCCCGGCCCTCACTGCCCTCTGCCACCATGCCAGTATTTACCAAGCCCTCTGGGGCTAAAAATGTGCGTGAGGGATTAAATCAATTTAGCTGGGACCTGGGTGAGGGCTGCATTTCGAGCAGCTTCAACGTGTCTGCCTGTGTTTGGGCACTCACTCCCATTACCAATTCGTGAAGTGTCTGCTGGAATTAGTAAATTCCTTTCATTTACTTACGTAGGAGAAAATATTTAATAGCTGCCACATGAAATTTGCAAATTGTGCTCCATCTGAGGCTCATTAATAAAACACCGTGGAAAATACGTCAGTCATTCCGGGATTTGAATTAGTGCCGCATTCCACTTGAATCGTCCTCTTTCTCAAAACCAACGCGGCCGCGTCTCCCTGCCTGCCCTCTCTCCTTCATCCTTCTTCCTTTCCTCCCAATCTCTGTGGTTCAGTTGCGCCACTGGGGAAGCCAAAAGGGAGAGTGATGAGGTTGTTTGTGGATGCTGCTTATCTCCCGGAGGAGGCTCGTCCGTCCCCACGGCCCCCAGTGCTGGTGCGAGTGGGGCAGAGAGCTGAAAGGAGCAATCGTGAGCTCATGGAACTCATCTGTAATAAGGGTGGCGTGCCTCCCTGGCGTGGCTGCTGTGGGCTGAACGTGGCTACAGTCTGGCAAACAAGGAGTGTCAGGCTCTGTGCTGAGCGATTTGCATGTGTTGTTTTATGTGATTATTACAAATCATCCAATGGGAGTGCTTTTCTTCTCTCTGTCTTCAGATGAGGCTTTGGGGTATAAAATAATCTGCCCAAGGTTACCCAGAAATAAGAGGGGGAGCAGGAATCTGAACTTGCTAACACGGCAGGTACTTCTTGGGGTCTTCTGATCCCACATCCCATGTTATGGATGGAGGAATGGAGGCATCGAAGGCTGCTTTGCTAGCCGTGTGCTGGTCGGGGGCACTGGGACTGAGCCTGGGTCTCCCACTCCTTGGAATTCATCCCCGGCAGATGCTCACGGAGGCCCCTGTGTGCTCTGAGCTGTGTGCAGGTGTGCGGAAATCAACATGAAGCAGAGTCCCTGTCCTCCATACATGGTCCAACATCCAACAGTCATTAAATAAGCAATTCTGTAAAGGCACGTTAAGTGTCCTGTTGGGAGAAGGTCAGGTGTTGCCACATATTGATATAGAGAGCAGTGACCTGAGTGTCAGCTGGGAGAAAATAAACCTTGTCCAGACCCTCTCATTGTGGCCAACTGCCTTCTCAGGTGCATCGTCCAGGAAATGGATGAAATAACAGAGGCTCCCTAAAGGGATTTTGTGAAGCTCAGATCTGGAACAATTGCACATGAAAGACTTCTGGAATTGTTCAACCCTACACGTGTGCAATGGGGCTATCTATCCAACCCTGCAGATGCTTTTGGGGGCAGAAGATACGCACATCAGTAGGGCAGCATGGCACCCAGTTGCAACCCACCCATTTAGCTGAGAGCACACCCAGAGCCCTAATTGTTAACAGATTTTGCATTATCCCTCAAATTATACACCCATTAGCCGCAGAGTCTAGTCATGATGGAGGTGTTAAGGCATGACACCCTCAAGTGATGAGAATTAGAACTGGGTCCCAGAGGCAGTGGGGGCTGATTTCATGAGCTCCTGGAAACTCAGCAGCCCCCTCCTTACTCCCACCTTCAGCCAGGTGTTTTCTTTAGTACCTCCTCAGAATCAGTGAAAGGGACTTTGACTATCTTACTGTCTGGTTAGAGCCATAGGTCACGAGGGTGAGTCAAACAGAAGCCCAGCAGTCCTCAGAGAATGGGGAGCATCTCAATACCTAAGAGCCTCCTGTGCATAAACATCCTTCCCTATGGGGGCTTTCCCTGACCCTCTAATGAGACCATGCCCCCCACTCCGTGTGAGGTGTCTGCCATATCTTTCCTCTTTCATATGGGTCATGAGTATCCATGGTCCTTGCCTTGGGGTATTCTTTGTGAAGGGACAGGCTGTGGCTTGTTTGTTTATCTCAGTGTTCCCTGCACCTAGCACAGGGTCCAGATCTGAGCAAATGCTTGATAAAGGTTTGTTGAATTATTGGATGAATCTTAGCTGTAATGTAGAATCTAAACTTACAATCAACATTGACTGTGTTTATGGCAAGACAAGGCAGTAGGATGAATCACTCAGTGAGCCCCACCTCTACTGATAGGAACACCAGAGAGGCTTGGGTAGCTGGATCCTCCACCAGCAACAACAGCCCCCATTCCACAAAAACAACCCAATCCCAAGGGCCAGGAAACGGTGATGGGTTAGATGGTACTGGTAGCTAATGGTTCCTATTGGCACTTGGATCCTTCTCTTATTGGCTCCACAGATTCTAGATCCCTCCAACCATTCCAGAGACACTCCACTAAAGACCAGGGTACTCTGTCATAATTTTATCTTTGTAAACTAGTTTTTCCTGGTCCCAGGCTCTCATTTCACAAACATTTCCTGTGAAAGTTTGCAACTCAGTACTGGCAGGGTAAACAGAGATGAATCAGCTGGAGTCCCTGCCCTGGAGGTGCTCACAGTTTAGTTTGGAAGGAAGTAATGTGCCCAAATAATTAGAGTCTAGTGTGATAAATGTGATAATTGAGGTAAGAACAAAGCTGTGTGGAAGTGAAGACCAGAAAGTTAAACTCTGCCTGTCGAATTGGCATGAACATCAGAGAGGATATAACTCTGGTGGTGAGTTTTGGTGATGAGTCAGAGTTCACTCATCATCAACCCAAGGCAGTAGAGGGATGGGGGAGCATTCTAGGCAGAAAGGACAATGTATGCAGAGGCCTGGAGCCACAGAAGAGATTTTTGTGGAACAATAACTAATTTCCTGGGACTAGAAACTAAGCTGCTTGAAATGGAGTATCAGGCACTGTAGCTAAAGAAGTGGGTTGGGGTCAGACTTTGAAGGGCTTTGAATGTCTTACTAAGATTATTTGACTTTATCCTGTGGGCCACAGGGAGCCCTTAAAGGGCTTTAAACAAGAGGAGTGGCATGATGAAATTTGTGTTTTAGAAAGATACCTCTGGCAGCAGCTTTCCATTATTAATGCAAAACTCCCTACCGTGAAAGCTTAGAAGGCAGGGATGTCTTAAACCAGCCTCCCTACCAGCCCACCTCCGTCCTGTCATCACGATGTGAGAGGAGGCAAGCATTCAAGACTGGGACCTGATTCATGTTCTGTCTCTGATTCCCCGAGTGGTCTTGGACATAAATGTGAATCTTGGGCTCCTCATCTCTAAAATCAGTACTTATTCTACTCATCTCATGGCCCATGGTGAGGGTCTGACAACAAAAAGGATGTGAAGAGTATTTTTAGTTGTGATTGGCTTTATAGATGTAAGAAGTCGTCACTTTTATTTTATGAAAATGAGGCTCTCTACCAAGACAAAGGCAAATGGATATGTTAATAGGGAAAAACATTTTGGAAGGAATGGAGCTTGACAATCATCCACTCTAACGCCCCTCAACCTACAGAGCAGAGAACCAAAGTGCAGAGACCATGCTCCTCCTCCCACACACACACACCCAAACTCCGACCACCACATAGGTCTGCTGTAGTAGGCAGATTGCCCAAATTAACAACTCAGTCCTGTCGGCTCCACACCCAGGGTGGATGTGCAGGTCTGGGGTTAGGGGCTCTGTCCGCAGTGCTGACACAGATTACCACCCAGAGCAGCTCCCTGGTTGACCAGGGGCTCTGTCCATGGTTCTGCCCTTCTGATTGTATTCTTCCCACATATTCAAGGAGAAAATGCGATGAGCCCAAATGGCAGGAATACTCCATTTCCGAGCACATTAGCTAGAGAAAGTATTACAACCGTCTGTCGCTCTGAACTCACTCTTCCCCAGTAGATTTACAACTCATAAACGCCGCCGTCAGAGCCAAGTGTATAAAGCCGAGGACTCAGTGCACTCCAACATTAACCATGAACAAGTAGGAGGGCTTCAAGCATCTTGTATCCTAATGCCAACCCATTTATGAACTTGCCTTTCTCAGTGAGTCATTTCTCAGACCACCCCCACACTCTCTCACTCTTCCCTTGCAGCTCTCACAAAGGAAGGGAATGAACACCATTTTAATGCTGCAGCTGCTGCTCAGAATCTGCAAGAGCCCGTGCACAAGGAGGAGGGAGAAATACTGGCTTGGATGGTTTTAGATTTTCCGGGAGCAAGGACTAGGTGGCTGCCATAATCCCCTTTAATCACTAAGATTCTCTGATTCTATAATCCCCATCTCTTTGCAGAACTGCTTCATCTCCCCAGGCTGCTCCTGAACCCTGATTACAATATGGAACATCTTTGTGATTCTGGAAGTCTTTCCTGTTCCATCCTCCTCTCACTAGAACTTTGCTTCACTGTGTTCTGCATCCTTAGGATATGTCCTTTTCTGAGATTTCTATCCCCCAATCATGTCTGGGGTGAATCCCAACTTTGCTGATCAGTAGTTTTGAAATTGAGCAAGTCACTTAAACTTTTGTATCTCAATTTCCTCTTTGGTAAAATGAGGACACTGATATCCACCTCCTGTGTATAGATATAGATGAGATATTATGTAGGCATATTCTCTTGTGCCTGGCTCATAGTGGGTGCTCAAGAAATATTTTCCTTTGTCTTCCTCTTCCAAGTCAATGAGTTCATTACACAAACCCTGGTACTGCATTAATTTAGTAACACATATGTGCATGTTCCTTTTGGGGGGTTTTTTGTGTGTGGGTTTTCTTCCTAGATAAATTGATTTATTTAAAGTGAATGTGTGGTCATTGATTCCTTTTTCAAGTCCCAGGAATAACACAATGTGAAGAGCTCGTTGTTTCACCTAGACAGAGTACCGTGGCAGGACACATAGAACCCTGAAAATAATTCATCTTCTTCTGGCTAGTGGTTCTCTCCAGGCTGAGAGGGTGTTTCTTCTTACTTCTCCAGTTTTAGAGAGGATGTGAGGCTGAGAAAAGCCACCTTCTCCAGCTGGAATGGAACTAAATTGACTAATATATAAGCCTGGGCTGTTGTCTAGGCTGGAGTTTCTGTCCTTTGAAGATGTCAAACAGTAATGAAATAAGGCTTCTAGGTCCCAACCAACACTAATCATTCCAGTGCTGCCGGGAAACAATGAAACAGATAGTTGGTTATTTGCCTAGCAATGCAAAAATGAAAAACTCTCTTGATTCAGGAGTCAGCTGGCAAGGACTCCTAAATTAGGGCTTGCAGTAGTTCTAGGTTTGACCTTGAGCAAGTAATTTCTTTTCTTTTTTCTTTTCTTTTTTTTTTTGGACCACACTCTGTCTCCCCACTCTCAAATACCTCAATAACCCACCACTTACATTCCAGGGTTTTTCCTAATTGAGTCCTAGTTCTGCCTGGTATTTGTCTCTCTATCTCTCCTGCCAACCTCCATCTCACACAGCATGGCTGCTGCTCAAATCCAGGCCCAGATCATCACTTACCTGGACTGCTGAACGTCTCCCAGATGGCTCCCATCTGTCCTAGATCTCTCACCTCTAGCTCCACTCTACTTCTTGAGCAATAATTTATAACACCCAGATCTGGCCATATCCCTTCCCTGCTTCAGATCTTTCAGTGACTCCTCGTTACCTAAGAATGAACCCATAGCTCTTTATTCTGACATCCAAGGACTTCCACAATTCACCCCGACCTCTTTATATCCAGCTTATTTCCACACTATCCCTTGTGTTCCGTATTCTAAGGACCTTGCTACTTGTCTTTGTCACACTAACTTTCCAACTCTTGTCTTAGCAAACTCCACCCCTTCTTTGCCCAGTGCTGCTCCAAACTCATCCTCCAAAGTGAGTTAAAGTGCTGCCCTCTCTTCAAAGCCTTTCTGGATATTCTTAAACCAGTCTTCATACTCTCTCCAGAGGACCGTTTTCAGCAATAGATGTTTCCAGATGGTTCCCAAAAGTCTGGCTCAAGGAACAAACCCATAAGAATGGTCAGCTGGTGCCCTGCCACACCACAGTGACCTTCCATGCTCAGCGCACCGGGGTCTTCCTGCATCTGGAACTGCCATGACTGTATTGACCAGATATAAAGTTACCCCCTGTTATTCACTAGAAGGAGAAACCCACTCTTTGACACCAAGTTGCTTTTAGTGTGTGCTGCTCAGGATGGTCAACCACATCCCAAAGTTATTGGATGCTGTTAACAACTGGGATCATTGATAAGCCTGCTGTTGCTACTGTGAACAAATTATCCTTTCTCACCTGGAAGATTACCACCTTCCTCTCCTGTCTTCTTGCCTTCCACCTATGGACCTCTGATACCCCGGAATGCTTGAAGATCACAGTTTCTAAAATCCAGATCTGACTATGCCCTTTATCCATACGTCTCCACACACACATTATGGAGAGAATAGAATCCAAGGTCCTCAGCTTGTCCTGTAAACATAGTCCTTCCTCATGTGCTTCCAGCTCCCACCAGCCCCATATCAAGCCTCTACCCTCCCTCCCAGAACCACACAGTCCAGTCGTACTATCCCTCCTGGGGTGTCATAGCCAGTAGACCATGCCCTTTCACAACCCTGACACAGGCTCTTCAGAGAAAAGGAATATCTTTCCCTACATCTTGGTCTGAAGAACTTCTGCTTATCCCTTAAACCAACTGAAATTGTACTCCAATTTTTGAATGCTTTTCTCAAACTAATCTTCAGCATTTAATCTTATCCTTATCAAAATATATTATTTTTTTGCACTTGCATACAGTTTACAAAACTTATAATGAAAATAAGCCATTTGCTTTAATCCTGCCTGCTCCCAGCTCTTGATAGAGGGGATAACTCCTCCTCACTTCTCTGGTTTCCAGGAGAAAGAGCACCCCTCAAATACTCCTGGTCCTTATTCTGCTCCAAAAGATGAAATGAGGTACCTGATTGGTGGCAACAGCCATTGGTCTATCCTGTTAAATGGATTTAATCTCTCCATTAGAGGTCTTAAGTAGGCAGGATTTGGTCTTAAACCCTCCCTTCTCTTCTGGGACCAGTGGGAGAGAGTGACTGGAGGGGTCTTGCTGTGTAGACTTGAACTAACACTTTGACACACTATGTGAGTCTAGACTGATGGGGTAGGTCAATGGAAATGAAGTGAGCAGAACCATTTGAACTCTTGCACCAAATGACCCCCTTCAACTTAGCCCTTGTTAGTAGTATCTGCTGGCTCCTTCATCATGTTCCTTGTTGATTCAGGACTTGACTGAGGAAGAGGATAATGGGTTACTGGCTTCATTCAGTCTTCACCATTTCCATTTTCCCCAAAGAAACCACTCTCTTCACATACATCTATTTCTTCCGGCACTTAACTCCATTTCTGAATCACACACTTACACTGCCACTTCTTGACTTTACAGGTTCAGATAAAGTCTATTGTCTTCTAACACTAGGCAGTAAGGATGTAGCTCTCCTGACTCATGAACCTGCACACATACTTGCCCTTCCCCATCCTCTCACTGTGGTTAATCACTGTTCAAGGCTTAGACTGCTGTGATTGTGTAGCAGCCAAGTCATGTCTATTCTTCTGCATTTTTATTTTTCCTGGAGTTAATAATTGCCAAATTACTTAATTTACTCATGTGCATATCCTAATTTAGCTAGACGTTCTGGCAGAAATGAGTTCCTCTTGACATGTTTGAGCCATGTTGGGTAATCCATCAGCTACTGAGCTTTCTTGGAGCCATTCCTCCTTGGCCCTTACATCCCTCTGAATCCCTATGAAAGGACTGCTCCCTGGACTGCTGTCCTGAGCCTCCCCTACTCCATCAGCTTGGGGAACTCTCCATCTGCTTTCCACATAGGACCCCCTTAACTACATTCCATGACTCCTCTTTCACGTTTGTGTTTTATTCATGTTGAACATATTCTCCAGGAGATTCCAAGAACACATGCAAAGAGAAAAGTATTTGAGAGCTTGAAGAAAGTCTTCACTCCATCATCAAAATGCTTTGTACTTTGGCTGGGTCTACAAATTCATTTTTGTAGACCCAGCCAAAGGTAAAATTCATTTTTCTTAAGAATATTCAGAAATTCTAGCTTCTAGTGCTGCTTTTGAGAAGACTGACACCATTATTATGGCTGATTATTTGCTTTCCACCTTTTGTCTTCTTCCAAAGTCTTCAGGGTTTTCTCTTTATTTCTGAGAGTCTGAAATATTGCCATGATGTGCACCCATTCAACTGGCCAGCTTTCTGGAATTGTTTCTCAGATAACCTTCTTTCCTATCCATTTTCTGCTCTTTTTTTCCTGGAAGTGCCATCATTTGGACATTGGGCCTCCTGAGCTGGTCACTCATTTTCTTATATTTTCTTTATTATTTTCTATCTCTTCCTTATTTGATTTTACTTTCTGGAAAATTCCTTTAATTTTATCTTCAAAATATTATTTTGAATTAAATAATTTTCTATTCTCTGATTTTTAATTTATAAGAGTTTTTTTGTGTGTTCTGATTTTTTTTTTCATAACATCCTAGTACTGAAATGAGGTAATACCTTCCATTATTTTGCTGGAGATATGAACTTAGTGTTGTTTCTGCTTTCACTTCCATCCATTTATTCTTATCTCTGGTTCATTTAGTTTGTTTTGGTTCACTCTTTTTGGCTGGTTTTGATTTCTCTCACATTTGAAGTTCTTCCTAAGATTAAGTAGCCATGGAAGTCTGCTCACTTTTTGTGAGTAGATCATGAAGAGCTAACTGGATATTCAGCGTGCTTGGGCTGGAGGGGGTTCGATGTATGGTGATAAAGAGACACAATGCCTTTGTTATTGGGAACCCTCAATTGCCAGCATCTGTGGGTCTCTCCCCTTCAGCCAGTGGGCATACCTAGAGAAAATGCCTCTAATCTTCTTGGGAGCAGGAGCCTGGCTTCCAGAGTCTAAGACTTGAGTGTGGAAGAGGGGTTGAGTTTACATAATTAATATAAATCTCTTCAACTAACCACCCTCCCATTTTCAGTGAGACACTTAACCTCATTTTTTTCTAGTGCTCACTCAAGAACCCATCCAGTATGACAGCCCCAGAGAGCAAACTTCAAGCTTTCTGCTGGAGATGGTAAGTATTCTTGCCTGGTGCTTAGGAGTGAGGAGAGGGAAGACAGCAGTCCGTCTTCTGTTTTTAAAGACCTTAAAACAACTTTCATTTTTTTCAGCCTCACCTACACTCTCACTGTTCCTTTAGAGATAGCTGGGGTCTCTGATTCTGGAGACCTACTAGGGTTCTATGGAATGGTTCAGCTTGTCCTTCCCTCTCCCCACCAGCAGACTCTTGAGTTCATCTGACTCCATTGGCTTACCTCAGTCACCCCCGTCCTTTGCTTTTCCACCTTTGGCAACTGTGCTGACGTTTTGTTGTCTTGTCCCTGACATTCATGCTTGTGGTTTTGTGCCCAATCACTCCCTTACCTGTTATTTTATCAGGGCTGTCTGAGGGCCAGGGTAGAGTCATGGGTTCAAACTACCATGTTTGCTCAAGTCCCTATAAGATGTTCTATGGCCCCATTCATATCTAATGTGTTGTGATTGTTTACCAAGGAATGTCTACGCCATACCTTGCCCAATTAAATCAAGAGCTCCTGAAGGCCAAGTTCACACCTCTCACTCATCCCCTTGTTTCCCTTAGCACTTAGCAATGTGTCATTAACATTTGTTAAATTGGACCCTAATTACATCTCACAAAGCTCTTCTGCCATAGAGCCATAAGCCGTTGTAAGACAGACAAATATCCTAGGCTCACGTCATAGCACCATTTCCTGCTTTGGAAGACAACAGGTTATAGTACAATGATCATGACCTTGGGGACTCATCCTGGCCTGGTTTGCAATACCAGTTGCACAAATGACCTAAATCTTGGTTTTCGTGCCTGCAAAATGGGCATAATGCCTACCTTGTGAATTATTTTTGATAACTAAAAAGGATAATACATGTAAGAAGGCTCAGCTTATACAAGGAACACAATAAATGTCACTGCTCGTCCTGTTACACCCATTCTACAAGAGGTGAGAGGTCTGGGAATGCCAGCATCTCACCAGAAGTGATTAATTAAAGGTGGGGCTGGAGCCCAGGTTCCCTGATGCTTCCTGCAGGCCCTCACATGGTGCCGGACTCCCACAAGTCAGCTCTCTCTAAACGAAAGCTGAGCTAAACACCTTTCCTTCAGAGTAATTTCCTTGGAAATATTTAATAGCCACTGGAGAAAGGGGAAAAGTTCAATTCTAAAGACAATTCCAGTTTATAGCTTTATGGCTTTGGTGATGGCAGTGTGCTCAGGACAGCACGACGTCCTTTCCATCTTCCTTATTAAAGACCCGTCTTCACCACGCTCCATGCAGACTGCACTGGTGTCTTACTCCCAGAAATGGCCCTGGTGCCCATTTGCAAGCTCATTAACTTATATTTTCCTCATTAAGAGGAGGGGAGGGAAGTATCTGTTCAAGCTGAGTGAGCCAAACAGAAATTCAAGAACTGTGCTGGGCAGGAGGGCACGACCTTCCTATGGGAGGTCAGCCTTCAAATTATCGACGGCAACAACAGCAATAATAGTAACAAAAGCAATGGCTTCAAAGTGTTAAAGTGTCACCCCACTATTGTCTCATTCAGGCCTCATCAAGGCCCCATAAAGATGGTGGATGAGCAGTCCCCTCATATGAGAGGAAAGGAGAGTAAGAAGGGACAGAGAAATGGCTAGATCCAGGTCTGAGTTGCGGTCACTCCCAGGAAGATGAACTCGAGTCTCAGAGAGGTGAACAAGAAGCAGAAACAGGACTGGAAGCACTCTTTCCGATCCCATATCCACTGCAATTCTCACCCTGCCATGCTGTTGCTGCTGATGGGCAGCACAGTCTGAGCATTGTAGATGGCAAAGCCTGTGTATCTGAAAGCAAATGTCATCTTATTGTCTTCTCGAAGACCAACCCTGATGGCCACCAGCCTTCTGGAAAGGCAGGGAGAGTGGTTATAACAGGGGCATGCTGTATAGGGCTTGCTTTTGCAGTGGGTTTAGGAAGACACCAGCAGCAGAACCACCCTGGCTGAGTTGAAGAAAGGTAAGAATTTGGCCAGTGACCCATGAGCTGTGGGTTTGCAGCATCGGTGGGTGTGTCCATCACCCTGTTTTCTCTGCACGGCACAAAGGAGGATGCATGGCACAAGGGAGGACTGTTTCCCATCCTGCCTTGCAGCTAGGTTATCACCATGCAACAGATGCCAGGCTCATAGAATGTGGCAGAAGCAATGCCAGCCACTCGTGGGCCTGGCCACAAATAGCTCTCACAATGACTCAGCCCACAGTGACGGGGAGGCTGGCCCCAGATGGCAGAGTATGTGGTGGAAGGAGCTGCAGTGGAATGAAGAAACGTTTGTGTGTGAGCTGTTTGGGTGTGGAGATCTACTTGTTACTGCAGCTTAGCCCAGCATTTCCTGACTAACACACAAGCTCATGGATAAAGAAATGGAGAAGCTGCCCCAGCAAAGGGCCCCCATCACAGCTTTGTCAGATTCTCTTACTGGCTCCCGTCTGCATCTGACCCCTCTTCCTCCTGCTGTTCTGTAAATGCTGTGTCCTCCGGGACCCCCTCCCTGAGGCTGTCCGCCTCACCATGCACAGAGGACTCTGCATGTTTTATGATTTGCTAGTGGCTCTTCTTTAACTCTGGAGGCTCTTTTCAAATGCAATTGCACAACTACTTATGTAAATACTGTTTGTGCATGTGGTTCCATGATGAGAATATAAACTTGTGATATCAGGACTCTGTCTTATTTACCCCTTTATTCCTGCTGCCCAGCACAGGTGAGCATTACAAATTCCCTCATGGATTGGAACTGGGTTGCAACAAGAACCACACAGAACAGTATTTGTAATAAATGTTTTAAATGCACATGTTCGTGCTTCTTGGGATAATTGTTAATAAACCACATCATTTATTCACATTCAAGGAGGCTTTAATCTTTTTTCAAAAGTCAACTGTATTGAGGTATAGATTACATATGACAAAATATACCCATGTGAGCATGCATTTGGATGAATTTTGGCAGATCTATACACCTGTGTGTCTGCCACCACAACGATGATGGAAGACATTTCCATCGGTCCTGCAAGTGTCCTGCGCTCCATCCCAGTCCACCCTTCCTGCCCCAGACCCCCGCAGCTGCTACTCTGTAACTACACATTAGATTTGCTTTTTAGGATCTTGTGTAATTGGAACACTAAAGTGGACACACTGCTGTGTCTGGATTAGTAAGCTCAGTGTGCTCTTGAGGTGCATGTACGTATTTATATATTTCAGCACTTTGTTCATTTTTATTGTTAAGTAATATTTCCAGGGTATGAATATACTATACTTTGTTTATCTATTCATCTTCTTCCATTTTGACATCAGCTTTCCTGAGATATAAGTCATATACCATAAGACTCACCCTTTTAAAATGTATATTAAATGCTTTTTTTTTACAGAATGGCACAACCAACACCATTATCTAATTTTAGAAAGTTTTTATGACTTCTACAGAAACGCATTAGCAGTCAACCTTCCATTCCCCTATCCCCCAACCCCTGTCTCTTATGGATCAGCTGACTCTGGAGACTTTATATAGATGAAATCATACAAAATTCAATCTTTTATGCCTGGCTTATTTCACTTAGCACGGCATTTTCAAGGTCTGCCTTTGTGGGTAGGAGGTGTCAGCACTTCATTCCTTTTGGGGGCTGAGTAATATTCCATCGTGTGGATGGACAACATTCTGTTTATCCATCCACCAGTCGCTGGACACTGGGTTTTTACATTTTGGGCTTTTATGAATAATGCTGGGATGAACATTTTGTACAAGTGTTTGGATGAACATGTTTTTTCAGCTTGCTTGCGTGTATGTCTAGAATTAGAAGTGTTGAGTCGGATGGTAACTCTATATTTAACTTCTTGAAGAGCTGCCAGACTCTTCCAAAGTGCCTCCGTCACTGAGCATTCCCTCCAGCAGTGTATGAGGTTCCAAGTGCTCCGCACCCAACATTTGCGGTTGTCCATTTTGTTGATCATGACCATCCCAGTGGGTGTGAAGTGGATTGGATTTACAATTCCCACAGACTTTTTGTGTGCTTATTGTTCATCTTTGGAGACATGTCAGTTCAAATCCTTTGCCCGTTTTTAAATTGTGCTGTTTGTCTTTTTATTGCTGAGTTGTAAGAGTTCTGTATATATTCTGATGCCAGACCCTGTCAGATACGTGATTGGAAAAAATCTTCTCACATTCTGCAGGTTTTTTCACTCTCTTGATAATGTCCCTTGAAACACAAGAGCTTAAGATTCTGACGAGTTCAACCTAGCTATTGTCCTCTTTTGTTTTTTGTACTTATCCATTCACCTCTTGATGGATAGCTGGGTTGTCTCCAGTTTGGGGCTGTTATGAATACAGCTGCTGCGAACATTAATATGTGAGCTTTCACATGGATATATGTACTCATTTATGTTTGGTAAATATCTAGGAGTAAAATTTTCTGAATTGCTTGGTAAGTATATGTTTAACTTTTCAGAAATTGCCAAACTATTTTCCAAATTGTTATAAAGTTGTGGAATCTCCTGAGTGATGTATGAGAAGAGCCCTACATGCTCCCATCCTCATAAATGCCTCAAATTGTCAGTCTGTTTGGATTTAACTGTTCTGCTAGGTGCACACTGGTCTCCCATGTGGATTCATGTGCACTTTCCTGATGTCTAGTGATGTTGAACATCTTTTCACGTGTTTATTGGCCATTTCTATATCTTGCTTTGTAATGTGTCTGTTTAAATCTTTTGCCCATTTGTTTGTTTGTTGCCCATTGGGTTTCTTATATTCTTATATTGAGCTAAAAAAGCTTTGTATATCTTGATTACAAGTCCTTTGTCAGATTTATGTACTGTAAATATTTTCTCCTATTCTGTTTCTTGTCTTTTTATTTTAACAATGTCTTTGAAAAAGCAGAAGGTTTTAGTTTTGATGAAGTCCAATTTATCAATTTTTTTATAGTTTGTGCTTATTTAGACTCTACTTAAGAAATCTTTGCTTATCCAAGATGGTAAATATTTTATACTATGATTTTGTCTAGAAGTTTTGCAGCTTTAGGGTTTACATTTAGGTTGAGGATCCATTTCAAGTAAATTTTTTTGAAAGGCCTGAAGCTGGGGGTCAAGTCTCATTTTCTTCCATATGTGTATCCAATTGTTTCAACACCATTTGTTGAAAAGACTACTCTTTCTTCCGTTCCATTACCGTGGCATCTTTGTAAAAAAACAACTGAATATATATGTATGGCTCTATTTTGAGATTTCCCGTCCTGTTCAATCTAAATAACTATTGTTACACCAAACACCACAAAAACCATCTTTTGATGGTTTTGATCGGAAATTAAGGTGGTATATGTCTCCAACTTTATTCTTTTTTTTCAAAATTGTTTTGAGTAGTATAAATTCATTAAATTTCCATGTTCATTTTGGAGTCAGCTTGGTGATTTCTAAAAAAAGGGATTTTTGATTGAGAATGTATTGAAGCTATAGATCAACTTTGGGATAATCGATGACTTCATATCAAGTGTCCCATTTCTTAAACATCATATCCCTTAATTGTGCATCTCTCCTTTTATCTGGGTCTCCTTTCATTTACTTCAGATGAATTTTGTTAACTTTATCCCTACATATGTGATGGTTTGGGTGCTATTTTAATTGACATTGCTTTATAAAACCTTCAGTTTCCTCTTATTTATTGCTAGTATGTACAAATACAATAGATTTTTGTGTAGTGGCCTTATATTCTTTGATTTTGTTAAAGTCACTAACTGCTCTTAGAAGATTTCTAGTGTATTATTTTGGATTTTCTCTGTTCACAATCATGCCATTTGCAAATAAAGACGATTTTATTTCTTCCTTCCCAATCTGTATGCTTTCATTTTTGTTTGGTGCCTTCTTATGCTTGTTGGGACTTCCCGTACATTATTGAATAGAAATGATGGGGGGCATCCATCACCAATCTCAGGAGATGATATTAGCTGTAGACTTTTCACATATATAAATACTTTGTCAGAGTGGGGAATTTTATTCATACATCTAATCTGTTGAGAATTTTTATTATGAATTGCTATTAATTTCATATTTGCTTTTCATCAAATGCTTTTTTTCTGCATCTACTAAGAAAATCATATTCATCTCATTTACTCTTATCATACAATAAATTAATTGATTTTCAAGTGTTAACTTTTTTTATATTAACTTGACCTTAGGTTCCTGGAATAAACCCCATTCAGTCAAGTTATATTCTCCTTTTTATGCATTGTGATTTGATTTACTAGTATTTTCTTCAAGATTAGCACTATAATTTGGCACATGAACACTTAAGATTATTATGTCTTCTTGATTAATCTAGCCCCATATTATTATGATATGTCTTATTTTTCCCTGATGATATTTTTTTCCTGAAGTTTACTTTTCTAATATTAACATAGCTACTCCAGCTTTCTTTAGGTTCAAGTTTGGATGGCATAGATATTTCTATTTTTAAATTATATGTGTCTATATATTTAAAGAATTATATAAAAAATTATATGTGACTTTATATTTAAAGAAACTTTATACAAGTTTCTTGTAAGTAACAGATAGTGAAATCTTGCTTTTTTGTCCAGTCTAACAATTTCTGTCTTTTAATTGGAGTGTTTATATCCTTTACATTTAATATAATTATCCATGTGGTTAGATTTAAATCTATTCTCTTGCTATTTGTTTTATGTATGTGCCATCTGTTCTTTTTTCCTTCTTTCCTCTTATCCTGCCTTCTTTTATACTGGGTATTTTTTAGGATTCTATTTTATATCTCCACTATTGGCCTCTTAGCTTTATCTCTTGGTGTTTCTTCCTGTAATCGAGCTGGTGTTTATAATATACATGCTTAATTTATCACAATCTACCTTCAAATAATATTATGTCTGTTCACATATAATATAAAACCCTTACAAATTTTATTTCCCTGTCCCATCCTTTGAGTTGTTATTCTCATATATTTTACATCTACATATTTTATGGCCCCACGTTGCATTGTTATTACTTTCACTTTAAATTATCTTTTAAATAAAATTTAAAATTAGAAAAAAAGACTTTTTTTTTTTACACACTTATTTACAATTTCCAGCACTCCTCATGTCCGTGCAGATTGAAGTTTCCATCTGGCATCATTTTCTTCTACCTGAAGAATTTCCTTTGGCAATTTTTATAGGGCTGTTCTTCTGGCAATGTATTTTCTCAGCTTTCATTTGTCTAAAGAGTTTTATGTTGGCTTTGTTTTTGAAGGATATTTTTACTGCATATAGAATTCTAAATTGACAAGAGTTTTTCCCAGCACTTGGAAGACACTCTATTGTCTTCTAGATTGTTTAAATTATGACAAGAAGTGGGTGGTATTCTTATCTATATTCCTTGTTACATTATGTCTTTTACTCCAGCTGATTTTTAGTTTTTCCTTAATCTTGTGTCTTGGTGATGGTGGTGACAATGGTGATTTCGTGTTTATTCTGCTTGGGGTTTAATAAGATTCTTGGATTTGCAAAAATTTTTTAAATGAAATTTGAAAAGAAAATTTGCCATTACTTCTTTAGATATGTTTTCTATTCACCGCCCCCACCCCCACCAGCACACTCCATGTTCTAGAATTGCAATGATCAGCTATCAGACCCCTTGGTATTAACCCACAGTTGCTGAGGCTCTGATTATTTATTTAGTTCTTTTATTCTCTTCACTCCAAGTTGGACATACTGCTATGCCTTCAAGTTTACTGTTATTCTTTATTTGGTGTCTAACCTGTTTATTAATTCCATCTGTTGATATTACTGCTTCAGATATTGATCATATTCTTCATCTCTAGAGGTCCCATTTGACTCTTTTTATATCCTCATTTCTTTCCTTATTGTTCCCATGTTTTTCTTTATATCCTTGAGCATACAGATCATGTTTTATAATACCTTTTTATGGCCTCCCTGATAATTCCATCATCTCTGCTATTTCTTGGCCCACTTCACTGAACTGATTTTCCTTCTGGATATGGATCAAATTTCTTATTTTTCTGGAAGTTTACTTAAAACACTGAATCACAGCAGTGTGAATTTGACTTCTTGAGTGGAGATTTTGTTGTATTCCTTTAAAGATTTTTGGGCTTTCTTGGCTGTCAGTTCTGTTACCTGTGAGTTATTTTGGTGATTTTAGTTTGTTTTTTGACTCTTTTTTTTATGTTTTTTTTTTTAATTTTTATTTATTTATTTGACAGAGAGAGAGATAGTGAGAGCAGGAACACAAGCAGGGGGAGTGGGAGAGGGAGAAGCAGGCTTCCTGCCGAGCAGGGAGCCCAATGTGGGACTCAATCCCAGCACCCTGGGATCACAACCTGAGCTGAAGACAGACGCTTAACGACTGAGCCACCCAGGTGCCCTGTTTTTTGACTCTTTTTGGTGGGTCCAAAGTAGCCCTTAGTTTAGAGTTAATGTAGCCAGCACAGATTCTTCTTCTACCAAATGTCCTATGCATTCAGTGGAGTTTCTGCATTACGGGGGAAGTAATTCCAAGCTCTGTGAGCTCTGGGCATTGTTTCACTTAAACCTCCTTGTTCTACACATATGCTTATTGGTAATTAGCCAGACTCGAGGGGGCCTCGTGGAGTTTCTACAATTGTTTCTCTTTATAGCTCCTTTCTCTCTGTAATCTGTCCTATAAATTCCAGCTACTTTGGCCTTCCTAGACTCTGGTCTCTTTCCATTCACCCTTGCTCTGCATGGATGCCCCTCTGCTGTTGCAGTCCAGATGCTGCCTCCAGGAATAAGTCCTGCACAGTGGCAGGTCTCATTTGTCTGTTTCTCTTCCTTCTGGGATCACAGTCCTGTGCGGCCCAAGGCTCAATATCTGTAAACAGTTGTTCCATTTATTAGTGTTTTTTTCTGGTTTATTTTTGTAATGACAGGAGGGTAGTTCCAGACCTTATGACTCCCTCATGACTGGAGGTGTAAAGAAGAGGTTGTTTTTCATCACCAACCTTTCATATTGTCCTCTGAAGACCGGAATGACCATCACACTCTGAGCTCTTATCCATGAGAGGCACTTGTACTAGGTGGACAAATTAGTACTGGTCTACTTGGGTGTGAGGGTTTCCAGATCTCATCCCCACACCAGTTGCGTTCCTTTAAGACCAACCTGGTTAAATCCTGGTGCTTGGGAAGGGCCTATTCTAAGTGGGGTGCTGACTGTTACAAAAGTGTATGGTTCAAGATGAGGTTTACTATGTCACTGTGGTCATTAGAAAATCACCTGAGTTATAAGCAACTGGAGACTGGACATAAGACAGTTCCAGTGTATACGTGTGAACTCAACCAGAACACAATCCCAATGCCATCCTGGGTTCAAGGTCTCTTTTGGTTTCCTTCCCCTGTGAACATGTCAGGACAGCATTCCAGATGTTCTCTATGAGCTGCACCTCCATCTCCTCCACCCTCTCTGGTTCAGAGAATCTCTCACTCTAGAAGACACTGTGCTTTCATGCCCTGCAAGTCTGCCTGAGTCCCGTACCCCTATCCTGCAACTCTTTCAGAAACTTCTATCAATCCCTGATCCCTCCTTCTTAGTCAAAATCATCATATTCCTCTTTCATAGTCTCAAAATTTTTTTTCATTTGCCCTCATTAAGATTATGATTCACAAACATTTACTAAGTACCTACTATGTGCCCTTAAGCATGCTATAAACACTCACATTTGATGGATCATTGGATTTTCACAAAAGCTCTGAAAAGTACGTTTTTCTCAAGGCATTTAGCCAATAAAGATAAAAGACTCAGAGGCCAAGTGACTTGTCTTATTTAAATAGCTTTGATAATTATCATTTTCTCCCTGATTTATGGTTATTTGAACACAGTCTATGGGGAGACAATTCTCCATCTGTGTGACCTTGAGCAAATTCCTTAAGTTCATTGAACTTCAATTTCATCTTTTATAAAACACAGCTAATTTTACACATATCAACGTGTTGCCACGAAGATAAAAACAGCAAATTTCCTGACATGTGCTATGTGTGCACTGATGGTTGGTGCTTACCCTCCCGAACCCTCCCTCCATCACACAGTGAGCTCTCCCAGATGGGACTGTAGGGTGATGCCTCTCTTGTCTATTTTCCTTGCAAAGACCAATGCTGGCCTGAAATATAATGAGAGCACAGAAAAATCTGGTGGCATGAATTGACCAGACAATTGAATGTCAGAGAAGAAGGCAATGCTAGGGTCACTGAGGGCCCCTGGAGGCCCATGCTCCTGCCCCAAGGCATGGAGGCCTGAGAGCTTAGCTGGCCCTAAGAATGACCTTCCCCTGGGCCAGGCCTTGCTCTGAGTGCCCCAGAAACTGTGTTCCATGAGTGGTCCCAGCAATGGATTATAATTGTGCAGTGGATTATAATATTTCCATTGTAGGGAACATGCAGTGGGCCGTGCAGTGGATTATAATATTTCCATTGTAGGGATGAATCAGCGGAAGGTGAGAGTTTAAGTGACTTTCCCAAGGTCATAGTGCCATTGGGTGTAAACTGATCTATGTAGCTCTAGCCTAGCTCTTTCTCTTTCCTGTGCATCTATGCTTATACTTATGCTGCGGGAGGCAGATATCTATTTGCCATCCCCATGGACAGGATCATGTTTTCTGGGAGCACTCAGGACACTGCCCCCTGCTACATCCCCACCAGAGGGATGCTGTGATGTGGGTTCACACTGATTGAACACCACCAGGCGCCATGTTTCTCTTCATAATGGATGAGGTAGATATTAGTATAGCACTCACTCACTGGATTCGTAGGCTGAGGTTCGAAGTGGTTAGGAACTTGCCCAGAGCCACACAGCTGGTGTGGGCCCAGGTCTGACGCTCAGTCTGAAAGGTGCATAGAGCAGGGGCTAAGCTTCCAGGCTCTGGAGCCAGGGTTCCAATCCTGTTTCCCCATCAGTTCCTACTTCACGAGGTTATTGTGAAGTTTACATAGGTTCCTTGTACATGCGGTTTTCAGTGATGAGCACATAGCCCGGGGATGGACTGAGTGCCCAGTGGGAGCCAGAGCCTGCCTTGTGGTCCCGAGATAGGACCAGCAGAACACACTTACTCATCTCTGAACTCAGCTGTATCAGCTCCAATGGCCCCGTGTGTAAAATAGGGTCCTCCTGGGAGCACAGTCCCCAGTCTGCTCGGGCAAGGTGAAAGGAAGCTGTTCTGAAGGGCAGAGTGAGTGGGTGCTGTCCCCTCTCCCTCGGCCTCCTGCATGGGCCATTGCCAGCGTGGTTCAATGACTCCCCATGGGAGAGCAGGGCCAGCAAGTCAGCCTAGAGGGACTTCTGCACCCTGTGGTGGAAGCAGCTCACCTCCCAGCCTGGTGCCTGCATCACTGCTCAGGATATCCACCTCTCTATTTGCATGCTGTTCTTCCAGGGTGAGCATCCCTTGGTGGGCACTGCGGTATTCCACGTGTCCAGCACATTCCAAGATGCATAGTGTATTAGTTGTTTATGGCTGTGTAATGAATGACCACAGATTTAACAGCTTCACACAACACACATGTATTATCACATGTTTCTGGGGTCAGGATGGAGTGCAGGCACACACCTTAGCTGGTCCCTCTGCTACAGGTCTCATAGGCTGCAGCTGGAGTGTTGACCATGCCGTGGTCTCATCTGGAGGCTCAGCCTGGGAAGAGTCCCCTTCCATGCTCACTCAGGATGTTGGCAGAGTCTACTACCTTATGGTCGTATGACCCTGGCTTCTTGCTTGCTATTTGCTGGAGGCCACCCCCAGTTCCTAAGGGCCGCCTGCAGTCTGGAGAATATGCTGACAGTTCCTTGCCATGTAGGCTCTCCCCACAAGGCTCCTTCCTTCACCAAGCTAGTGAGGGGTTGTTGAGACCTTTATGTTATGTAACATAATCACGGGCATGACCTGCCATCACTTTTGCTGTATTGTATCCGTTAGAAGCAAGTCATGTTTCCGCCCACACTCAGGGCAGGACTGTACACAAGACATGAGTGCCATGACGCAGAGACCGTGGGACCCTCTTAGACTCTGCTGCATCCTCTGAATGCTGCTAGTGTCCCCGGATTTCGAGACAACTGAAGACAGCCTCAGCTGAGAGGCCCTCTGGATGGTGCGTCTGCCCCACCTGCCTTTGCCTGTTTGTTGGAAGCCCGTCCAGCAATCTATCTGTGAGCCTCCTAAGCGGAAATAATCTCTCCCACGCCTGTGGGAGGCACGGTGTGGCTTTCCTGTGACCCCATCTGGAAACAAGGTCGAGTCTGTGGGCCCTAGCGGTAGTGGAAAGGTGAGATTACATTCCCTACTTTCCTGGGGTTATAAGGAATGACCAAGACACACAAACACACCAGGGCCTGGTGGGGGGACTCATTACTGGTGGTGCTTGTGTCTTTGTCTACACTGTGGCCTCCTTGAAGGGAGAGTCTTACCATCTCGGGGAAATCACTTAACCAACTGTGATAATAATTGCTAACATTTATCCAGCCCTCCTTATGTGCCAGGTACTGTAAGATGTGCTTTGCATACATAATTGCGTTTTAATCCTCACAACAATGACTAAGAGATTTTAATAAATTCCAGGAGACAGAAAGCAGAGGGATGTGAGCTGACCTATAAAACAGGAGGAGCGGGAGGAAGCTGGGGAGTCCGGATCCTGGCAGCAACCCTGCAGCCCAGATCCTGCCCATGGGAGCTCCAGGGGCCCAGGTCCCAGACGCAGCAGGCATGGGTGGTTTGGGGCCAGGAGCCAGGCTGAAAACAGAGGTTATGAGGAGCTGCAGCTGGGGTCATCCCACCAGGCAGTCCCTCGCCTTCCCACCAATGGGGTCAGAGCACAGGTGGAGGTGCCAACCTGCAGACTCAGCCTGGCAGCCTGTCACTGAAGCGGCGGGATCAGTCCCGCAGGGAAAGCCAGAGCTGGGGCAGACCCCAGAATGAAACCCTTTCCGTTCTGACACAGGGGGTCCCAACCCCCTCACCCCAGGAGAATCTCCCAACTGCCACATTTCTCCCTGCTCCGCTCAGAGCCCAAGGTCAGAGGTATGACCCCGGGGAGGATGAGCAGAAAAGCCAGTCCTGCTGACCAGCAGCTGAGGAAGGCACACCAGCCCCGTGCCTTGCTTTCGTCACATGAGTGGACAGCCGGGGCCCGCAGGGCCTGTGAGGAAAGCCAGCAGCACAGAAGAGAAAGATGAAGACAAACGCACCAAGGGGAAAAAAAAAATCCAGAAGAAACAGAGCAAATTAAGTGAAGGGTATTCTAAAAATACTCCAATTAACATAAGCAGAGATGTCTGAGAGGATATTATATCCATAAAATAAGAAAGCAGCATGCTTTGAAAGGGAATGGTCAAACAAGATGAGCAGTTAGAGTCAGAAATACGAGGCACCCCCCAGGAAAACCACATAGGATGAGAAACCGGAGTCAGTAAATCTCCAAGAACTCAGAGCAGAAGGCAGAAGTTGGAGTTGGGTGCAGAGAGGAGGGGTGGGGCGGGCAATCTGCAGGAGGCCGGGGGGCAGACACAGAGCCAGAGCACGTGGATGGGGAGAGAGCAAGCAGATCCCCTTCGCAGGAGCATCTCGGAGCACGGAGGGAAGACAGCCCTTCACACATACGGGCCTCCTGAGAGGACGAGGCAGCATGAATTAAAACATTCACAGAAGGCAAATTACCATAAAAATGCATAACACCTCGGATAAAAAGAAATCCTAAAACTTCCAGAGAGAAGGAAAACACTCATCCACAAAGAAAGGAAACAGAAGCTGGCCTCTGCCCTGTTGTCAGCGGTTGCTTACGAAGTGTGGGCTTGCCCCGCAGTCCTTCCGTCCACCAAGCGGCGGGGAAAGGCAAAGGGGGAACGAAGATACAGCTCGTCCGCACAACGTCCGTCTTCCGTTTGACTCGTTTAGGAGGGATGTGAGGACACGCTCCAGGAAAACAACGGTGTGAAACACCAAATGTACAAAACACAAGAAGCACAGAGGACATGAAACGTTCAACAGAGGGAAGAGAACCGAGGACCAAAGCCAACAGCGTGTGGACGGCCCTTTGAAAAGCGGAGAACACTCCGGGCCTCGCTCCCACGTCCGCATCCCTAATTAGCCCTGGGACGGCTCTCTCGGTCTGTGCGCGGGCACCCAGAGGTTCCGGCCATCGTGCGAGGAACCGTCTGTTATCTGTCACCGACACACGTACTTTGAAGCCATTATTTCTCACAAATGGCACCAACTGTATGTGGGCAACGTAGAAGGAGACGGATACGTGTCACATAAAAAAGGGAAGTCGCAGAGCAAAAGTTGCTGGGACACAGTTCGGGGTGCCGGTCAGGCTCAGTTAACGCTGGGAGCAACACCACCCAGTCTCCGTGGCTCAGCACATTTAAGTTTATTTCTCGGGGTGCCTGGGGGGCTCCGTCGTTAAGCGTCTGTCTTCGGCTCAGGGGATCTCGACCCTGGGATCGAGCCCCGAGTCGGGAGCTGCTTCTCCCTCTCCCGCTGCCTGCCGCTCCCCCTGCTTGTGTGCACCCGCCCTCTCTCTGTCTCTCAAATAAATAAATAAAATCTTTAAAAAAAATAAAGGTAATTTCTCACTCACGTGAGTTGTTCTGTAGGTGAGTTCCCCGGTGGGCCCGAGCCCCTTCCACCTTGTGGCTCCTCCCTCCCCTGGGGCCCCCAGTCCTGGGAAACAGCCAGAGGGCAGAGGACCTGGAGAGACTGCTGGCCGCCACGGGGTGGGGAGTGCGGGGGGGTGGCAGGGGCTGGGACGGGGGGGGGCACCGTTCATGCCCAGGTACTTAGTGCCTATCATCGGGCTGTCTGAGGGTCTGCGGACCCTCTTCTGCTCTTTGTTCCCTTTGGCACGGTTTGTTTTTAATGAGGATGCATTTCAAAATGAAGATGTTGGGGAAAATTTAAAGTTTCTAATTCAGGAAAGGAAATTGCCTCTGCTGTGCTCCTTGGTGGCAACAAACCAGTGGGCTCGTGTGTAGCTCCCTGATTACACGGCAGCCCCCGCCCTCAGCATGACCAGCTCCCCGAGTTACGGACGTGGACACCTGGGCCCTAGAGGCAGCGACTCTCCCCAAGTGACAGGGCGGATCCCGGCCTCGGCCAGAAGCCGCTCTTCTTCCTGCTGTGCCCTGGAAACCGGAAGACACTTCACCCAACAGCTCCTGGTTGTTTAACGGGAAAACAGAACACGTGAAACTTTTCTGGTTTATATTTACATATAGTAAAAGAAATTCTAGACATAATTGTAATAAAGTTATAGGGAGATTTCTTCTGAGTTGTCACGGGCTGAATCTTATCCCCTAAATTTCACATGTTGGGGTCCCAGCTCCCAGAGCCCCTCAAGGGACTGTATGTGGAGCTGGACCTTTAAAGAGGAGATTAAGGTAGAACGAGGTCACTGGGGCCCTGATCCCATGTGACCGGTGTCCTTATAAGAAGAGGTGATCCGGACCCACGTGCACAGAGGGACGCCCTGGTGAGGACATGAGGATGAGGGCTGTCCACGGGCCAACGAGCAGCCTTGGAAGAACCAATCCTGCCTGCCTGCACCTGGGTCTCCGACTTCCGGCCGCCAGGAAGGTGCAGGATGAATTCGCACTGTTTGAGCCACGTGAGGCCACCATAACAACGTGTCACAGACCACACAGCTCAAACCGTACTCAAACAAGTACGTGCAGCTCCAGAAATCTGCAGGATTGGAGGAGTTAAAAATCCGGGAAGCTGCAGAAAGGAGTGGACGGGAAAAGTATGTTTTAATCAGTGTGTGCTCTGATTTTGTGTGTCGTCTTTTGGATTTTATCTTGAAAATGAAATTTAAAGCACATGTGGGAGGTTTAATGAATTGGAACGTCTGCCTCTCGGCTTTTCCAAAAGGGGATAAAAACAAGTAAATCAGAGCTAGAAGGGAGAGTGTTTGCACTATTTGAGAAACAATATAAAGATATATATTAACGTCGGACTTCCCAGAATTTGGCCAAATTGTTGTGAATGTATGGGGCCCCCAATGCTTGTGTTTGCCCAGCGGCCGGCTTCGTCCTGCCCGTTATCAACCAGAGAGGGCGTCCACCTCTCCCCTCCAAGCCGGAGTCTCACCAGAACAACATGGTGGAACCCATCAAGAAAGATACAAATTATTAGTGGATGCAACTACATTAAAATTCAAACTTCATTAGTCAAATGAGAACTTAAGTACAATTAAAAGCGAACATCGAGCCGGGAGAGTATTTCACCACCTCTATTTAGACAAAGGTCTGACATGAGCTAATGACGTAAACTATTATCATGAATAAATGATTTAAAAAGCGCCAAGCAGAGACAGACGTGGGTTCCGAGCCTGAAAGTTACAGATATACTTGCACAAATGGTCAGCATGCGGATGAATGTGTCTGCATTCATTAATAGTGGAAGACGGAACGTGAGCAAGAACACGTCAGAACTGTGTGTGCGTAGAAAAACACCACGTCGTGTGGTGTTAAGCACGTGGGTCAACCCGCCTGGTTAAAGTGAGGATGACGTCAGCATTTCAGAAGGTGATTGGGGGTCCTGTAACAACCCTCCCAGGACTACGTGCACCATTTTATCCTGTGATTCCACATGCAGGGGTTTAGCCTCAAGAAGCCGGCGAGGCCACGCATGGGGCTGTGTTCATAGGTGTGTGATTGTGACCTCATTCACGCCTGCGTGCATTCGTCACTCTGGAAACACGGGGACAGCTCCGCTGTCCACCAGGCAGTGCTGACCCTGACCTAAGGTGCTAAATCAGAGAGCTTCGGTCCAGGCGGCCGAGGGGTAACGGGGACATGGAAACGATCTGTTGCTAGGTGTACGGTGTGGGGTGCGGTGAGGGTGCGGTCTGGGCCACATGTGCCCGTCAGCCTGGTCGGGGCCTGGGGAGGGGGTGAGCCCAGTGGAGGGAGGTGGGAGGGCAGCTCATGCACTCGTCTTCCTTGGAGGAGCAACAGGATGCTGCGGGAGGATGTTGGTGGTCTTGTTCCCTCCACGAGGAGGATGGGTTTCAGAGGCACCAGCTGGAATGGGGGAGGATGGGGAGGCAGCTGGTGTGGGGTGGAGACCACGAGCAGCAGATGAGGCAGAACTGTCATGTGGCTGGAGACACAGGTCCGCAGGAATCCCACACGCACTGCTGCTAGAGCCACAAGACGCAACTGTGAGCACATGTCCGTGCATGCTCATGCGTGTGCACATGACGCACGAGGGTGTGCATGCATGCACAGAAGGATGCTGTTTTGGGTACAGTGAGAGAAAGACAGGAAGGTAGGAGGAGGAGAGAAGGAAGCCTATCCCACAGCTGGTGGGGCTTACCTCTGCGCTGTGCAATTATGGGCAATTTTTTCCCTTCTATTGTTTGTTTCCCAAGTGTTCTGCATTGAACAAATATTGACTTACTAATTTTTAAAAATGTGCTATGAAAAAGATAAAAGCAACTCACAAAGGCTCCCTGTTCCCCACGTCGCTGGTTCTAGACTCCCAGCTGTCTGGGCATCCCTGGGGGTGGGTGGCCTTCACTCCACCTGTCCACCAGGTGTGCAAACCTCAGTGGGACTTACCTGGGTAGGTTGCTGACCTGACCACCCACTGCATGGCTGGGTGCTCTTGCAGGCCTGTAGGAGCCCAGTGAAGATGAGCCAGACCCCCCAGGGAGCCCCGAGAGCTACAGGTCTGAAACACTGGGAAGCTTAGGTCACGGGCAGTGGATCTGGCAGGTCAGGCTGCATGCTGCAGGGGCTCAGACCAGGGCCACTCCCTGGGATCCTGGGTGGGTGCACAGAGGTCTGAGGGTGTTGATGAGACATGAGAGGTAAGGTGCATCACGAGGAAGAGCTGGGAAGGGGAACCAGGCATCCTAGTAGGGGAGGGGCCTGGACAGGGTCAGGTGGCCGGGGAGGAAAGGCACATTTGGGACTCCGTGAGTAGGATGCTAGGATGGGGGCAGGGTATTGGGACCAGATAGCAAAGGCCTTTGGGTCCCAAGCATGAGGCCCTGTTGCTTTGAGGACGAGAGCTCCAGTCTTGCAGGGTGGGGAGGGGGGGTGCCTGGAATAGGGGCACCAGTGTGATGGGTGCTGCTTCTCCATCCCCACAGGCCTGCGGGAGGTGTGCAGGAGACCTGGTCCTGCAGACTGAGGAGGGGTGGCGCATCCCACAGCGAAGCAGCAGGGAAGATGCCGCTCACAGCCCGACCACCATGACCTTGGGACTGTTAGGTGAGTAGCAGTGTGGGCTGTTTGATCCCCTGGGGCCAGGCTCTCAGGAGGGAGGCCCCTAGGCACCAAACCTCTCCGTCTGTGCAAGGTGTTACCATCATTCTTTCCTAAAGTAGACATTAGGAGACTTTTGAAAACTGTGGGTAGGACCTGAGACCAGAGCCCAGGGGACACAATGACCTTCCACTGCAAGGTCATGTCCAGGTGACATCCAAGGGTGTTTCCGTTCCTGTTGTCTCTGGGAAGGGGGACAATGCTATTGCATGCAAGTCTCAGATGGAAGTTGCTGAGATTTTCGCATTAGGTAGGGATTCAGAATCACTCCTCTGGGCAGGAGAAGGGGACAGGAGACGTGTCGGGGAGCGTGCAGGGCTGCATGGGGTGGGAGAGCCGACCCCTGCTCAGAGCTGCCACAGCAGAGCTGTGGGCACCCTCCTGGGGACAGGCAGCAGACCAGGGTCAGGCGTGGAGAGGCAGGCCACTGGATGGGTCTAGCTTGGGTTTCCTAGTAGGTGCAATGGAAGGCCAAAATCAGATTTCGGCCCAAGTGCTGGGAAAGTCCCAGCGTAGGGGTGGGGAGGAAGCAAACCCAGGGCTGGGGGACTTGGAGATGGTTGAAGGGTCAAGAGACTGGAGGAGGCTGGAGGCCCAAGACCTATCTGTGGAGCGACAGAGCCCACGGGCTGGTAGTCGGGAGCCCGGGTGGAAGGCAGTATCTGCAGCTGAGGTTTTGGAGATGGTGCAGGTGACTACTGTAGGGGAGGGGGACAAGACCATTCCAGTTAAATACTGGGGTTATCCTGAATGATGGTGGGGGGACAAACCTGTGCAGCTGCGTGGGGTCCTCGGAGAGCAGTGGAGTATTTTGATGGGGGGTGGGGATGGGTAGTGTGCGGTCCTTGGGGAGGAGTGGACTGTACCTCCTGACCCTGTGATTTGTGGGAGGGGAGGATGAGCAAAGCCCACCCAGGGAGGCCTGTCACCAAGGACAGAAGCCTCTGGGGGCAGAGAGGGAACACAGTCTAATGGCAGGGTTCTGTGGGGTTCTGGGGAGAAAGGGCTGACATCTCAGCAGAAACCCACAGACAATGACAGGAGGCATGGGCTCTGTCTGGGTCTGGCCTTGGATCCCACAGACATCAAGGGCAAGGATTCTAGCAGACGGGCTGCCGGCCTTGCCAGGGATGGAGCCGTGCTGATGGAAATCCTGCTTGGGGTCCTCCTACAGGAAAAGGGCTCGGAATGCCATGCTTAACCTGTGGTTGATGTTGCGAGCACCCTGCAGAAAACCTGAGGACATGCACAGGGAAGTGATGGAGCAGGCTTCTGTGGAAGACCCCCCTGGTGCTGGGCAGGGAGGATGGGCTGATGCAGTGGGACTGGCACTGGGGGCTGCTGAGGACTCAGCCGGGAGGACAGAGAGGAAGGTGGTTCCAAAGCTGAAAGTCTGGCTGGCCAGCTGACTGCAAACCCCAAGGGCTGTGTGCAGGCATTTGGGAGAGGATAGATCCATGAAAGTGGTGGATTTGCTTAATGGTGGGTGCAGATAATAGTTAACGGCAAACGAGACAATAAAACATGTAATTAGCAGGCATACAGCATTGGCTGCCAGGGATTGTGATGAGAGGCAATGAAACACCAAGACTAGTGGGGAATTCATGGGGGTTGCTGAAAGCCCTCACCTTTTTGGGGGTGGGAAGGGGAGCTCTGGGAGTAGGCAGACTCCAGAGTTACCCAGAGGGACGTAAATCCTGGCTCCAGCTCAGGACCAAGGGCCATATGACTCAGTGTGTTCATTTTCTTCACCTACAGAATGGAGTCGCTAAGAGTGCACACCTCAGAGGGTGGTGGTGCAGATGACATGAGATGGAGAGTGTTGGGCATCCAGGACACTGCCTGGTCCAAGTGCTCCCTCAATGCTCTAGTTGTTAATACCGCCATCATTGTCATCTCCACCATGACAATGACAACCACCACCACCATCACCACCATCATTGTCATCTGCACCATGACTATGACAACCACCACCCACCACCACCATCATCACCACCACCATCACTTACATCCTCCTCCTCCTC
>NW_023270415.1:80512706-80552554 GCF_011800145.1 Mirounga leonina
CTCACCACCACTACCATCATCATTTCCATCAACCATCATCACCACCACCACCATCGTCACCACCATCATCACTTCCATCCTCCTCTTCATCATCATCACCATTGCCAACACCACCACATCACCACCATGACAATCATCATCATCACCATCAGCATTGGTACCACCTCCACATTGTCATAATCATCACCATCATCACCATCATTACATCACTATCATTGCCATTATCATCAACACCATCATCACTATGATCCTATTATGTTCTTATTGTTTTTAATACCGAGAGCTATGCAAGCCCCAGGTCTTCTGGAAACAACTCTACCCAGAGAAACACTGCATGTTAGACCTTAGTGTCCATCTGCTCCATGGTGAGGATGAAGAGGTTATAGGACTGGCACAGTGTTGTGGAGCTTCCATGAGGCTCAGTAAATGCTGTCATTATTAATTCCATCACCATCGTCATCACCACCATCACCACCATCACCACTGTGGTGCAGGACCCAACACCACGCCATGCCTCACCTATTATGTGACCTTGGAATAATTTGTACCTCTATTTCTGCAGAGGCAGAACCAGGAGGAAAACGGAGAAGCCCTGTAAATCCATAGTCCATTCCCTGCTTAAGCATAATCAGTGCACTGACCGCACAGCATCCTCAATAAAGTATGAAGGCCAAGTGTCCACGTCCCCGTGGCCCTAATGATCCTGAGGGGGAGCCCATGCCCTGCTTCCCTGCTTGCGGTCAGCCCTGATGACATCTACTGAGTCCTCCTGAGAGAGTCATCAGGGCTGCAGGGGTGGGGGGAGCTCAGTAGCAGGGCACTGTGCCCTCCCTCCCTTCCCTCTCCCTCCTGCTGGGCTGATCCCCTGCTGGCTGCCTTCTCAACCCTTCTGTCCCCATTAATCTGTTACTAGATATACATCTTAGCTTCCTATCGGGAAGCCCGTGAATTGGGCCATTATGTGGAAGAAAATTGTTTTTCGGTGATCACCAGGAGAGGAGACACCGCCAGCCCGAGGGGAGGAGCAACTGAAGCCCAGGAAGCCCGGGCCATCCGTCTCTGTTTGCTGGGTCGTTGGGGCCTCGGAGCTGCCAGAGCAGATAGCAGCCCCCAGCAGTGTGGCGGCCCCCGAGGGGCTGAAGGCGAGGCCTTGCATCCTGGTCATGATCTCAGAGAGGCTGCGCGACGGGGGTGGGGGCAGGAAGAAAGACTGGGCCTCTGGAAAGAGCGATATTCCACTCCAGGTGCCCAGGAACAGGGCGGTTACGGGCCCCGCAGTGACCTCCATGTGGGCCTCAGGTTCGCTTTGTGTGGCAGCCCCTGGGCAGCGGTGGGGATGGGGCCGGGGGGGCGCTGCTGCCCCCAACCCCCCTTCCTAACTCCTGGCCCCACCCAGGCTGTTCTCTGCTGGGGTCCATCCTCCCCCCTGAGCAGCTCAGGTCCCCAGATAGGACCCAGCGGGACCTGGGCGGCAAGTAGGAGGGGAGCCCGGGGCTGCAAGGGGTTGTGACAGACAGGAGTGGAGGTGGGTGACTTCCCAACGGGAACCCAAATAGAGACCCAACACCCACGCTTCCTCCTCACCAGAACCCCAGCAATCCCTGGAATCAGGAGTCATCCACCGAAGACAGCTGAGACAAGCAAGGGACGTCGAGGTGGGAGGTTGTTTGTCCCTGTGAACCCTTGAGTTGGTTGGAACCCCAGGGCTCCGGGCAAGGCCTATGTGCCTCCAAAGTCCTCACATGGGAGGCCGGTGGGGCCTCCAAGAGGCAGAGTGGGGAGAGGTGTGGGTAGAGCTGTGGCTGATACCCACAGCCCAGCCGGGGCCTCCAGAAGAGAGACTGCGTGTTCCCTGGCAGGTGAGCACCTCGCTAATGATCATAGGGACCGTTATTCACCGGGAGCTGCACTAATGGGAAAGCTCACCTTCTCGGCAGCGGCTCAGCGGCCCTCACCCAGGCCGTTCCGGAGACCATACTGCACTCAGAAGACAGGCAGCCGGGCCAAGATGCCCAAGGGGCAGGGCCAGCAGCAGCCGAGTGGGGTCAGCGGACTCTCCCCAGCAGGGTCAGGGCCCCCGTTCTCCCTGGCGTCTGCTTGAAGTTCCTCTCAGCCCAGCAGGAGCCTGGCTCTGGGTGGGCTCAAGATGTCACATGGTCAGTCGGCCCCTCCCTCCCTGGGGCTGCAGACTTGCATTGCCTCCCAAGCAGGCGGGGAGAGCACTGGGCAGAGACCGAGAGACCTGGGCCCAAGTCCAGGTTTTTGCTCCTTGGTGACTTCCATGTAATCCCTCCAAGAAGACTGCCCCACCCCCTCACCCACTGCCAAGACCAGCCTACCCCTCCTCCTTTACACCCCAGCCCCATCTCTGCCGGTCGGACTCCCAGCTCTGGGAGTGTATCTTACCACCTGTCTGCTCCACAAAGACAGAATGGGTGCCCCAGTGCCTAATAAAGGAAATGCATACAGTAAGTGCTCAGCAGGGGGTATTCATATAAACGCACACAGAGAGAATACATGCACCAAGTGTCTATGCTTTACACGATCAGTCCCCAGGGGTGGGAGGAGGGAGAGAGCACTTGTGTGTAGGGTTTCGAGGGGGAGCCCTGGAGGAGGAGGGGATGTGGCCTGCGTTGGGCTCCGGAAGAGATGGGGGACCTAGGAGGTCTGCGGGGAGCGGCAGGGCCAGGCAACAAGGCACATGCAAGGTAAGTGCTCCCATGCTTCTCCATGGGGGGCTGTGCGGATGCTCTAACTTTCTGACATAATGCACGACCCCAGTACCTGCGAGCGATCAGACAGAAGAAGAAACGAGCTCGTGCGTCCAGAGTGTGCCCGTCAGGACAGGCCAGGCCAAGCTGCAGTAACACACGGCCCAGCCTCTCCGTGACTCAGACACCCTGAGCCTGCCCCGGAGGGCTCGCGCTCACACTCAGGGACCCAGGCAGGCTTCGCAGCCCCCACCCCGACTGTTACCGGTCAGCATGGCAGAGGGAGAGCAGAACCAGCCCGGGCTGGTGGAGCTGCTCTGGGGACGAAGCCATCACCAGGGGCCCGATGCGCTGGCCCCACCGGCAGGCCGGCATGCTATGTCGACAGGACTCGGCGTGTGAGCCTTCAGGCCCCTGCCAGGAGAGAGCGCCAACCCAACAGCGCTTGAGATCACCAAAACATAACAGGGAAAAATATTCAACAAGTAAAAGGACACCAAGAATCACTCATGCACGCAGATGTGTAAGCTGAGCTCTACGGCACGCTGCTGGACGCAGAGCGCCCCGCAAGCCGGTCGAGGAGCGGAGCGGGGGCCACGGGCTCCTTTCACGATTAGGTTCCAGGTGCTCGATGAGCTGCAGGTTCCTGCTGAACGGGGCCCTGCTGTTCCCTGAGTCCTCGTAAGGGGGACTTGCTGGGAGGGGCTGGCAAGGCCTGGCCAATCTCGAAGGCGACACCAGAGTGTGTCTGGTGGCTTGTAGCCTCCTCGGGCACATGCAGTCACCGGGTCGAAGGTCAGTGCAGGGGATGGAGGCCACGGGAGGAGTTCCTGGAATGTGGCTCCAGCCAGGATCCCAGCGTCAAGGGAACGGTGTGTAGGCCGAGTGTGGCCCCATAGGTTTGTGTAAAACCCGGCACATGACCCCGGGGCTTAGCACAGGCCACTGCCTGTCACACTGTTGGGTCCAGGGGTGGGCCCTGCCGGCTTGCCTGAGCCCCCCTGGCCCCCACGGGCTGGCGAGGATGTGCTTACGCGTCTGGGGCCTCCGGCCCCTGCCCCCGGCCCCAAAGCTGGCTCTCTGCTCTCACGTGGCCCTCGGGGACGGATGCAGGCCTTCGCTCAGTGACGGACTGCAGGTACTGCACTTACCCAAGAGGACTTCAGGACCTCTGAAGAGCAGGTCCCTGCCTGGGACAGTCAGCCCTCCCGCACAGGCCTCCTGCGGGCATCACGGGCCGACCCCTGGGGGGCTGGGCGGGACACACAGCAGGATGCGGAATGCACAGGGGGGCTGCCGGCTGAAGCACGGACAGACGCCTGTCCTGCCTTGTTTGTACTAGTTAGTGGAGAGAGAACTTTATTTTTTTTTTTTTAAAGATTTTATTTATTTATTTGAGAGAGAGAGAATGAGAGAGAGCACATGAGAGGGGGGAGGGTCAGAGGGAGAAGCAGACCCCCCGCCGAGCAGGGAGCCCGATGTGGGACTCGATCCCGGGACTCCAGGATCATGACCTGAGCCGAAGGCAGTCGCTTAACCAACTGAGCCACCCAGGCGCCCGAGAGAACTTTATTTTTAACAGCCACCCATTTCTATTAATAAAAATATTAGCCAGTTACGTGTCTGTCTCAGAGGGGAGAAAATTTCCACGGAGAAAATTCCAGGTCTTATAAGGAATACAAATGACTCCTGTCTGGTGTTAATTAAAACTCTGGCGCGCAGCCTTCCCCCAAGACAGCGGGAGCCATGGGCCTCGGGGACTGGGTGTTAGGCCTCACGGTGAGGCTGGGAGCGGGGGGGGGCCCAGTTACCTCCCCCACCCCTGTTAAAGGTGCCACTCAGGAGGCGGGGGTTTCTGAGGGTCTCCATCGGGCAGCAAGGCTGCCCCACCCACCCCTCTGGAGCAGCCCCGCTCTGCCCGGATGGCCTGACTCTCAGCAACCCCCGGGCCTGAGAAGGAGGCCCACTGGGAGGGAGGGAAGGTGTGGACAGGCGGTGGAGCATTCTCTTGTGACCACAGGCCGTCGTGGCTGGTCCTGGCATCCGGTCAGTGCCGGCACCAGCCTGGGAGCCCGGCGTGGGCCCCTGGGGAGTGCCAGGCCTATCTCTGGCATGCGGGCCCCACTCGCTCCCCAGGGCTCCGCTACGTCAGGAACTGCTTCGGGGTTCTCCAAGCTTGCGGAGCAGTGGTCAGGCGGAGAGCCATCGATCGGGAGCGGTGGCTCGTGTGGGCGCCAACTCCTTGCAGAAAACTGGCCCAGCGTGGCCGCAGTGGGGCCTCGGTGACTCTGCACTGGGAGCCCAACACCCTTTGTTAGGAGGACACCGAAGGGACGGCGTGTCCCGAACACGGGCAGCTGGGGGCACCGCGGACTGGCTTCGGAGGGATTGGGGCAGGCAGGGGAGCTCGCGTGGGACCCCCATCATTGTCATCTCCACCACGTCCCTCTGATGCCTGGGGTTTCCGCCTGCAGGAGGGGAGTTATGTGACAAGGACAGGCGTATGCTTACTTTCTTCTTAATTTTTAAATAAATTTTATTTTACACCCATTTTTGATTTGCAGAATCATTTGCAGAGGCTTCCTGGGACACCATCCCCAGCTGCCCCCATTAACCTCTGACGTGAGTGTGGTGCACTTACCCCAATTAGGGAACCAATACTGTCCGCTACTAAGCTAGTAAGGTCCATCCTTTTTTCAGATTTTCTTCATTTCCCTGGCTCCCTTTTCCTGCTCAGACCCCATCCAAGACACCCTGTTACATTTAGTCGTGTTTCCTACTGTTTTCTGTTGAGGTGAAACGCACACAGGCCAACCCCATGTGCTTGCTCCAGGGCCGTTTACATCGTGGCGTATGCACGGAGGCAGAGAGCATCCCTGCGCTCCCAGGCCCCCTGGCGCCCGGCCAGCCAGCGCTGCCCTGCTAGGGGACCGCCTGCAGACCAGAGCGAGGGCCACTACTCCTCTCTGGTCTGGCTGCTTTTGCTCCGAGTCGCGTCCCCGAGGGGCACCTGGGCTCCTGCAGATGAGGCAAAGTGATCTCGCCCAGAAACATGCTAAGAATGAGATGAAATGAGGAACCCACATCCATGCACTTGAACATCACTGAGTGATTCTCCTCCCTGCCCTGCCCCCCTCACTCTGCCCTTGGTGCCCCCAGGAGCTGTCACCGCCTGGCATTCCCGGGCTGTCCCTCCCAGCTGGTGATGTCACCTGTCACTCTACTTGCCAGTCTCCACCAGCAGTGTAGTTTTGATTTGGGGGATTTCGCCCTTCCTGTAAGTGGTTTTGCACTCTGTTCACCCACCTGCCGTCTGCCCTTCCCACTGTACCTTGCACTTGGGAGGCTGATACTTGTGACTGTGTGAGGCTGTGGCCCCCCCTCGCGGCTCCTGCCTTGTGCGCACCTGCAGGAGCATGCCCAGGTTGGTCTACCCACTCTCTTATTGATAAATTTAGGCCATTTTCATTTTCACCCTAGGTGAAAACTTGCTGAGGCGGTGAACAATGTGAGTCTCTGGTCTTTACCTAGGTGTGGAATCGCTGGGTTAGGGGCCAGGTGCACGTTCAACATGACGATGTTCTCCACACTTGTCTGTCTCAGTCAGCTTGGGCTGCATAACAGAACACCCTGGACTGGGAGCTCCCATAGCCAGCACTCCTCCACACGGCCTGGGGGCAGAAGTCCACCATCGAGGTGCCGGCAGATTCACTTCCGTGCGGTGTGCACACAACCACCTTCTCACTGTGTCCTTGACTTGCAGACAGAATGGTCTCCCCAGCTCTTCTTGTAAGGGTACAGATCCCATCATGGGGGCTCCACCTTCACAGCCTAGTCCCGGTGGGTCAGGGCTCCGGCCTACAAATCTGGGGACGTACACATAAAGTCCATAGCCCTGCTCTTCACAAGGATGGCACTGACTTACACTCGAGCACAGCCCATGACCTATGCCATCCTCTGCATCCTCCCTAGCGTTTGCTCCTGCTGGATGCGCTGAATCTTGCCAATTGGTTGGGGATGAGATACTGTGTCTCTGTTGTAATTTGCATTTCCCTGATTACTTTATGTAGTTTATTGGCCATTTGTGTATCTGTTTTCTGTGAAATCCATACTGATATATTTTTACATATTTTTCTTTGGGCTATTTTGTCTTTTCCTTGATGCATGGGGATTCTTTGTATATTATGAATACTAATATTTTGTTGATTACATGCATTAAAAGTGCCTCCTCCCAGAAGACAGCTTATCATTTTATATTTGTACACAGTTTTTCTACTTTGTTTCTGTGAAATTACTCACTTCTTCTGAGCTTTCAAATCTATTAACACAAGGTAACTCAAAGTATTTCCTCTTTTGCCCTTCCAGGATGTTTATTTATGTATTCTCTCCTTTATCCAGCTCATCAGAGACTGTCTTATCATATTATTCTTTACAAAAGAAATGAAAACAAAGAAATCCAGCTGTGATCTGTCTCCTTTGTTTTCTGTTTTTAAGTGACTGCTTTTATC
This sequence comes from Mirounga leonina, assembly GCF_011800145.1. Taxonomy (NCBI): domain Eukaryota; kingdom Metazoa; phylum Chordata; class Mammalia; order Carnivora; family Phocidae; genus Mirounga; species Mirounga leonina. The sequence goes on from NW_023270415.1 coordinate 80,519,926, forward strand.
CCTTTTTATTCTCCTCCTTTTTTTCCTCTTTTTTTTTGTTTTGCCATTGTTCTATCTTTCAGTTTCTTTAGCTGAAAATCTACCTTGCTTTTATTACATTCTATTGTTTGCTAAGTGCATTTAAAGTTAAGATTTACTCCTAAATATTAGTATGCTTTTAAAACCACTTACTTTTAAATTTTTTAAAAGATTTTATTTATTTATTTATTTATTTATTTATTTGAGAGCGAGAGAGAGAAAAAGAGAGCATGCATGCGTGATGTGGGGGGTGGGGGAGAAGGGGAGGGAAAGAATTCTAAGCCAGCTCCATGCCCAGCACAGAGCCTGACACGGGGCTCCATGTTACAACCCTGAAGTCATGACCTGAGCCAAAATCAAGAGTCAGGCATTAAACCAACTGAGTCACCCAGGCACCTCTAGTTTTAAATATGTTTAAACTCCCCAGTGTGAGTTTTTTTGAAGTCATGATAGTTTCATCAAATCTTGGAAATTTCAGTCATTATTTCTTCAAGTATTTATTTCTGCCCCTCCGCATTAGACTATTTGGTATTATTGCCGTGAGGTTCTGTTCATTTTTCTTCGTTTTTTTCCCCTTTGTTCTCCAGACTGGATAATTTCTATTGATCTATCCTCCAGTTCACTGACTTTTCTGACATCTCCAAATTTCTGTAAAGCCCATTCAGTTAATTTTTAATTTCAGCAATTGTAACTTTCAGTTCAAGAATCACACTCCGTTCTTCATGGTTTTCATTTGTCTGCTGAGATTGCCTATCTGTTCACTCATAAGATTACATTTCCTTTAAATCTTTCAAGATAGCTTTCTGCATAGATTTGCAAGAGTTGCTTTAAAGTCTTCATCTGTTGCATCTAGAGCCTGGGCCAACTCAAGTTCAATTCCTACTGACTGCTTCATTTTTCTTGAGCAAGAATCACATTTTTCAACTCCTTGGATTTGTTCAGTGATTATTTTTCTTATTGAATTTTAGCCACTGTGGGTAGTTTGTGATAAAGACCCCAGATTCTGCTTTCTTTTTCTGATGAGACTTGGTTCTCCTTTGTCAGGCAGTTCACTGGAGGCTGACGACCTGAAGTCCATAGAAGCTTGGTTGTACTCATCATTGGCAAATCCAAGAAAGCACAGGGTGTTTCACAAACCCCTCTGACCTGGAGGGATACAGCCCACAAACTCTGTGTGCCCTGCAGCTTTGGCCAGGAGCTCATCCTGGGCTTTGTCGGGAGGATCCAGAATAGAGCTTCCTCTAGACTTTGTCCCTTGCTTTGGAGTTACAGCATTTCCAGTGTCCCTTCTGTATTCAGTCCCCTGTTCTCTGTATCCCTGCCCCACAGATTCTGGTAGCTCCAGGTGCCCCACAGCTGAGCTCTGCCTTGAGAGCTCAGAGGGGCACCCATGTCTGCTCAAACCCAGCTCTCTAGGCCATGGACGGAAATTGTCCCCAGGCAGATTGCTGGGCAATCGTAGGCCTCACCGTAGGAGATTCCTTTCTCTCATGGCTTGCATTCTTGCACTACCTGTTGCCCACTGCTAAAAAGACTCGCTTCATTTACTTTGGTAAGTTTTATGGTTGTTGATGGTGAGGAGGATAATCCCTGCCACCTGCTCCTTCCTGGGCAGATGTGCAAGTCCCTCCCACCCATGAGATTTTTAGGACAGCATTTATGAGTTTTATTATTATTATCAAGATACAACAGGGTCTATCAAGTAAAATGCAAAAGCCCTAAGAGTCCAGTTTGATGAAGTTTGACCATTGTGTACAGAACATTTCTGGTATCCCCCAAATTTCTGTCATACCATTTGGCATTTATTTCTCGTCCTTCAGAAGCAACCACTGTTATGATTTCTACTGTCATGTGTTCATTGCAACTGCTCTGGAACTTCATATAAGTGGAATTACACAAAATGCACTCTGCTGTATCTGACCTTTTCATTCAACATTTTTGGGGATTCGTTATTATTGCCGAATATATCAAGAGCTCATTTTTTGTTCTTGTTGAGTAGCATTCCACTATATGAATATACCGTAATTTTGATGAGCTATTCTTTAGTTAATGGACACGGCAAAATAATATATTATATCACAGCAAAACAATAAGGGACAAAGAGGGCAGGAGATATTGGATAAATGTAGGGCTAAAGATGGTTGTGGTTTCCCAAGGTCACATCCATGTCATGGTGGTGACACAGTGGGCAGGTGAGGGTGGTGGTGACAGTCTTGGTCAGACTGAGATGGTAACACCTGTTTGAGGACAGTGACATGCATGGTTATCTGAGCTGTCTCTGCCCAGATCACTCTGGGATGCTGGCCAGTGGACACAGCTGTGCCCTCTGTGGACATAGTTTGTGTGATATCTGAACTTGAGCCTTGTAAAAGAAGAGAGAGGACAGTGAAAGTTGTTTAGCCCCAATTATCCAATGAGCATGACACCGGAGGCATGATTCAATAAAAGTGCTGTCATCTGGGCTCAGGGCTGTGCAGGAGCCAACAAATTTATTTCAGAAACAGGCACCTTTGTCGAGGCAAGAGGGAGGCATCTTCTCTGGCAGAAAAGAAATGGGGTTTGCATTGGATTTGGCCGCCAGGCATCACACCTGGCTGTTGTCTGTGGTTGCCAAGGAGCCCAGATGCTGAGGTGGGGAGATGAAGAGCCTCTCCTGGGCTGGCCCTGCTCCCTGCCAACCATGTGGGGGGGGCACAGACCTGCTTCTTCCTTCAGGGGCATGGAGAGGCCATGTGCTCTCTCTCTGCCATCCTGGTTGCCACTTAGAGATGTGCCCCACATCCACCCAGAACCTACACTGAAGGGGAGTACTGCCACACCTGACCCTGGGCCCTCCTTCTTCAAGGATGGTGCTATAGACATCCTGGTCCAAGACCAGATGGATTCTGCAGACGAAGGTGAAGGCCCTAGGCTGGCAGTGGAGGCTCTGTCCCTTTGGAAGAGATCCTGACAACACCCCGTATTCTGGGCTTCATTTCTACCCAAGTGGGCAGCTGGGCTTGGTGACACTTGAGCCCCTGAGTCTCCCTTCCATGTCTTTTTATACCGAACTGCACTTTGCTCTGTTCACCAGACCAGGTTGGGATTGGGGGCTGCTGGCCTTCCTGGGCCTTGACTTCCTATTAGAAAGGAGTGTTTTGTGGTTAAGAGACAGCCTCAAACATTGGACAGACACAGGTTTGAATCTGTGTTCATCATTTTCCAGTTGACCCTCCACAAGCCACTCTGAGCCTCAGGTCCCTCATCTGTAAAATGGGGATTATGCTAGAACAAGCCTCAGGCTGGTATGGCTAGAAGTGTCCTGTAGAAGGCCTCCTGCACCTGGGCTCTGGACTGCTGATAGCCTTGTTGTGGAGACATTTGAGTCCTGGACCCAGCAACAGGACAACTGATGTGATCTAAAGAAAACACTGAGCTTTAGTCATTAAATCAGGAGTAAAATCTGCCCATGGAGTCTTTCTTTCATCTCAGGTGTGGTGTGCCCATCATTTACGAATCCCCATCCAGGCTCTGTAGGTGGCACCAAGGTAGAGTGGCCCTGGGCCTTCCCGGGGAGACCACATAGGTGGCACTGACAGGAGCAGAGCTGGGGAGGGCCAAGAGATCCTAGAGAATTTGGGGTAAGGGGAAAGGTATGGAAGAACTTCACCTCAGGAAGCTACAGGAATCAAAGCATGATGGTGTTGGTGTAGAAACTGATGATAGATGAAGCAGAAAGGATAAAAATCCAAAAGCATGGGAATGGGAATTCACTTTATAACAATAGACGTTCTCTTAAATGTACAAGGGAGTTCTTCAAAAATCTGGACAATTGGCAATGCATTTGGAGAAGAATATTAAGTTAAATGTATATCTCACATCATGCTCAAAAATAAATTCCAGGCCACTTTAAAAAACTAAACTTATTTTTTTGGAAAAAAAACATAAGATCTTAAAATGTAGGATTTTTTTTTTAATTTTGGAATTCGGGGATACCTCTAAGAAAGACACAAACTCATAAAACATAAAGGAAAATATTGAAATATTTGAGACCATAAAAAATTTTTTCTGTATGTGATAAAAAGTCACCATAAACAAGATTATAAAGAGAAAAACTTGGAAAAAATATTTGTTGGGTCTTTAAATAGAAAAGATCAATATCCATAATATGTAAAGAGTACCCATGCATCAACAATAAAAGGTCAATGACCACACAAAGGATGTGGTCAGCTCAGGGTAGAAGAACCCAAACTCTATGTGATCAGAGATGCCCAACTTCACAGAAATTGAGGAAATGTAAAGTATAGCAACACTGAGAATTTTTTGCTCACTGGGGTGGGAAACATAAGAGATTGATGATATCAGGTGCCAGAGGGTGAGCACGCAGGAGGGGCAACCACATACTGTGGGTGAGAACATAAATTATCAAAGCCTCTTGAAAGACAATTGGCAGAATCTGTCAAAATGGGACTGATCAACAATCCCCTGTCTAGCTGCCTCTCAGGAAGAAACACTTGTGAGTACTCACTACAGCATGTGAAGGGGTAGGGGGCTGGTGCCGTGATATTCATGAGAATCAGCAACCACCTAAATGCTCATCAGTGGAGGGAGGTCCTAGAATGCGGGGAAACAGCCAGGAAAAAGGAGATAGACCCTTATCTATAGATATAGCTCCAGCTCTGAGATCTCCTAACAAATTAAAACAAATGATTTGCAAAAACACCCACAGTGGGTGTGCGTGCCTTTGTGTGGACATGCCAGCACAGCACAGAAGGTGCCCCAACCTGGCCAGGCCTCTCTTCAACGTGGGCAGGAAGTAGTCGGAGAAGGGCATTCAAAGGGAACTTCTTGTGGCTTTGCTCTCTTTCCTTCTGGAAGTCCGGTTTAATATTTTGCAGCAAGAATCTGGGCATGCACTCTTGTGTGCAAAGACCACAGGAGGAGTGCAAATCCTGGGGAGCGTGAATGCAGTGCACCAGCTCGGGCCTGGGGCCTCATCTCTCCCAGCCCCGGGCCAGACACAGAAGGACAGGCTGCGTGCTCCAGCCCCTGCCTGACCTCCCCGTGCCAGGGCAGAGTCCATCTCTTGTGGAGTCCCCAGGCTGGAGCTCAGAGATCCCCTGGTCGCAGACGGAGGACTCGACCCCCAAGCTGAGCAGCTTCTGTGCAGGATCCGTGCTTGGAACGGCAGCGCTGTCTACAGACATGCAGACATTTGCATGGTTGCTGATCTCGGCTTCGGGTTCCTGGTTCTGCTATAACCAACTGCCACAGAGTCTCACACACAGAGAACAGAAATTTATTGTCTAACAGATCTGGAGGCCAGATGTCCAACGTCAAGGTGCTGGAAGGCTGCACTCCCTCCAGACATTCCTGCCTCTTGCAGCTTCGGGAGCTCCAGGCAGCCCTTGGCATGTGGCCACATCACCCAGGCTCTGCCTCTGTGGTCACATGGCCTCTCCCCTCTGTGTCACATCTCCCTCTGCCTCTGGTTTAGGAGGACACTTGGCATTGGATTAAGGCCCACCTGGATAACCAAGGATGGTCCTCGATCTCCCCACCTTGAGATCCTACATCACATCTGCAGAGACCCTTTTTCCAAATAAGATCAGGTCCACAGGTTCCAGGAATTTGAGGTGGACATCTTTTGGGAGCCAGGTTTTGGCTTCCCACCCTCTCCTTCCCTTCAACCTTCAAATTCTGATGCATCCTTCCATTTCCCGCTGCACGGGCAGGGGCCTGGCACCTCTGGCTCACCCTCGTCCCCAGGCGGGTTCGCTTGGCCTTCAGAGGCGGAAGTGCGAGGCCAGAGGTGCTTTCTTAGACTTCTCCAGCCAGCACCAGCTGCGCCCATAGTGAGCAGCGTGGGGCTGAGTGGGGAAGTCAGATCCAATAAGGCCCTGTCTCATCCCCACCTCAGTGACCCGAGGAATGTCAGGTAGCGGTTTCGGGAAGAGAAACCCGGAGGCCCCGGGAGGCTGTGCCCGGATCCAGGGCATTGGCCAAAGATGTGCCTTCTTCCAGACAGAGCCCCTGTCTTCACATGCCTCAGAGAAGAGCCTCAGGTGTCCGCCTGGAGAGGAAACACCTGTGCTCTGACTCTGCGCCCAGGGCAGGAACTGCTCAAGGCTACAGTTAAGCGGGGTGTCTGAGGTCTCCCTCACGGGGCACCCTGCGAGCCGGGGCCGAGGGACGAGAACTGTTGCACGGCAGGAAGAAAGTGGGCCACCGGGGCAGGGGCAGCAGCTGAGGGCCCAACCGGGGAGGAAGGGAAGGGAACAGTGGCCGAGTGCAGATGGCTCATGCCATGCCGTGTAATTTCTCAAAACTTTGATTGTCCCCATTTAGTCCTTGTGGCAACTGCAGTCCAGGGAGTGGAGGAGATTCACCCAGCGCTGGCTGGGTGCAGACCCCAGAGGCCACCACGGGGCAGACAGGGCACCCTCTTGTCTTCCCCAGGTGGCCTCTCTCCACGGCCTCTAGTCCCTGCTCACGAGATGGTCCTGGGTGTGGTGGGCTGCGGCCAAGGCTGGAAGGCGGGTGTCCAGAAGATTCCGGCCTGCCCCCCACCCTGTGGCTCTGGTGAGTGTCATCCCCTCTCTGGGTTTCCTGGGAAGCCACCTGGATCCGGAGACTGTTGGAGGGAACAGCCTGCCCTGCCCCTGGCTCCCGGGGCCGGGCCAAGTCCCCAGGACGAAGGATTGGGATTGCTGGCCGGGCCTGGAGAGAGGGCGCCTGCTCACTGGTATTACTGCGGAACAAGGAGAAAGAGGTAGGAAGCCCCACAGAGGACGTAAAACCACGTTTGGCAGGATGCTTTCTGCTCCAAACCGAGCCTGAAGCCTCCTGTGCTCTCTCTCAATGTTTTTCTTTTTTGCTCCTTGGTTTTACCAGCTTGAGATACACTAATTGGCCAGAAGTGAAAACAGAAACAAAAGGACATCTCAGTTAGCCAAGGAGAGCAACACCAGCTGCTGGCCCCTCCCAAATCCCTGTTCCAGGGAGAAGAGCTGTGTCCCAGCCCGCAGGCCGCACCCTCGGGGGCCAGGGCCTCGGCCCGCTGCCCCCTCTCACCGCCCCCGCCAGCCCGCCTCCCCCCCGGGTGTCTGCAGTGCTCCCTCATCCTGGCTAGGGGCCACAGAGAGGCGCCCCGATTCCGAGTAACCCCCACCACACCCCACCGTTATTGGCACTCTTTTAAGGCTGAAGAACCCAAGGCTTAGCGCGGTGTCTTACCCGCGGTCACCTAGGAGGGGACGGGGCTGGCCGCCGTGTAGCACCACGGGGGTCTTTCTTCCCAGTCCCTTCAACAATGCTGCCGGTGGCTTTCAGCTTTGCACACGTATCCGGAGACCGTGAACCCCGAGAAGTCAGACAGCCGCCTGCTGTAGGGTCACTGGTCTGGAGCCGGTGAACCGCCCACACAGGCTGCTGGCTTCAGGTCTCGGCAAGGTTCCCACGTTTCTCCTACAAACTTGGGTGCCTCTCCTGGGAAAGTCAAAGGGGGCCCACAGAGGCCCTTGATGAACTCGGTCTGAGCTGCCTGCAAATGGGTCCAGAAGCTGGAACCACAGGGCCTGGCTATGGAAGCAAGGCCGCAGTGGGCCCAGGTGCCAGGAGGACCGGCTGCCCACAGGGGTAGGGTGACCGACAGCCCCGGAGAAGTGGGAGGGCCCGGGGAGGGGGCAGCGGAGGGTTCAGCCCCAGCCTCCATTCTGTCTGCCCTCTGGAGCCCTGGGGCGGCCGAGAAGGGCCAGGGAGGAGCCGCCGGCCCCAGAGCGTGCTCTTTCTGATCCCGGCACAGCAAGTGCTGTTCAGGGCTGTCAGCCTGACATCTTCCATTAACACTGTAATCCATTTTTAATACATTCCATTTTTCTTTATTTTCAGATTATATTGGGTCTGGTAGACTCTTCCTTCATTATTGAGTTGTGCACCGCTAAGCAGTTAGAATGGTCTTCTGAAAAGCGTGGTGGCCTCATTAACACTTCCAGAGACCCCTCCCCGGGAATCCAGCCTTTACGGTCTGGTTTAAAGGCACAGAGTTGTGCAAGCGGCCCCTCCAGAGCCCACAGCAACTGCTGCTGCCCGTCCCTCAACCTCTTCCCTCTGGGGCCGGCCCGGCCTCTGTCCCAGCCTGCACTGCGCAGCCCCCGGGAGCCCTCAGCTCAGGACCCGGGCATCGCCTGCTCCGGCCAGGCCCTCCTGCCGCCTGACGGGGCCCCAGTCCCCGGGACAGGTCCAACCACCTCCCCACTCCCCGCTTCCCAGTCAGGTCAGGACCGAGTTTCTGTGGGGGCCCAGACTGAGTTGAGCCCTATGGGAGAAATAGCACAAAATGTGCTTTCCGGTGGCTGAGACCCAGGACCTGAGTGGGAAACACAGTGACCTGTACACATTAAGTGTAGTCACCATGAGAGACAGGTGTGTGCACGGGCTAGGCAGTCAGGACAGGCTTCCTGCAGGAGGCAGACCTTGCCCTGTGTCTTTCCCAAGGTGTCCACCCACTCTGGATACGGAACTCCATGACAATGCATTTCCTTCCTAGTGTTTCCTCCGAACGAAGAAGGAATAAATGAGTGAGTGAACTGCCTGAAGCCGTAGGCGGGAGGAAAGATAGACAGTGCCCTTGTACTTCTCCCTGCACAGGGGCTCCAGGGCAGGCGGGGAAGGGAAAACGGATCGTCCCGACTGGACCTGGAGCAAGATCCCCACCGGCCCTGCCTTCTTCTGCTCTTCTCCATCCAGACGGGCTGCAGGGGGGCTCCTACACCATCCCCCTCCCAGAGCTGTTCATCAGCAGTTCCTGGGAGCTGTAGAGACGCAGACTCTCCGGCACCGCCCCCCCCCACATCTGCAGAACGGGGATCTGCAGATGGCTGGCTCACAGGTTATATCCGGAGAAGTTCTGCTCTTAGACACCAACATCTGCCTCTGAGTCTTGAGATTAAACCACCCCCCCCCCACCCGTGGCTCCCTGTCTCCTCCAAAATGAAGGCTGCAAACTCCCTCACTGAGGACCACAGCCCAGCCACCACCCGGTCCCGACTGTCCGTCTTAGCTAAATCACGCTTTGGGAGTGGGCTGCACGCTTCATGCCTTCTGAGACTCACTGCCTCTCCCCAGGACCCTCCTGGTGTCCCAGTAAGCAGTGGGGCAACCCTTTACACCCTCCCCATGTGTCACATTAAGCGCATCGCCCCCTCTGTCCCTCCACTGTCTGTGCCCATGACCATATACCCAAAGGTGGGGCCACACCACATTCAGCTCAGAATCCCCACTCCAGTCCGTGCCTGTACACAGCAGGCATCCAGTGGACATCTCCATCCCAAGGAGCCGCTGACCTGATGGCGAGATGCAGCCCTCACCCTGGAAACTGCTGTCCTAAAGAAAGGGCACAGCCTCAGCCTTCTGCAGCCCATAATCTAGTTAAGGAGAAACAACGTTATGCATGAAAGTGACTTGAGAACATTGACTGAGAACCACGCGGGCCAGTGCAAATGAATGCGGTGCACCCAAGGTTGAAATTAAGGAAAAAAATGCATTAACCTGGTGGCTTAAATTAAATCACAGCCACAGCTCTTTCCAAATTAAGTCCCTCATTCATATTGTTCCTCGTCACTTTGGAGGAGCTGCTGTTGCTGCTGGCACATTTTCTCCCCTCCCCACGGATCGGGATGTGGCCCACAGATGAAAAGGCGCCCTGCCTGCGTCCTCAGGAGGCACTGCAGACACTGCAGAGAACTTAGGCCTCAAAACTGGTGCCCTTTCCTTCAATTCAGAGGTTTCTGTGCACCAGTTACCAAAATCAGAACTTTCAGATATGCAGAATGTTTGTGTGGGATAGTCACAGTCCTTTCTCAACCTGAAATCCTTGTTCCCAGGACTTTCAATGACCCAGGCATCTGCAAAAATGACTCCCCTAATCACGAGCTAGGCATTAAGGTCTCTCTGCATACTTGACACTCCTCCTTGTCTCCCCCTACCTTTCCTGGGAGCACAAGAATTCTGTCCATGTGGCAAGAAAAGGCCCTCCCTGCCCACTTGCCCAGGCTCATCCCAGCCACTCTCCCTCACTCCTTCCCCACCTGCAACACCAGCTCTTTGCAGTGGCTCATACCCCTTTGATACTGGGAACCCACACCTTTCTCCCTTCACCTGGATAATTCTTCTCATGTCCATGACTCGGCTCAGGTATCACGAGCTTCAGGAATGTTGCTTGCTTTGATGTGCTCTAATTATGTTTCTATATCCATTTCCAATCAGAAGGAGAACCTCTCAAAGGCAGGTTCCTATCCACCATGCTCTATTATCAGCACATGAAAAAATGCTGAGTTAATATATTCATGAGTCTATATGCCTGATTTTCTTGCTTTCTGGTCCTTTCTGGAGATGCTCAAGAGGCACTGTGGTCAAGTATTTGAATCCTGGAGTCTGCAGTCATGGCTTCAAATCCCAACTTGGCCACTTGCTGTCTCTGTAACCTTGCTTACTCTCAGAGCCTCTCTGCGCTCTGTTTGTCATTCTTAGAAAAGGACAAATAACCATGCCATCTCATAGGTCATTGTGAAGACTGGATGAGATGATGAGTAGAAAATGCTCTGCACAGTGATGGATAGGTGCTCGCTTTTTGAAGAATGCTGATTAAGGGCCTATAGCATTCTGGAGCTGGCCACACAGATGTGAACTATTACTGTACCATACCACTACTACTACTGTTTGTGCTACTACTATTATTACTACCCTTGGTAGTTCTGGTACAGGTGCTCCCAGGATGGAGTGGTATGAATTGATAGCTCTCCAGAGAAAAGAAGACGGGGTTTTAATCATTTCATGTCCTGAGGCTACAACATCAGTAGCGAAAAATGATGGAGAAAACCTGGTCATGAGATTCAAAGTACAAAGGAAGAACCAAGATTCAGTATGGTGGTCTGGACTAATGTAAGGAAAACATACCTTTCATTTCAAACACATAAGAGGCTGATTAAAATGGAGGCTCGGGGCACTTGGGTGGCTCAGTCAGTCAAGCTTCCGACTCTTGGTTTCAACTTGGGTGGATCTCAGGGTCCTGAGATCCAGCCCTGCATTGGGCTCCACACTCAGTGGGGAGTCTGCTTGAGATTCTCTCCCCCCCTCTCCCTCTGCCCCTCCCCCAACCCTCTCTCTCTCTCTTTCTCTCTAAAATAAATAAATAAATCTTTTTAAGAAATGGAGGCTCTCCCCCTAGTTATAAATGTATGGCAAAGCTTAAAACCAAGTTTAAGGGAGGCCTGGGTGGCTCAGTCAGTTGAGCGTCTGCCTTCGGCTCAGGTCATGGTCCCAGAGTTTTGGGATCGAGTCCCACATTGGGCTCCTTGCTCCACAGGTAGCCTGCTTCTCCCTCTCCCTCTGTCTGCTGCTCCCCTGCTTGCACTCTGTCTCTCTCTCTGACAAATAAATAAAATATTAAAAAAAACAAGTTTAAAACCAAGAGATCATTTTAAAGACATGTATAACATATGAAAAAGAGGGTGAGCCTTGGAAAGTGTGTTGAGAAGGTCCAACACAATATCATGTGAGTTTCAGAAGAAGACAGAGTGAATTGGAGAGAGAAAATATACTTGAAGATCATGGCTATGAACATTCTAGAGGCAAAGATATAAGTCCTCAACTAAAAGAAGCACAATTTATTCCAAGCAGGATTAAGACGTATGTTAATGAAATTGGAAAATATCAAAGAGAAAAACCTTAAAAGCTGTGAGGGAGAAGAGATGAAGCTGTATTTATGACCAGTCACAAGGCATGCTGAGTAACGATACAGTAATACATCCAAATTGCTGAGGAAAAATAATGTCTCACTTACAATTCTATACCCAGCAAGACTAACATTCAAGGAGGACAAAATCAATATTTTTCAAATATATAAGGATTGAAAGAGATTACTGATCCTGAATTCTCACTAAAAGAATAAATTATGTAATTCAGCAAGGAGAAAAAACCCAGGGAGAAAAGTTAAAATTTAGGAAACAAAAAGGTTGCATTGAATGATATAATATACTTGCAAATATAATTCACTATTATTAAAAATACCTCACTAACATTCCATGCTTACAAAAAGAAGCTAAAATAAAATTTTACATAATAATTAATGATGAGAAAGTATATTTAATGCTTAAGGCATAGGAAGGTCCTAATCATGCACAGCAGGAAGATGGAGATTGTGAATGTCTCTATAATTTCTGGAATTTTTACAGTTAATTCCCTGTGTCATAATTTTAAGTAACCACTAAAATGTGAGAAATGTAATTCATCATTGCCAAGCCTGCTGAGATACAAAAGAGAAAGGTATCAATCCAATAGAAGGCAAGAATGGAAGGATGAAAAACAAAAAGAAGAGTAAAGTCAAAAGAAGATGATAGAAATAAGTCTAATATAACAGTAATCAATCACAATAAATGCAAATGTATTAAAAATGAAGATTATAAAATTGGAATATAAATGGATGAATGTATATATGTATGTATGTATATAGAAAGGTTAAAATAAAAGCATAGAATATTAATCATAATAAAGCTAGCAATATTGATATCATGTGAAATTGAATTTAAGAAAGTTAATGGTTGAACAGGAGAAGCATTTCCATTTAAGTTAGGAATAAGACATGATTGACTGCAATCAGCGCTACATTTCACTACAACAAATGCCCTAGGAAAGGGAAGTAAGATAGACAATGGAAAGAACCAAAAATGTGGTTATTTGCAAATTATACAATTGTCTGGGAAAATCTGGACAAGTGATTAGACCTGAGAGAGAAATCAGCAGCATTCCTGGATACAGTGATCAATGTATAAAAACAGAGTAGTTGGATATAGAATAAACATTTAAAAAATCAATAGCTTTCCATTGTACTGTAAAATAGCAAATAAGAAATGTAATAAAGAAAAAAAATCCACTCATGATAACAACAAAAACTATGTTACCTAGGAATAAATGTAATAAAATATGCACAAGAATTTTTATAAAGAAAATTACAAAATTATAAAATTTATTGAAGGACATAACAAAAAGATCTGAGTAAATGAAGAGATTTTCATGGATGGGTAGACTTAATATCATAGAGATTACAATTCTCTCCAAATTAATTAATAAATTCAATGTCATCTCAGTCAAAATCCCAACAGTATTGTTATGCGAAAATTGGCACACCAATCCCAAAATTCATGGGGATGGGGTGTAAAGCTCAAGAACAAATTTTTAAAAAATGAGTTTAAGGAGGGGGGACTTGCATACTACAATATAAGAAGTATTACGAAGGCATAGTAAATAAAACTGGACTATATTGGTCCAGGGAATTACAAATGGATCAATGGAACAAAAACAGAACACAGAACAGCCCTGAAACAGAATGACATATATATGGCAATTTGATGAATTATAGAGGTAGTACTCAAATCAGTGAATAATGGATGGATGACTTAATATGAGAAATTTCCATCAGAAAAAAATTAATTAGATTCCCTCCCTCACCCTACTCAATATAATGAATTCTACATGATTAAAGGCATAAATGAGAATTTTTAAAAGTCTTTAAATTTTCTCAAAATAATTATAGGATATTTTCATTACAACCTAAAAGTAAGAAACTTTCTTAAACAAGACTTAAAAAGAACAACACCCAAAGCAAAAGATTGATGAATGTAACTACAACAAATGAAAAACTTTGGCACAAAAAAAAACCCCCAAACCCATAAACATGATTACTAGAAATGTGACAACAGGGAAGGAATAATTTGCAGTACATATAGCAAAACACTAGTGTCCAGAATATACAAATAACTTTTACCAATCAATAAGAATAAAGTGAATAATACAATAGAAATGTGGACAAAAGATGTGAACTTCAGTTCATCAAAGAGAATTCCCAAGTGGCAACAGCAGAGAAAGATACTTCAGGGAAACGCAAATTAAACAACAGATACCACTTCACACCCAACACAAAAGCAAATCAAGGCATCTAGCTGCACAGGTGCTGATGGGGACACGGAAGCTGGGAAAGATGGCTTTCTGTGCAGCAGAAAGCCCTCATTGTTTCAGCACCGTGGACAGCAGCTCGGCACAGCCCGGGAGGGTAAACTGTGGGCATTCCAAGCGCCAGAAATTTCACTCCCGTTCCTCAGACCCAGCAAACCCTTTTCATTACAAATACTGTGTAACACCTCCCTACCCTCTTGACATGAAAATCATAGGCAATATAACCTAACTAGCACACATTGTTTTTTAAAAATCAATATAATGCTCCATCTATAATATAGAATAGAAACAAAGAGGAGAGCAATTTATAGTAAAACAATATGTAATTCAGTATGTAAATGCTTAAGCACGGCTAAATGGAAGACTCAGTTAAGTGTCAGATGTTTTTATTTTCTCGATGAGTTAGTTTGTATTTGAAATACTTAGCTGAATATTGTCTTCACTGTCCTTTACATACTACATTTTTAAATAAGACTTTTAGAAATACTTACGTGTGTGTATAATCACAGTTAATCATTAATGTAAGTGCAGACTAACATAGATGCAACTCTATGTGTGCCTAGAGAGGATTATGTGCTGCACAAGTCCATGGAGGGGGGCATTTATATAGAGCAGAATGAGCCCCCTGGGTGGTCTCATACGGTGGCATCTTTCAGATACCATTGTTGACATGATAACCTGAAATGGTGGATGAATCTCAGGAAAGGTCTGAACAAAACACAGTTCAATCTAGCCTCTATTTACAAGGTAGCGACATTGCTAGATTCTGCATATATGCTCAGTTTATACTAAATCCATGCAAAAATATCTTTATTTATGTATTAAATTAGGTAAACAGATTCACCAACATGAATGCTCAGATGGGATATTTGACAGTTATGAATGATTCAGGGCAATTCTTCATGAGTATGCTGACCCACGGACTGTAGGATGTCTAGCACTCATGCCCTCCGACCTCTCAATGCCAGGACTACGGCCCCAAGCCTTGGGAAAGCACTGATCACTCCCACAGTCAGTGGTGACAGGGATGGCAACACCCTGCTAGGCACCAGGGCCTGGAGACCACCCTCAGGCATGTGCACAGGGGGCCATGCACATGGCTGCTTAGACTGGTGTTTGTGACCGTGAACATTCAGAAAATAACCACATGTGATGGAATACCAACCAGTGGTTAAAATCAGTAAACTTAGGTGACTACCGTTTCCAGTAATGGTGGGCTCAGGAGTTATGACCAACTTTTCAGCTAAAACTAGATGTACTACTAAAAACAACCTCTTAAAAGCATCGAACAGTGGGGTAGAATAGAGTCTAGAAATCGACCCACTACAAACACAGTCAAGTGAGAGGTTTACTAAAATGCAAGAGTATCACCTTTGCGATGGAGAAAGGGTAGTCTTCTCAACAAATGGTGCTGAATCAATTGGACATCAAAAATGAAATCTTGACCCATACCTCACATGTTACACAGAGAATAACTCAAAATGAATTGCACACCTGAAAGTGAAATGTAATAGTACAAAACTTCTAGAAGAAAACATAAGAAATCTTTGTGACCTTGGGTTAGACCAGGACTCACTAAACCATGACCCGTGGACCAAATCCAACCCAAGGTCTGTTTTAGATGGCCCTTGGGCTACAAATGGCTTTGTATTTTTAAAGCCTTGTGAGAGAAAGAGAAAGAGAGAGTGAGGGAAGCCACACATGCAACAAAACAAAACAAAAACCAAGAATATTCAGATGAGCTACAGATCATATGTCCACGAAGACTCTAAATTTTATTATCTGGCTCTTTTCAGATATAGTTTGCCAATCCTGGGTTTGGCAGAATTTTCTTTGATATGACAACACCAAAAGCACAATACACAAAGGAAAAACATGGACAAGCTGGATTTTATCAAAATTAAAACTTTTGCTCTGTGACAGACACTAGAAAGGGATTGAAAAGACATTTTTATGAGAGATGTATTTGCATCTGGGGGAAAATATTTGTAAATGATTACATACCTGACAAATAACTTGTATCCAGAATTTACAAAGAACTCTCATAATTTAATAAAAAGGAAACAAAAAAAGCAATAAAAAGTGGGCAAGATATCTGAACATACATTTTACCTAAGAAAATATACTGGTGACAAATAAGCAGATGAGAATGCACTGAACATTATTCACCAGTAGGGAAATGCAGATCAAAACCACCATGAGTTAGCAACACCTACCTATTAAAATATGTCTGTGTGTAAATATATACGAATATATGTGTGTATGTGTGTGGGGGGGAATACCTATGAGTACATATGTGCTTGTATGTGTGTGCATGTGTGTGTACATATATCTGATAATAGCCAGGGCTGGGAAGGATGAAGAGCAACAGGAACTCTCACACATTGCCGGTAGGAATGCAAAACGATGCAGCAGTAACTTCAGGAACACAGTGTGGCATTTTCTTAGAGGTCCAATGTGCACTCATGGTATGTCCCAGCAATCTCACCCCTAGGTATTTTCCCAAGAGAAGTGCAAACCTGTATTTCCGCTAACCATGTATGTGAAAGTTTATTGCAATCACCAAATTGTGGAATGCCCAGATGCTCTCCGGCGGGTGGAGGGATGAGCATAGCGGGTCCCTCTGTACCCGGGCGGGTGGGATGCCCCTCGGCAACATGCAGGAGCAAACTTGAAGCATGCATGTATCTCAGAGGCATGGTGCTGAGTGAAGAAAGCCAGCCCCAAATGCCACATGCTCTACAATTCCATTTATGGGAAAGGGACAGAGAAGAGACCAGGGGTTGCCAGGACTTGGGGGCAGGGCAAGGGGTTGACCGCAGAGAGGCGGGACTGGGAAATCTGGGGTGGAGGAACCATTCTTTACCTTAACTGTGACTTTGAGCATTTGTCAAACTTGATCAACTGCATACCATAAAGAATGAATGTTACCACATGTAAATTAAAAATACATGTAAGCAAATAAAAATGTAGACCGTCAAATATTTGCCTCATCATATCTACTTAGAGGAATGGAGAATCTTAGAGAAATCTGAAGGAAATGTGTGCCGAGAAACGTTCACGGTGGCAATGTGTGTATCAGAAAAGTTGGAAATAAATCCAAATATCAGGGTTTTGAATGAAATTTGTTACAGCTACAAGGTAGGTGTGAGTGAACTATATATGTAATGAATGATGTGGCCAGATTTCAAAAGCATATTTTGACTAGAAAAAGTTAAGAGTGGAATGAGCACAGGCGAATGAGCACAGGCGAGAGTGTAATTTTCATAGCTTTTTTAGAAGTCCTGATTTACACTTCACTCCATCGACGTGTGTCACTGTGTTGTTACAATGTCCATCCGCCACAAGGAAGATAGTCTGTTCTCTCTGGGTCCAACACAACCCAGCAGATTTCGACTTGATCAAAATCATTCATTTCCTTCATATTTTAAATCTGAAGCACAAATGGCAAAATGATAATTTGGGTGAGTGGATGTGGATGTTTGTTTTTAATTCATTGCAAAAAAAAAAAAAATCAATTAGCCCAGAGCTGGTTTTCCCTGTGCCGCTCCACCCCAAGCCCACCCTCCCCACCCCTGCTCTGTGCCTGGGCTTGGGACTGGCCAGCCTCATCCCTCCAGCCACACACACACATACCGCCATCTGACTGCTTTTAATTTCTGCCAGTGGTTGACCAGAAGGCCGACTGGGGAGAAGGGGCTCCAGGGCTATCTGCACGGCATGTGGACTCCACCCAAGCATGGCTCACCACCCCATAGAGGCACCAGCAGGGCCAAGTCTCCCTGCCCAGATGTCCTGCACCAGCTCGCAGAGCTGCCCCTGGGTGATCTCGACACCAGCCTTGCGGGCGCTCCTCTGAGCTCCTAGGTGCTGCAGTGCCACCAGGTTTGGGACATACTGCTCCCTGTAGTTCCTGTGGCCTGAGTCACCTCCCCATCCCCTCTGTCTGCTGCCTCAGCTCCCAGTGTCCCGGAGAGCCCTCCCAGGCCAGCTCCCCTGGATCCCGGCTGATGGCATCTTCTGGCTTTGTCAGCCCCACACTTTTCCTTATTCTGCCCCTCCTGGGCTCCCGGGAGCCCACCCACCTTCTCCCACAACCTGGGTTCAGCTCACCGTCTTCTCTCGTGGGCCTGATGCTCCACTGAACCATGCACTTTCAAGTCCATAAAATCTGGTTTAGCAAAAATCCATTCCCTTGGCACAGCAGTAGATCGAGGTCCATTGGGGCCGGGACATGGAAAGGAATATGACAATTCTTACCTCCTAGGGACATCAGACCCATTCTGAAGGCAAACGACAAACAAACTAGTCTACCCTAAACCGCACGTGGAATCGCGGGTCCCCAGCCCAGCTAAAGTCCAGACGGCCCACGGCCCGTGGTCAGATGTTGGGGGGCAGGGGCAGCGCAGCTAAACAAGATCAGGGGCTGCAGCCCACGGGGGAGGCTGGCTGGGGGCCACACCCCTGCTGCTGGGGAGCCACTGAAGACCCGTGATCAGGGGATCAAGGTGATGGCAACTCTCCGTGCCGTATAAGATGTAAGGTGCCTGCAGGGCTGAGTGCACCGGGTACTGGGCAAGAGGAAGTCACGGGGGCTGCCAAGACTCCTTAGAGCCATCTCTTGACTTGATTCGGTGCCTCCACCAGAACGATTAGACTCGTGACACCTTCCTAGCTGTCCCGATAGCAAGCCGGGGGAGCTGAGTCCCAGATGGTCTTACACCCACTCTGACCTCCACCGTCCAACCACTTCTGCCTTTGAGCTTAGACACTGGTGGCCTCTGAGCCTCGCCCCTGCCCCTCTGCCCAACCCCTTCCACCCGGTGCCACTGAACAGAGACCGAGCCCTTATGTGGCCTCTGGCTCTCCTGCTGGCCTCCATCCTGCACCCCTGAGCCCCTTCCCAACCCTCCCTCAGGTCCGCACTTGGGCGACCCCACCACGACCTCCCTCCTGCCCGGCTGGGCCCTTCGTTAGCTTTCCCAGCGGATGCAGCGCCCTCCCACGAAGCACAACGTGGGTTTGCCATTTGGACAAACTTCAGCACCCGTTTATGACAAAAACCCTTAGAAAACGGGGAGTAGTTTGATGGAGGGCCCCCCAGAAACTCTGACATCTATACCAGCTGCCTCGTCATCAGCGGTGAGGGACTGAGCACCACACCAGGCGGCGGACACGGGCAGAAGCCACGTGGCCACTGCCATCGGCCCGGCACTGGAGGTGTGGCCGAGAAGGCAGACAGCCCAGGAAGGAGTCCCGAGACTGGACCTGTGTGCAGTAACACAAACATGTGCACACGGCTTCCCCCAAGCTCTGCGAGTTCACAGGAGAAGGAAGGAACCAGCAAGTGTGCTCAGCAAGGTCACAGGCTTCACGATGAGCCGACTCTACACAGACCACAGGAGGTGACACCACAGCCCCCGAGGGAGAAGCTGCACCGTGCCCGCCTGGGATCCCGGGGGACGTGGAGGCAAGACAGGGGCGGGGAGTGAGGAGTGTCCCCCCCTGCTGCCAGGAGGCCCCGGGAATGACACCTTCCTGTGTGGGGGGGTGACAGCCACAGCCTTCCGGAGCCGGGAAGAGCGCACAGGACAGCTGGAGGCCTCCCGCTGAGAGGTTTCATAATTAGAAGCAAAATCAAAGAAAACCCGGCCAGTGACAGCTTCAAACAGGGCTGTTCTGGAATCAGTGCCAGGACTTGTCAGATGGAGTGCTGATTGGAAAGAAAGGTGCGTGTGTGTGTGAGTGTGTGAGTGACTGCATGTGGGGTGTGTGGGACGTGTGTGAGTATGTGTGGTGTGCAAGGTGTGTGCGCGTGTGCATGCCTGCTTGCGAGTGCAAGTGTGCTCTTAATTTTCCTCTGAAGGTCCCTGGCATTTTCCCAGAGCCAACTATCTTGGAGGAACGGTCTGGTGTTGTTGACTTGCAGCTTGAGATCCAGGAGGCTCTGCCCAGCGGGTCCAGAAACAGAATCTCAGCAGACGCTTCGTCACCTGGCAGGCAGGTCGAGCAGCTGGAGTTGAGGGGCAGGACTGGCTCCAGGGGACAAGATGGTAGGAGCAGTGGGATCGCCAGGCCGTGGGGCAGAGTGGCTGTTAGTTCCTCCGGCCAGAGGCTGCAGAGCTGGGTCGGGGTGGAGAGGGCCATTCAGGGAAGTCCAAGACCGAGGGCCGCTCAGAGCATCAAGGAGCTCCTTCTGGAAGGCAGGGGCATGTAGGTTGACTAACCTGGAGAGACAGACTTTGAGCCACCTGAAAGTTCAGCACAGAGCAGGAAGCAGAAAAGAACCTGTTTCGTCCTCTATGAACAAAGTCAAGCAAACTGCATGGGCCTGAGCACAATTAAACATCACGAACCTACCAGCTCCCTTGTACCCACTCCCCTCCCAGGAGCCAGCCCCCAGCCAGCTCTGCCCCCACCCCCCGCCCCTGGATGGCCCAAAATGCAGCCCCGCCTCAGGCTGGGCAGCTCCACAGAGCTGGGCCCGCTGACCCCCGGGAGCTGGCTCTGCCCAGAGCCCCTGCACGCAGGCCCAAGACAGGAGCCCGGCTGCCTGCCAGCCCTCCCCGACCTTGCCCGACGGCCGGGCCCACACGGGGCGAGTCAGCAGCTGAGTAGGAAGCAGCCTCATGGTAAAGCTAACCACCAGGCCCCACAATAAGCAGAGATGCCATAAGCAGAGATGGTCTTGCTAAGGGGACAGGGATCTGCTGGGGTTGGGACCCATGAGCGTCTGCAGGGTTGGGGAGATTGGAGGGATCCCACCGGCGGCTCTGACCACGCTGCCTGCCAGGGCCTCACGCCTGTGGCTGGGCCGGGGCCTCGTGCGCTGCCTGCCCGCAACATCAGCACCATCCTTCAAAAGGGAAACTGCCATCAGCGGGTGAGAGGCCGGAGCGGAGTCTGACAGGCTCCCTGCTGAGACCCGTCAACTGTCCCAGTGTGATTTCTTAATCATTTTGCAAGTAATTAGCTGGCATCCTCATTAGTGCGTGGGGGCTCTGTTAAAGATTCGGGGAGCGGGCAGCTGTATGGGGCCAAACTCATATTGGGTGATTTTTAATTACAGACAGACCCGCCAGGGACAGACGCCTTGTCAGTTTCGCGGCCTGTTTATTCAATTTTCACCACTTCCTGGAAATGGAAAGCAAAATGCTTGTCACTCACCTTTGTGCTCATCCCGAGAGACAAAGGGCAGAGAGACCCGTGGGTGGGACGCGGTGAATGCAAGCTGCGTGCCTTGGTGGGACCGAGAGGGGAAAGCTGTATGGATGGTTGGGGAGAGGGGCTGTGTGCAGAAAGGGTCAACAGAGCCCGAAGCGGGGGGCACCCTGTCCCCGGCTGTGCATGCGTGTGAATGCTGATTCCAGGCCGCCGTTAGCCAGTGTGGTTGGGGAGCCTCACAAGGCCGCACGGCACCAGGGCATCATCCTTCCAAAAGCAGGAAGGCGGGAAATACCTGTTTCTGTAACTGGATGCTCCCCACACGTGTCCACATCAAGCAGCCCCAGCCGCCTGCGGCCGAGCAGCCTGCTCAGCTTACCGTCCCCACCACTGCCCCAGCGTCATGATCACGCTTTACCTTTACGACACAAAAACATGACCTCACTGGCCTCGAATCCTGGAAAATTCAGCCTAGGGAGTCCTGATTTAGCGTAAACCTACTGTGTGCCCGGGACGCATCTGACATCCTCCCCAACCCTCCCCAGAACCCCGGGAGGGTGTCTGCATCTTGTCGAGGAGGATGCTGATGGTCACAGAAGTGGCCTCTGCACCATCACTCTGCTTCGCCTGAACAGCTCTCCAGCCCAGGTACCACCTCCACCATCTGATGGCTTCCTGATTTTTGTCTCCATCTGGGCAGTGAGGACCCCCCTATCCCCACACCTCTGGGCAGCATGCAGACTCTCCAGGCCGCACACCTGGAGTGGGGGACCAAGGCCCTTCCCAGCCTGCTTCCATGCCCACCACACTGTGGCCCAGCACTCCTCAAGGCCTGCCTCTGGTCTCAACCAGCCAGCGACCTGTCCCACACGGCAGCCTTTAGCCAGATGTGGGGCTTTTTGAACTAAATTTAATTAAAATTAGATGCAATTAAAAATTCAGTTCCTCAGTTGCACTAGACACATTGCAATTACTCAGTAGCCAATTGTGGCTCCCATCCTGGACAGCACAAACAAAGAACATCACCATCGTCTAGAAAGTTCTGTTGGATACTTCACCAAGGAGTCCCTATTTTAGGCTTTGCAGTCTGTATAGATGGTCACAACAACTCAACTCCACCATTGCAGAGAAGAGTGGTCTTAGGCAAGAGACTAGACGGTGGGCGCAGCTCTGCTCCAGGGACACATTCTGCACAGAGCAGATGGTGGACGGGGTGTGGCTCCTGGGCCATCAGAAGCCCCGCTCTCCACTGGTGTCCCTCACACTTATTAGCAAGTGGGCAATGGGTATGTTTGAAACACCGATTCTAAATTAACTTTCGCTTTCTTGCAATATTCAAGTGATTAAAACCCTGACCTTGGACATCCTACACACTCTACTGCATTTTGAAGATGTTCTCTAGGAAACATTGGGGTCATCAGAAGCAGAAGGGGTCCTGGGAACTGGGGGGGGTCACCAGAGGGCAGGCCCCAGGACAGCAGTCCCACCATTGGATGTCCAGAGCTGGCTGTCCGTGAGGGGTAGGTGGGGAAATCCATGGGAACCTTTCACAGATGAAAATTTGGGGGAAAAGATGAAGATATGATAAAGTAACAGCAAAGAAAAAAACATAAAAACTCCAGGAAGAACAGAAAAGCTCCGGGGAGTAGGGGGGAGTTGCGGTCAGCACACCCCATGCATCGTCCTGCAGGCAGCGTCTACGTGGCGGTCATGGTGGGAGCATTGCTTACTGGCTTCCAGTTTGAGAATCAACCCAGGGACAAAACACGGGGGACTCGACTGCAGCTCCATGAGCACGGGGACGCAGCCCCGCTCTCAGCCCTACTGGAGGCTGGCTGCAGACAAGCCAGGCGCTCTGCCCAGGCGCTCGCCTGCTAGGATCTTCATTCTCCACAGTGGGAGTCAGCCGGCGCCTTCTGTGTCCGGTGGAGAAAGATGCAAAGCCTAACTGCATTATGTAAATTCACAAATTAAATCCTGATGCTCTGGTTGGGGAACAAGGGGATGGGGAGCTGAAGTCTCATCTATTCTTGTAGAAGGTCAATTGATGATGCATAGAACTGAGAACAAAAGTTACAAATAGGGGTCAAAGAATTTTATTTGAACTATAAATGCAATTACTGGAAGATCCAGATGCCAGGGTTCCGGTAGGTCGATGAAGGTGGGTAAGGACAGGAGAGAGGTGGAGGACAGCTGTTTTTATTAGACACCGATATTGCCTATTGGTGCCTATTTTACAAACGAGTGTATTGTATGGATTACACTCTAGCAACTTAATAGACGAAGGGCAATTTCTTGGGCTTCTAGACATGCTCTGTGCTGTGCTCCTTCTGCTTTCTCTCTCTCTTTGGTCTCTCTGACCTATGCCTGAAACCCATAAAATGTTCCATTCATTTGTTTGTTTCATGACAGAAGTTTTGGGGCCTCCTGTGTGTCATCACGGTGCTGGGATCCCAGCTTGCATGGAGGACTGGGTGAAACTCCCTGACCAGCCAGAGAGGCAGACAGGAACACAAATGTTCTCATCACGGCCAGTGGCTGCCCAGGTGTGGGTCCTGCCCCTGCCCTGGGGAAGCTGCTGGTGCAGAACGTTGGGGAGGGTGGGGCATGACGCACACTCAGGTTTGCCGCCGTGGGACCGGGAGCAGGTCGTTTGGCCTCTCAGTTACAGGAGTGGAACGTCTTTCTCTCATTAAATAGATCACTGCATGTGCGCGCTCTGTGGCGAGTCTGACTCTTAGCGGGACCTTATTAAACAATGCTGCTGGTGTTCTTCCAACAGGTGCCGAGAGGGACATGAGCTGGGAGGAGGCTCGAGGAGGTGAGGGAGGAAGGCTACCGTGGCTCCAGGGGAGGTCTGGATCTTTCACTCATGCAAGCAGCAAAAATGTATTAAGCCTCTCTTATGGACCAAAAATTGTGCTTCCTCCTGGAGGAAAGGACCCTGCCCTGCTCTCAGGAAAGACAAGGACACAGGCAATTGTCACAGCTGAATTCAGGGCTCTATGTTTTGAGGCAGCCCAAGGTGGTGGCCACAGTCTACAAACAAGGAGCAAAAGGTGGAAAACAAAGGAAAAGGCCAAGACCGAAGACAGCAGGTTGCCAGGGACACACGTGTCTGAGAACTGCCCATGGTGGATGAGCTGGGGCAGCGACAGCCTGTATCCCTGGCACCCGGGGGCTCTCCAGGACTTGTGGTCCTGTGGCTGCCACGTGCAGAGCTGCCTGCGGAAAATGGATCCATGCGGTCGCTCAGACAGCAGGAAGCTCAGGAGGCTGCTGGCCTGATGCTAAGCACATCCAAGGAGGGGTGGCCAGAAGAGGGTGGCGAGTCGGCAGCATGTGACGGCAATGGAGGCTTGTGGGGCTGAGAGTGAAGAAGCGCCCGGGGCTCCTGGCATGATCTGCCCGGGGACAGAGCTGTTGAGAAGGGGAACGTAACTGGACAGGCAGGTCAGACGGTGATAACGGGCATGTGAGGCACTCACTAATGGATAGGTTCACTCTCCTGCGTGTGAGACTCCAGGGAACCTTGGGGATTTGGCTGCACATGAGTCATACAAGACCAAGGTCCAGTGAGGTTGTGGCCCTGGAGATGGAGAATGGTAGCGTAGAAGGGCCAGTGGGGAGGAACCCACAGGGAGGCCTATCAGAGGACGAGTCTGAGGTGGCACCACCAGAGAGGTAGGAGGGAAACCAGGAGAAGGGAGAGAGCCATGGAGAGGGGGGTGAGAAAGAGAGGGGGAGAGAGAGAGTGCTTGAAGGAGCCAGTGCTGCCAAGAGTCAAGGCGGAAACTGAAAAGTCTCCTGGATTCAGCAATTCAGCAAGAAGTCTCCTGAGGCCTGACCAAGGATCTTCACCGAGCTCTGCAGCAAGAAGCAAGATTACAGTGAATTTGGGGCAATGGGTCAATGAAGTCACAGCACAGAATAAGAGGCACTCCCGGGAAGCCTGGTGGTGAAGCGAGCGGGAAGATGGGGCACGAGCTCTCAGGTCCTGTGAGGCTGACGGCAGCACTACCTTACTCTATAGGAGGGAGCAAGTTCACTTGTTAAATGCAGATATCAAAGAAAGCAGATTTGAGATACAGCAGAAAAAGTAGGTTCTTACCATTTGAGGCTGAGTCAAGAAGACATAAAATGACAACATGAAAATGCTCATGGAAAAGAAATTTAGTAACCTTGATTTTTGGTAAAACGGCAAACTTGGTAACTGTTTTAAATATTTAAAAATACATACCAAAAAAAGAAAGGAAAGTCTTCTTGAGAACATCTGTCGTTGGATGGGCACATAGGAACCCTCAGCTCAGACGCAAAATATGGTTGGGGACGTGGAGAGGTGAACAGAGGGCATAGGCCCCTGCCTGATGGCATTTGCCAACCTGCGTGACCTTGTGCTTCAGACCTCAAGGTCTTGGGGGACAGGAAGCAAGGCTCTGGTCCACCAGGGAGAAGGATCCCGGCAGGGGCTGCTCCTACCATCCATTCAGTGTCAAGGTGAACCAGACACAAACCCAGGCCCTCTCCCTGGCATATTGCAAAGTCAGCTGACTCAGACTTTGGCATAAAAAGGAAATCATTTGAACCACAAGCAGCCCTCAAACATGTTTATGGTCTGAATTCATACTACCTCAATGTTCTTAAAAACCTCAAGACAATAATTTAATTTAAGGACTGATAGGGTCCCTGGATCCTGACAGTAGCAAATTCAAACTCTGGAACCCATTTTCACCATGAGATAATACATATATAAAGCATCTATCATTAGAAGTTAGGGGGGAAAACTAGCAAAATAAACCCAACATGGAACAATAGAACAATGAAATCAATAATAAAGATAAGGAGATAAATTGATGAAATAGGAAAGAAGCAGATAAGAGGGGGTCAACAAAGTACAAATTTTTCTTTGGAAAATACCAGTAAAAATAACAAATCTTTGGTGAAACTGATCTTGAAGAGAAGGGTCACAAATAAGCAATAATAAGAATGAAGAGGGGGCAGAGCTGCAGGTGTTGGATAGAGTTACATGAACTGCCTCCTTTGAAAAATGAATTAAAAAGTGGACAACATATATGGCATATGGTTTCTAAGAGATTGGACGTCAGATAGGGACAGGGACCTCTGAGATATGGGGAGAAAAAAGCAAGCCCCCTGATTTTTCCAGCTTAATGCCTGGGGTCGGTGTTCAGGCCATGGCACAAGGAAAGGACCCAGAGAACCTAGAAGACTCTCTGGGTTGAGGAGCTGAGAGGAAGACCAAGTAGCTGGTGTTCACAACTCAGAGTGCTGTGAGGAGGAGAGAGCTACATGCAGGGTGAGCCCTGATGATATACAGAGGGGTCCCCTTTGCACACTCAGTGGTCATTGTGTGCATGAAAGGAAACTGTCCAAGTCTGGGAAAGAACCCCCAGACAGGACCAGGGGCCTCAGCACCAAATGCACCAAGACTAGGAATAGCTGTTGCCACCAGCCAGATGGAAAGCCCCATGATTCCTACCAGCTGGGTCGAGCACTCAGGACTGGTCTTGTCTCAGGAGAGTAGATTGATTAGCACTAGATTAAATCCTGGTCTGCTGATCCTTAACAAAGTCTTAAAAGGAAGACCTGAACCTGTTTCCTCATAACCAGAGTCCCAGAATAAACCCAAGAATGTCCATAGGAATACAAATGTATCTAGCACCCAGCAAGACAAAACTCACAGGGTAGTAAATTTGACCAAAAATTGTGAGGCAGAAAAGTTTGGCTAATAATGAGGAGAAAATCAATCAGTTGGCTGAACCAAAACTTACACAAATGTTAGAAAAAGCTGATAAGGAGGCACCTGGGTGGCTCAGTTGGTGAAGCGTCTGCCTTAGGCTCAGGTCATGATCCCAGGGTCCTGGGATTGAGCCCCAAGTCGGGGTCCCTGCTCAGCAGAGCGCCTGCTTCTCCCTCTCACTCTGTTACTTCCCTCAGCTTGTGCTTGCTCTCTCTTGCTATCTCTGTCTCTCTCAAATAAATAAAATAAAAATTTTTTTTAAAAAACCTGATAAGGATGTTAAAACACTCTTATAAATGTATCCAATATATTCCAAAAGCTAGAGAAAATACTGAGCATGTCAACAAAGACATGAAATACACAAAAAAGATTCAAGTCACACTTCTAGAGGTAAAAACTGAGATGGAAAGTACACTGTATGGGTTGAACAGGAGGTAAGACACTGCAGAAGCAGAGATTAGTGAACTGGAAGACAAAGCAAAAGAAATGATGCAAAATGAAACACAGAGTTTTTTTTTTAAGACTGAAAAATTTCACAAAGCCTCAGCGAGCTGTGGGATAATATGGAGCAGCCTGATGCATGTATAATTGGAGTCCCTGAAGAAGAGAGACAGGTGAGCATTTGTAAAACTAATGCCTAGAGATTTTACAAATTTGGTGAAAACTGTAAAACCCACAGGTTCTAGAGACTCACTGAATTTTAACAAGATGAATGGAAAAAAAACAACAACATAAAGGCACAGTATAATCAAATTGCTCAAAACCATCCATTAAGAGAAAAATCTTAAAAGTAGTCAGAGAAAAAGGATACATCACATAAAGAAAAGCAAAGATAAGGATGGCAGCAGACTTTTTGGAAATAATGCAAGCCATGAAAGAGTGAAGCAACATTTTTGGACTGCTGATGAGAAAGAACAAAATAAAATTTTATACCCAGTGAAAATATCTTTCAAAAATGAAGGCAAGACTTCCAGTTTCTGCTCTGAGATATAAGAACTTGGAAGTTGTTGCTTCCATTTGTACCACAAGAAAAAAACCTGACGAAAGAGAAAATCAGATTCATCAGAAAACAGAAAACGCTACCCCAAAACTGAGTCACTGAGTTGGGTGAATACAGAGACCCAAAGCAGAGGTCACTGGAGCCAGCAACTGGTAGTAACACTTAAATGGAACTTCAGGCAATTCAAAATTCTTTTGTCATTAAAATCCATAGCAAACTAGTAAACTGCAGAAACACATTCGATGGTTAAGTGGAGAGAACATTCCTTTTGAGGTCAAGAGAAAGACATTAACACATTACAGTATCACTGTTCTATTCAAGATTACACCGGAGGTTGAGGCCCATGCAGTAGCAAAGAGAGGAATTAAAAGGTGTGAGGATGAGCAGGGAACAGTAAACCATGTTGGTGCACAGGGGAAGTCCAGGAGAATCTATAGAGATGTTATTAGAATTAGTATGCTCTCGTAATAACACTGCCAGACACAAATCAGGTATCAAAATTGATTGTATTCCTACATGCTAGTAATACAACAAGAGACGTGCGAGAACTTTTTGGATAAAATTTGGAAAAATGTCTATACTTTGGAGAAAATCGAGTAAGCTTATTGAGAATCTTTAAAGAAAATCTAAATAAATAATATTCCATTTTCATGGATTGGGAGCTTGAGTTTGGAAGATACCAATTACCCAAAACGGATTTAATGATTCAATGCCGTAATACAAATCTTAATAATATCTGGGTGTGAAGCATGATAAACTAATTCTAAAATACATATGAAAATGTGAGGGCCCAAGAATCACCAACACGTCTGAAAGCTGATAACATAGATGGACTTGTCCTTTTGGTCAACAAGGCTTTTATATGTTAGCTTAGAACACGTGGTTATGGTGTGCCACTGGGCAGTTGCATGTGGAGGACAGAATAAGGCCAGAAACAGACCCACAAATGTATAGACATTGCTGCATATCACCATTTTTATTGAAGGTCAGAGGGCAAAAATTGAGCTTTCCGAGAAATCATGCTGGGAAATTGGGTGTCCAGGCAGAAAACAAATGAGATTGAATCCCTATCTCATACCACATGCAAAAATAATGCTATATGGCTTTAAGATTTAGGAAATGCAAAGCTATAATGCCATTAGAAAACATTAAGAAGAAGATAAATTTTAAAATAAGGACAAAACATACAAACCCAAAGGAAAAGATTTATTAATTTGCTTGCATAAAATTAAAGAACTCTTATTTATTGAATCAAATCATCGAAAATAATAAGCCACAAATGAGGAGCAGAGATTTGCATCATAGTTAATCCAACAAAGTCATCGTTCTACATATAAAAAGAACTCCTCTCAAACAGAAATATCAGGCAGAAGACTCTAGGAGACATCTCACATACACACAACCAAATCCCAAAATGTCTCATAAATATGAAAACATGCCCTAGTCATCAGGAAAACGCAAATTTAAATCACAAGATACCACTACCCATCTACTAGATGGGCAAAAATCAAAAGACAGACAACATCAAATGATGGCAAGGATGAGAAGCCATGAAAATTTCCCACCGTTTTGGAAGGCAAATCTTTTGAAAAATAACCCAGCCTTCCTGAGAAATCTGAGCACACCCCTTCCTACCATATGGTTTGGCAATTCCACACGCAGGTCTCTAAACTCAGAACACAGGACACCTGCACCAGAATGCCCCCTGCAGCATTGTTTCTAATAGCCCCAATCCTGAAAACCCCACATTTCCATCAAAATAAAGTTAATAAACACAGTGTGGTACATTTGCATCAGGGATGCTCTCAGTGGGGGCCACGGCCACAACAACCCAAAGTTAATCCCACATACATAATGTGGAGTGAAAAAGCACGTCCCCAAAGAACGCTTGTGTGTGCTTCCATTTATGTAAACTCCAAAGCAGGCAAGAGAAGCAACATATTGTAGAGGATGCACGCTTTGATGCTGAACTCAAGAAGGGGTGAAGGAAAATGATCACAGCAATTGGGGTAGTGGCTTTTTCGGGGGCAGGGGGAGGCTGGGGTGAAGGAGGGAGCCCCGGCAGCACTGAGGCGGTGATGCTTGGGACCCCTGCTTTGTCATGACCTCCTGCACGCGTGGGTCTCACACATCTCTGTGCATCTATTCTGTGATTGTGATTTCAATGAATAAGCAGCATCCTCTTGAAGATGTCAGAATTTTGGAAAAGAATTACTGCTTAAGCCAGAACATACGAGAAAACTGGCATCCTGGGTGGGATGCAAAATGCCACAACATTCTCAAAATCAGGGCATAGCCACCACGAGAAGTCAGTGAGCTGAGAGGAAGAGAGCTTGTGGGAGCACCAGACACGCCATCAGCTCCAGCACCCACGGGGACAGGGGACAGACAGCTGTGATGCGGCGGAGGATCACGTCAGTGACGACCTCGAGGTACTTCCCCAAAATTTAAAGAAAAATCCTAACTACCGGAGTCTTACGTGAGAAGAGCTTTTGCTGGGGAAGATGGAGACTAGAAACTCAAACTGCGAAAGCACAGAAATGTTTCTAAGGAAGAAGCAGGGTAACTTGGAACAGGAGCAATTGTCAAAATCCTCACTGAAGGGGCGCCTGGGTGCCTCGGTCAGTGAGGTGTCTGACTCTTGATCTCGGCTCAGAGCTTGAACTCACGGCTGTGAGTTCGAGCCCCGCGTCAGGGTCTGCGCTGGGCGCGGAGCCTAATTAAACCAACCAACAAACAACCTCACTGAAAAAAACTTGACTGGGTGGAATAAGAACTGAGCAGAAAGGTCAAAAGGTCACCCTCTCCTAAACAAAATCAGAGGAACAGCTACAGGCCTGGCAGTTATGTTTCTGTTTATTTTATTCCAAGACTGAATATGTCATCTTTCAGCATTCTGGCGGGGAAAAAAATTACACTACAAAGGAACCGAAATCAGGTTGTCCTCCGATTTCTCAGTGGTGGTAATAAATGCAGAAGATATGGGGGCCAGGTGCACAAGCGTTTGAAGGAAATCAAGGTTTGGGTTCAGGAAAGATTTCCAGGGGGGATGAATGAAGGCTGATAACCCACAGACGAGTGAGAGCAGACGTTCTGGGCAGAAAGAACATGCTGGAAAGCTCCAAAACATATAGCGGCCAGAGATTGTTAAGTGTGGGGTGGACACGGGCGGGGTAGGTGTGTCCCTGAGCTCCTGGAACCCACAGGGCAGAGAGAAGAAAGCTCAGGTCAGCATTCAGGAGGACTTGAACCCACAGCCACCTCCACTGTTTGGGCCATGCAAGTGGGGTGCTGAGGGGACCCTGCAGGGAAAGGCACGCTCTTGTCACCCTAAAGTGTTGGCCCCGACACCCCTGCTGAAAGCCCGAGCCGTGGGGGCCGGCCCCCACCCCAAGACACCTGAGGACGGCGCCGGCTGCTGGCCCAGGGCCGGGAGAAAGGATGCAAGGCCCGTGGCCTCACTCCACCTGCTGTGTCCGCATCCAGCTTTGCCGGTGGACGGAGACAGGGCCTTCCCCCAGAGACCCGATGCGGCGCTGTTCTCCTGTGCCCAGTGCCCAGGCGGCCACGCCCAACTCAACAGGGGGACAGATGACCGCAAGACCACTGCTCTCCTCGTCTGGGCCACATCCTACTTTGGACGCAGACCCTCTGCAGTGACTTAGGCTGACCTGCTCCTGAATCAGGTCTGGCCCTCCCGATCTGTGGAGGAGGGGAGGGAGGAGGCCCTTAGCAAAGGGCGTGTCAATCCCGGGCTCTCCCGGGGGAGAGCAAGTTGGCCGAGTGGCTTTTGGGGCCCTGAAGAGCGCAACAGCAGGCTGTGAGGACGAGGAGCCCAGCTACTTCAGCCAGTGGCCAGGGTGACCTGCCGTGGAAGGGGAGAGTGAGCTGAGCAGTGTGGGGGTGTGAAGGGCCAGCGGAGACTCTGGGCAGGTGGGGGCCCCAGGGACGGGCCCTCCAGGGGAGAGAATGGGGCAGGGCCAAGGAGATGAGGTCAGGGGTGCCACAGACAGACCATGCAGGGTCTGGGGGACAGAGCAAGGGCGGGGTCCAATTTGCCAGAGCCAGGTGTCTTGAAGGGACTAGCAGAAGCTCCGCTGGGAGATGGGAGAGGGGGCAGGGTGCCTCATTCCCACGTGCTTCAGAGGACGAATCCACTGATGGCTGCTGAGGAAGAGAGGAGAGGCGTGCAGGGCCCCACGTCCTGGCAGAGCACCAGGGTGGGGTGTGGGGCCCACACAGAGGTGGGGACTCGGGGCCCAGCCAGCCTGCGGGTGGGCATCTGGAGAGGGACGTGTGAGTAAACAGTGGGGACAGGGCAGATGCCAGCAAAGCCCTATCTCTGTGACTCAGAGGAGGCTCAGTGTCACCCCAGCCAGGACTGGGGACCAGCTGTGGGGGCAAGAAGACCTTCTCTCTCCCACCCTAAAGGGATAGGAGTCACAGCC
The DNA here is from genome assembly GCF_011800145.1 of Mirounga leonina. Classification (NCBI taxonomy): domain Eukaryota; kingdom Metazoa; phylum Chordata; class Mammalia; order Carnivora; family Phocidae; genus Mirounga; species Mirounga leonina. The sequence goes on from NW_023270415.1 coordinate 80,552,303, forward strand.
GAGCAAGAAGGAGCACCATCTTCAGACCAAGTGCAGCCCTAGAGCTGTTTAAATGACAGAGCAGCAGGGGTGTCATCCAAAGTGACCGGGCTCCCATTTCATCACAGCTACGCAGACCCTGGGGCTTGTGTGGGAGACACCCTGTGTAGTGGGGTGCGTTGTTCTCTGGACCCGACCCAGATGCAAATCTAGGTGCTCCCTGAACCCGGCTGGGGCTGTGTGTCTCCAGCTCTGGGCCCCCAGTGCCCCCCC
>NW_023270415.1:80552954-80588503 GCF_011800145.1 Mirounga leonina
GCTGAACCAATTAATTTGAACCAGCCCATTCCACGCTGAGTAACTCCCCACACCAAGCCCCTCTTGGTGTCAGCAGTCTGTCTTCATTGCGAGGCTGATGGATTGGTGATGTTCTATTTTATTTTATTTTACTTTATTTTTCTCCTGCCCTCCGCAGGGGTTGAGGTGGGGAGGGGAGCACCAATTTCCCCTGGGGGAATAATTAAAGCTCTTTGCTTCGGAGCCAGATTTAACAAGGCTAATGGTCCAAGTGAGCCAAGTCTCTGTGTGCAGGATTAGCAGAGGGTGGAGGAAGCCAGGCCATGCCCACCCACCTGGCTCAGCGCCACTCCTGGCCGTCCTGGTCACAGCGAAAGCAGTGGATGCGGGTCCCTTCCCTCGGAGAGTCATTGTGTCCACAAATGAGGACGATCATGGACATATACCTGTGCCCAAGGTTAGATGGGGGAGGAGCATGGACACCAGCCTCTGCTGACTCACAGCAGCCCGGACAGGCAGGCTCGGAGAGTTTGTCCCCAAATCACATTTAATAATTATTTTAAGGGTTTAATACTAAATAATATTAATTGAAATACTTTATTTTTAAACGAATTATTATTTCTTTAATTATTACCTGAGGTCCAGACCCATGGAAAGGAGCCAGGACTCAGCCAGGGACCTGTCCTGTCCCCTGTTCTTGGACACTGCTCTCTGGGCCACCCAGGCTCTGTGATAAGGGGACTGTCTCAAGATGCCCCCAGAAACAGCACAAGCCAAAGCATAGTTCAGAAAGCTGGATGTCCAGAGACGTAAAGTTTGACTTTTGATGTACTGGATGGAATAAAATAAAATAATATGCATGGTGTTATAATGTCCTAGTACATAAAACCTGCCATAGTCCTCACAGATCTCATTTATGCGAGGACCTAGTGCCATTTGATGCAGAATGAAATAATGTTAGAATACTGTTAGAAATAAAACTTTTTTTTTTTGCTTATTTCAGCAAACAGACCCTAGGCTCAGGACTTGCCCTAATTTCTTCCTTCTATAAAACCTTTAAGATGATTTTATTTATTTAAGAACTTCATTCTCATACTGGTCCACATCTCTGGACACTTTCCATAACCGAGTGTGTGCATTCTTGTGCTGTCCTTTTTCTTTCCCTTCCATCCCAGACGTTCCCTTCCTCTCTTACCCGACAAGTCAATGCTTTTTTCCATTAGAAATCATGATTTCTGCAGCATCCATGTGCAAAGTGCTCTGCAGCCCCACAGGCTTGTGCTCACCGAACCTTATTTGGTGCTTCTCAGGAAAGACCTGAAGCATACTGCCTGGAATGGGAGGGGGCCCATGGTGCCCTCGCAGCTCCCAGGAACCCTGGAGGGTGGGATCCAGAGCTTGAGACGCCTTCCAGCCAGCCTGTGAAATAGAACGACCAATGGGAAAAGCACTAACCTCACGGGGTCCTTTGACCAGCCTGCAGGTGCCCAGAGCCCAGGTCCTGGTGTGGTTGTGAAGACAGGGAGGGACCCAAAGATCTCACCTCCTTGCTTCCACTGTTTGTCTGCAGGGGGAGAGCAGGATCCAGGTCCATTCAACCTGCTATGCTCCATGGCACGGCGGCCTCCACATTCGAGATGCCGAAGTCCTGTGTAATTAAAGCGTAGGGTAAGAAACAGCCACGTGGTGAGCTAACTAGTTAAGGGTCTACTTGTGTTGTAGTCTTTTCTTATCTTTTCTACTCAGTTCCCCATGCATTTAATTCACTGACGTATTGCTCCTTTATAAGCTCACTCTGTCTCCCAGCAGAAGGGGATGGCAAGGTGGCTGGGGCTCTGGATCGGGAGTGCCCGCATCCTGGCCCACCACCCACCACAGTGGGACAGGCGCTGCAGAGGGTCCCTCGGGGCAGGTACCCAAAGCATGTGTCTACCTGGGATCGAATTCAAGGCGACCAGTGGAGTTTCGTCCCTTGGGTGCTGGGAGGGTCACCTTCAAGGGCCCCTTGTGACCCCTAATCTATCTCTGCCTGAACGACCTCGGTGAAATCAGCTGTGGGGCTCCCCAGCACCTCCCCCAGGTATGGTCCTGGCCCTTGGCCTCAGGCCATTCTACTCGGATGGTGAGCAGGCCACGAGAATATGAGGCAAAGGGGAATCTCTCCTTTGGGAAGTGGTGAATCTCCATAAGGCCAGGATAGAGCGGGCCTGGCCAACCCGGGCCTTCCCAGCTGGTCTGGGGGGCACTTCCTGCAGCAGAGGCAAGGTCATCTTACCATGTGGCTTACGGGTACAGTTTTATTAGAAGGGACTCGACTCCAAAATAGGCCAACAGGTGCTGTGCAGGTGCTCACAGATTTGACAGCCGTTCCCGTCCCATCTGTTGGGTCTACCCACGGGGTCCCCAGGGGCATCGCCAAGGGTGGACAGGTGGAGCAGTGAATGGAAGGTCCCCATTTCCCGCTCGTCTCCGTGCTAGCCTGGGCCCCTATTACGGAGCGGGCTAGTCCTAATCTGCCTTCCAGCCTCCAGGGTCCACCCCGGGGTCTGGCTCAGGGCAGGTGCTCAGTAAGTCCTCGCTGACCAACATGGACAGACTCACGGGTGTCCTGGCCGCCTCCATCCCAGGAGGTGCCCCTGGACTCGGCTCTCCTGGACCCCAAATCGCAGGGTTCAGAGGGTAAGATGTCCCCTTGTGTTGCCCCACTCCTTAGAGGCCCTCCCGTGGGCTCTAGAACAGTCCTTAACAGTGCAGTCTCCCTGAGACAGACATGTCTGTGACAGTTTGAGTCTTTCTTTGGAAACTGGTGGCTTCCATAATTCAGTACACATCAGAGCAAAGGTTGTTTCAACCGCACAGTTAAACGACACGGAGGCACGTAGGGCTGACGGCTCCTTTTATGCAATCACCTCTGAAAAGTTGTTGTCGTTCTGGGAGACTCATTTCAGCTCCGTTCTTCCTTGAACTTTATAACCTGCTCTGCAGACTGTGTGCACCTGTCCATGGTTCTGGAAGTTTCTCTAGGGTTTCCAACCTGAGCACCCCTTTCTGACCGGAGCTGGGGGGGTGGGCGGGGGCGGCGGCGGGGAAAGCATGGCCCTCTGTGAGCGCGCCATGGATGACATGTGCCTTGCCCCCCACAACGTGAAGCCTCCCCGCCCCCTGCCCCCGCCTGTTCTTCCAGGGTGTTTGCAGAGCATCCAGGCCCCAAGCCTGCCGCTTGTCAGTGCATCCCATGTGTCAGATTTTCTCCCCAGAGGCAGCTTGGCAGTGGGTCGGTGCCTCAGGATCAGGATAAAAACCACCCGGGGCTTTCTGTGGCTCATGAAGGTGGCGGCAGTGGCGAAGTTATAACTGCTGTGTGTGTCACCCGCGGAGCACTCTAATTAGAGCGCCACTGACAGCCCCAGAGGTTTGGGAGCCGGGGAGGCTGGGATGGGGGACGGGAGAAGAGCCCGACCGGGCTTCTCCGGGTTCAGGCCTGAACAGCGAGCAGGAGGGAACGCGAACGGCCCCCAGATTTGTCCGCAGGCAAGCTCCACCCTCTTAACCCCAAGGCCTCCATCCAGCGCAATCCTCAGCTCCCCCCACGCCCCAGCCGGCTGCATTGCCCAGGGTGGACTGCAGCGCAGGCTCTGTGGGCCTGGCCACGGCTCTGACCCCTGGTCCCATGTCACCACCCAGGGTGGTGACGGGCGGTGGAAGCCCACGGGCCTGACTGGCCCACCTGGCTGCTTCAGTCCTTGCTCATGGTGAACCGCTCACCAGGTGGGATGCGCTGGCTTCCCAGCTTTCTGAGTACAGGGAGGTCCTTACACATCAGTTGCAACCCATCTTCCAGGCTCCAGGATGATAGGAGCTCTGCAGAGCATTGCTGCCAGGCAGATGAGCACGCCGCACCCACCGTGTGAAGGGCCAGGGTGTCCTGGCGGCCACCGTCCCTCTCTGGGAGCACCTGCCACCCAAGGGCGGCCCCGCCCCGTCTCTGTGCAGAGTTGCTGCCCCTCTTCCTGACTTGGTGCCAGGCCCCAATGTCCACATCCCTGATGGGGCTCAGCCGGAGCCAGCAGGGTGGCTGGGTGGGAGGAAGAAAGCAGTGGACAAAAGGGTGGACCTCGGGTGACCCGGTTGAGGCTTCTGTTTCCCAGGGGCCCACGTGTCCAGCCCTCATGTGAAGTCCAGATGTCCGTCTCAGAGGGTTCCCGTAGGAGTCAGGCAGCCAAGGGGGCAGTGCTGAGAGGGGACAGGAAAGGCATTGGCTGCCCCAGGTCCTTGCGTCTCTCTGGCTCCCTGACTCTGAGGCGGCCCCTCCTTTCTGTCCCTACCTCGGGGGTGCTTGCCCCTGGCACTACGGTGGCTTGGGGCCACCCCAGCAGGGCAGGTGCTGAGCCTCAGGGTCCCTGCCCCCAGCCCACCCGATGCTGGCAGCATTCCCCAGGGCGGGGCCAGCAAAAGTGTCTCCAGACAGGGCCCTGCATTCCCCGGGGGGACAGTCATGCCCCCCGGGAACCCTGCTTGCCCTCGCAGTTTGGGTGAGGGCAGGTGCTCTTCACGCCCGCACAGAGTGGGGCGCGGTGTGCCCGCCTGCTGACGGTACAAGTCACAGCTACCCATGGCCCGTCACGTGCACGGAAGCCAATGCTGGGCACTGCTCCCCTGTGAGCTGGGGAGCACCCTTGCACCACTTCACAGAAGTTGCAGCCCAAGAACAACGTTGTGTGCGTCGTAATTTTAACTACCGAGCCCTGCCGGTCTCAGGCCCGGCCGTCCTGCTTCATGGGGTCCGGGAGGGCCCAGGAGACGCTGCTATGGGGATGGGAGAGCCCCCTCTGAGAGTCACCATTGCGGGGAAGGAGCAGAGCTCATTGTAACATCTCGGCTGAGGTGCCCCACTCCGTCCTCCCCGGTTCTGGCCCGTTCCTTTCTCTCCAGAAATGCTCAAAATCTGGCACGCTTTCAGTAGACGTTCCTAACAGCACTGCATCCCCTCGCGCTTTCCACCGCTCCTCGTGGTCGTCGTATAGGGGAGGGGAAACCTATTTCAGCTAATTGTGGGTTCGGCGAAGGCAGCGGCCGCCACCAAAACCAGCCTATTATCCCTCACAACTCGACAGAGCCGGGTCAGCAGCCGGACTGTGACCGAGCCATTGTCAACGGGATGCTGACATCCCTGTGCTGGTTTTCAGCTGGCAGTCCCTTAAAGATGGAGACAATAGGCATTTAATATCGTTTGCTCAAATGAACAGTTCCCAGAGCAAATAATAATAATAAAAAAAAGTCCCCAAGAAGCCAATTAGATGCTGCAGCTTGGATCGAACGACGGCCTTTTTAATAGATGCCCTTTTTACAAGTGCAGCTGTCACCCAGATGAAAAATCAGCCCCCCCACTGATATGTAAATAAATGCAGGTGATTGCATATGTAACAGCCTCTTCCATCAACAGGGCTTGGAGACCCGATAGGAACACTTCACATAAAGTGGCAATTTGTGGAAGAAACTTCTCTACACAGGACGAGGGATGGTGGGGCGGCAGGCAGCTCCAGGAGACCTCCTGGGGTTGAGAAATGCGGCCAAGCCCTGAGGAAAAGCTCACGCATAAGGAAGAAAAGACCGTCCACAGACCTCTCCTTGCAAAGCCCGCGGGGGCGGCATTCGGCCAGCACACCAACCGCCATTCTCAGTGGGAGCGCCCGCTCCCCTTCTGGGGTCCCGTAACCTTCTCTCCAGAACGTACATGTATGTGCAGGGTTTACACACAGATCCAGGGGCCAGGGAGCTGTAAGTCCAGACCAGGAGCGTTCTGGTGTGGGCATTCTAGCCGGCGGCAACGTTGCCCCCAGCGGACGTGTGGCTGTCCTAGCTGGGACCAGAGGAGCTACGGGCATCTCGCCGGGGGAGGGGGGCGGCTAAGGAACGCAGCTCAGCACCCTACAGTGCACGGGTCAGCTCTCCGTGAGGCGGGATGCCGCCCCAGAAGTCAGCAGATGGAGGCTGCGATCAGGAAACTCCACAGTGGGCTGATCTGCCTGGAATGAACCCCACAGATGACCTGTCCAACCACCCTCCATTTGTAGATGGAGAAACTGAGATCCAAAATGGGGAAGGAACTTGCCCAGACCAGTGGCAGAGACAGCCCAGAGTCTGAGCAATGCTCTGGACCCCTGCCCCAGCCCCTGTCCCAGGTGGGCCCCTGCCCCAGTGGGACCCCTGCCCCAGCCCCTGCCCCAGCTGGACCCCTGCCCCAGCCCCTGCCCCAGCGGGACCCCTGTCCCAGCCCTTGCCCCAGGTGGACCCCTGCCCCAGCGGGACCCCTGCCCCTTCCTCTGCAGATGTTGCAGCGCCCCAGGTGATTTGTGGAGGAAGCAACTCAGTGGTTTTCCAATGTCTGTCAAAGGGCCTTTGGCTGGAGTTTTGCCCGTGTGTCCCGAAACAAGGTGAGAACGAGCCAATGACCCCCTTCTGACTTAGTGGCTACAGCAAGGCAGCCTGAAGCAGGGGCTGGATCTTCTTGGGGCAACTCAGGAAGGCTCTACTGGGGGACACCTGGAGGACGGAGGGGAGGGCAGGGAGCCAGGCAGGAGGAGGGGCCGGCCTGGGGCGTGCTGGGAGCTGTGGGCAGAGCGGCAGTGGGTGGGGGTGGGCTGCCTACTGGGACGCTCCTGGCAGCGGCCGCGCCTCCAGTTCCCTCAGAGGCCGCAAAGAGAGTCCAGCAATGAGGGATCGGCTGGAAAGGCCCTGCGCGGGGAGCCCTGGCCGGTCCAGCAGTGGGCTCACAGCCCCTGCCCAGAGGCAGCCTCCTGAGCCCAGGCAGCCCCCGCCCAGTGGCCTGTGTGGTCTGTGCCCAGATCCTTCCTCCATGCTGCCCCCGGAGTCCCGTTGGATGCTCCTCACATTCCCGCTCTGGGACCACGGCACCCAGCCGCCTCCTTCCCAGGCTCCTCAGCACCCTTGCTTCCGGGATGGGGAAGGACTGCTGGGCCCCTGGGGGTGCTCCCCTCCCCCCGGGGCCCGGCCAAGCAGCCCCCGGAGTCCCCAGCCCTCCTGTCCCCACACCCCGCCCCCTGTCCCCGATGTCCCCCCGTGAGCGCTGGCTGTTCTTCCGTCCTTTATTGGCTTCTCTGTGACAAACGTTGTTTGCACTCTTAAGAATCCCGAGAATATAGGCCTGTGTGCAGAAAACCCAAATCTCCTCCACACCCCCAGCCCTGTCAGGTCACCAGTGGTGACACAAAATGGCACCTATCTGGCCTGATTCTCTTTAATCCCAGACAAACTCGGCCAAATATACGTATTTTTATTTCATTTTGCTGCTTTCGCTTTTTAACTGAAACGGACTCCCACGGCCTCTGTTCCCCTGGACCGTTCCTCACTCAGGAACTGATGGCGGCCGAGGCTCCGGATCCTGCGGTGCCACATCCTTTCTCTTAGCTGCGCCGGGTCCCCCAAAGCTGACGCCCCCTGCACCTGGCGCTCCTCGAGGGAGGGGTGGGACCTCCCCCAGCCCGGTCACCCTGACAACACGCGCACACAGGCGAGCACACGCCCTCACACACGTGCACAGGCTCACACGTGTTCACTCATGTACACACGCACATGCTCTTTCTGGGGCCGGACCGGTCAGACCGCCTGTGGGGTCCTGGGCCCCCAGCCCGGCCCCAGCTGTCTTCCAGCCACACGGCGCACGGGGTAACCAGTGGGCTGCAGGCGGGGCCCGGCCCAGGGCCCTGAGCTGGTCGGCCGCCCGTCTGTGGGCCTCAGTCTCTGTGCTAACCTGCAGGGGCCACTGTAACAAGACAGGGCGAGACAACAGAAACGGGTTTCCTCCCGGTCCTGGAGGCAGGAAGTCCGGGACCCAGGTGCCCAGGGCTGGTCCTCCTGGCATGCGGATGACTGTCCCCTGCCCGTGTCCTCACGTGGTTGTCCCCCGGCGCGTGTCTGCGTTCTGGTCTCCTCTTCTTATAAGGACACCAGTCAGCGTGGATCGGGGCCCGCAGTGACCTCCTTTGTCCTAATCACCTCCGCAAAAACCCATCTCCAAGCACGGTCACCCTCTGAGGCCCCGGGGTGAGGCCATCGACATACGAATCTGGGGACACGGGTCTGTCCATACCATCTCCGTGCTTGGGCAGGATGGGCAGACCATGACGTGGGCCCTGTGAGGCCAGGGCATGTTGCTGGTAGAGCACCGGGCAGAGGGACAGGCGCCCCCCACCTTCCCATCACACCCAGTCAGGCTCTCATCTGATGGTATAAATCAGTCAGGACCCTTGGAGGGGAGGGCGCCGCGGGGCTCACAGCCTTCTCCAGCCTGCCTGGGAGAGTGGGGGCCCCTTTACAAAGGTCAGCCAGCCCCCCAGAACCGTCTCCATCCTCTCCTCCCGACCACTGACAGCCCAGGTCCTCGGGGTCTGCTCACTGCTCTCACCCACTTCCAGAGCGTCCCCGGGAGCAGAACTTAACAGCACCCCAGGCTCTGCCTGCACACCGGCTTCATGGCTGCGTCCAGCACGCTCCATCCATCCTGACCACTCTCATTTTCCAGATGGTGCTCCACGGGCCTGTTGGCTTTCCAAGTGGGCTGGAGTCTTTGGGCCTCCTCTGCCAGGGAAGGGCAAGGATGCTGAGCCACACGTGGGGAGGATGCTGCCAGCCAGAGGAGCTGGTGGTCCTTGTGCAGCCAGGGAAACTGAGGCACACTGGTGGGCAGGGTTGCCTCCTCTCTCACCCTCGGGAACCCGAGTCCTGCTGTGCCACCCACCACAAGCTGTGTATCTCCTGCCTGGAGTCTGCACCCCCCCACAGCCCATTCCCCAGACTGCGGGGTGGGGTCCAGCCAGGGACACTGCCCTGGACACTCTCCACTGGAAAGAGAGGGACGGACACAGGCTGAGAGCCTGCCGTGATCCCCTTACCCCTGGGACTAACCTAGAAGGAAGGGTCACGAGCTTCCGGAGCTATAACTTGCCTGAGGTCACACAGCTCGGACCTGGCCTGACCTCCGACCAAGGGAGGGGCCGTGTCTGTGACTCAGGAGCCTGGACCTCCTCAGCCCAGGACTTGCACAGCAGGTGGCTGCTGCGGGCCCTGCATCCTTCCCCCTGCAGGGTGATTGGGGCCTGGTGGGAAGTGCAGAGAAGGCAGGACGTGGGGTTCTCAAGGTCTGGGGAGGTGGGTGTGGTCCAAGCCTTTAGGTTGCAGAGGATAGATCCAGGGCCCCCCTGAGTATGTGGGCCTGTGGAAGGGGAGCCCCACCAGAGCAGACATGGGCAAGGGGCAGGCTGAGGCCTTGGCTGTGGTGTGAAGGGGTGACCGGGCTGCCGAGAGGGGTGTCCACAGTCCTGCGTCCCTCCCTCTCCCTCCCCTGCTGCCCTGAGGTCTGAGCAAGCCGTGCCCCTCACCTTTGCTCGGCTCCAAAGCCAGAGCCCCCTGCACCTGGCTTCTGTGGACGCGCCTGACAGCCAGGGGCTGGACCAGAGCCCCAGCGGCTGGCGGAGGCCGGAGGTTAGAGGAAGCTCTGCCCATCCGAGTGTGGCTGTGCCGCTCACCTCCCTGTTTCCACACGTGTGGGACAGGCTGCCCGGATCCCTCTCACCAGCCTTCCTCCTGCAGAAGGAGCCGCCCCTGGGAGAGGGCCGAGCGTGCCTCCCTGTGCCTGGTGACTGGCCCCTCTCTACACTGGCCACTGGCGGCGTGGAGAGCCCTAACTGCCCTCAGCCCAGCGGCCGGGCCCGGGTGTAAACAGCAGGGCCCCAGCACCCAGCGCTGGGTGGGCAGGCGGAGGCCATCTCTGCTGTCCTCCCTGTTCCCCCTCCCCTGCGGCTTTTCCACCCCCTGCCCATGAGGAGGACTCAGACCTGAGGCCCAGGCTCCCCAGCCCTTACAGCTCGTGGGGGAGGGGGTATGAGTGTGCAGCGGGACTGGAGCAACAGGGGCCCCTCCTCCCGGCTCCAGAATCCGAGCCACTGTCCGGATTCCTCCTGCACCTGCTCACTGGGCTCACTGCCCGGCTCTGCCCAGGCACGTCCTTTCCAGGCCTCACACCGCCCTGGGCTGGATGGGTCCCCTCTCACCACGCTGACCTCTTCACACATCATGTCTCCAGCTGGACGCACCCCCAGACGCAGGGACCAGCTGGCATCTGTGGAGTTCCCGCCCAGGGTCGGGGTGAGGGCCTCAGGCACGAACCCTCCACTCCTGAGCCATCCCGTGTCGGAAGTTAGGGAACCAAGGCCCTCAGCAGTTGAGTGACAGGCCCAAGGTCACACAGCTTGGAAACTGCCCAACGAAACTGCAAAGCCAAGTCAGTCTGACCCCAAAGCTTACAAAGAATGGCTCTGGGTTAGGGGCAGCATTCAGAGATCAGCAGATGCCCTGAAGGACGGAAGGAATGGATGTGAATGAGGGAAGCTCAGAGATGTGTGCCTGGAAGGCAGGGTGAGGCCGTGAGCTCGCTCCTGGCCCCACCGTCTGCTGCCCACTGCGGCCTGGGGCAAGGGCCATGGCTTGGACTTCTGTGTCCATCGGCGCTCAGCGGGTCAGGGCAGCCAGATCAACTCTGCAGCCGCTGAGCTTGGCCAGAGGCAAGGCGCTTGGTTTCTGTGTGCTGGGCCACGGGAGGGGCACCGACCACTCCCAGCCCTCAGGATCCCTGGCACATGACAACGGAGAGCATCAGAAGTGGGACAGGTGGGGAGATGGGACCCCAGGCCCCCTGCACCCCTCCTGGGGCCCTCAGAGTCCTCATCGGTGGGTCGGTGTCCCCACAATAAAGCCTGTGCTGCAGGGAGACCCATAGAAACTGCAGGCTTCTGGAAAGCACGGGCCTCTATCCCTGGAGCCTGGAGGCTGCCTTCCCCAAAAGGCACGTGTGCTTCCAACGAGGAAACATTTTCCCCTAGAAATTTGAGTAATTAAAATCATGCTGAAGAAACTGAAGTGTTGGTCGCATATCCAACATAGGGGGCGGCAGATAAGGGCACCAGCCTGGAGCCGAACCCTGAGGCTTTGCCCGGACCGCCCCATCTCCAAACGCCACCCCAGGGGAGATCTGTGCTGCCCTGGGCCCCGGGCCCAGGGCCCCAGCCTGCTGATGGGATCGACTCCGTAGTCGGCCGTGGTCTGACCAAGCTGGTGGGAGGACAAGGTCACAGGTTCCCTGTCCAAGGGGGCCATTTCAGCCCCAAGATCCCCCTTTCTTAGTGTCTGCAAATCTGTTTTTTCAATAACAAACTCGCCCCTGCCCAGAGCAGCACAGGGAAGATCCAGAAGGTTCTGCAACCTGGCACCTGATGCCGGGAGGGACTGGTGGGCTCCAACGTACCACCGAGATAGCGGGACTGGGTTTGCACACTCACGGGCCCAGGCCGTGCCACTCAGGGGCAGACAGCACGGCGCCCATCCCGTTCCCCCCGCCAGTGTTGGGGCACCGCCGGGGTGCTGACAGGGGGCAGCTGGGGACTTGCCCAGCCCCTGGGACTCACTGCAAATTGGCCAGTCAGGCCAATCTCTCCTCCCTCGGTAAAGGATGGGGAAGCCGAGACCAGGGAACAATGTGCCGGAGATCACAGCAAGTGAGGGACCATCTTGAAGTCCGGCCCTTCCCACCACCCTGCACTCACAGGCCAGGCTTCTGGAGGCTGCTGTACTCCAGACCACAACCCCCGGGGCATCTGTCTTGTTGTGGCGGTGCTGACCCCCCAAGGGCTCCGACAGCCCGGGGTGGGGGGGGACGCAAGCGCGCACTGACCTCACGCCCAGAAGCAGCCCCCAGCCCCACGAGCTTGAGCTCTGTCCTGTGCCCTGCACCGGGCCTGCGGGGGGTGACTCCTATCACGGCGTCTCCTGCTTGGAGGCTGGCAGCTCCGACTCCACATGGGAGGGACAGAGGCCAGAGATCACCTGCCTGTTCAACCACAAGGACACTGAGGGCTCTGGCCCCTCTTTTAACACATGTGCACATAGGCACGCACACACGCGCCCTTCAGTGTGTAAACATATGTGCACACAAGCACTCCCACATGCATGAGCATGCACGTACATGTGGGCACATGGGCGCGTGAGCACACGTGTGCACCCCACATGTGCACGCGCATGCCCACGAACACATAAGCGTGCACGCATGTGTCCCCCCACATAGGCACACGTGTGCGCACAAGCACACACACGAGCATGCACACGCGTGTACCCCGCACATGCGCACACATGCACACGTGCACACACTCCCTCAGGCACGCTCACCTCCCCCCAGAGCCCGGTGTCTTCATGCTATAGTCAGGATTCTTCTGGCATTAAAACCCAGCTGCACACTCAGGGCTTCTCCTTGCTCCTCCTCTCAGACCCGTTTCCAACCGCTCAGACCGGGATCCTTCAGTGAGCTCCTGTTCCCTGAGGACCTGACCCCCGAGAGGCTCACTCAGCCCCACCTTCTAGAATAGAAGCAGGACCCTGTGGTAGACACCGACCCCCACTCCCACCCCCCCAGCAATGAGAGCACGGGTACCATGGGCATCCATCCGAGGCGAATAGGAAGACCTTAGACAGTTCTGGACCAGAGTCCTGGCTTCTCCACTTCCTTTTGTGACATTTATCATCTTGCAAACAGGGCAACAATATGCCTTCACAGGAGAAGCAGATGCAGGCTCGCTGTGGGTGCTGCGCACCGATCAGGGCTTGTAATTGATGCTGCCCTCCCCGAAGCACGTGTCCCTGCTCCTCCGGGGCCTGCAGACCCTGCCTCTAGCAGCCCTGGAATCGCCGCCACGGCAGATGGCAAGAGGGAGCCCGAGCAGCCAGGGAGAGCCCGGGCCTGGCCTGGGTCCATCTGTCCTCCTTCAAGCGCCCTGCCTGCCGGCCACACATTCAGACGTTCAGCCACATCAGCATTTTGTAAAATGCCAGCTCTGAGCAGGGGACCCTTGTGGGCTGTCATTGCTGCCAACCATCCGATTTTGACATATTCCCGCCAGTGTGAACCCACTGGAACTTTATTAGATGTAGAAGAATCCAGGGAACACAGGGAAGACCTAGAAAGTGCCCACTAAGCCAGGCGGCTTCTGAGGACACATGAGTTAGGAAGGGCTCGGGGGCCTCCTCATCCCCTCTCTCCCAGTGTGGCCAGCTCCGCTTCCATATCCCAGTGCCAGCCAGCCGGGGTCTTCTGGGACCCTCCCAAGGGCGGGAACCCAGCTGCCTTCCAAGCAGCAACACCTCCCTGGATTCCTGGGCTTTCAAACCTCCTTCTTCCACTGAGCCAACATTCTGCCGGCAGCATTCCACTCAGCACAGACCTGCCCTCTCTGCTAGGCCAATCCAGATAAAATAAGGAGGGCAAGGAGGAGGGGGTCTGCATGGGGGCCCTGGACACCCAAATGTGGCCAGGGAATGCTTGACCCGAGGAGGGGAGGTCTGGCCCGGAGCCTCACCCAGGAGCCCATGTGGGTCATGGAGACAAGTGTGTATTTGCCAGATGAGTAAGTGAGGACTCCATCTGCTGTAAGTGATAGTAATCAGAGTAAAACAGGCTTTACACACACACATGAAGGTAGGGAGGAAGGAAAGGATGAAAGGCAGGGAGGTAGGCAGGGAGGAATACTACGGCTCAGACAGTGGCTGAAAACAGCAAGGATGTCCCTGCTTCAGGCATAGCTGGGTCCAGAAGCTAGATGATGTCATCAGGACCCAGGCCCACCCTGTCTCTGGTTTGGTCCTCCTCCATGTTTGCTGTACTTTGAGGGTCTACATGTGCAAGGTGGCCCGAGCAGCTCCAGGCTCACACACCTTCAGGTCCCAATTCAACAGGAAAATGAGTAACGGTCTCTCCTCTAAAGGTTGAGTCCTGAGCCTCCCTCATCGGTGCAGAGCACCTATCCCATCCCTGAAGCAGCAGAAGGGGTGAAGTCAGGGCTTGGTCTTGTCCAAAGCCACACGGACCGCCTGTGGTGTCCCGGTGCTGGCTGCCAGCGAGGCAAAGTGGCGGATTGCAAGCTGGGGAGGAGTCACCAGGCCGTCAGCCCGGTGCAATCGGTGTCAGCTCGGAGCCCAGCGCACACCGGGTGCTGCTGTTGGTAGGGGAGGCAGAAAGGTAAATCCATGCTCACAGAGCATTCAGCCCCGTGTCAGACGTCACCAGCCCAGCTGGGTGTCATGTTGCCTCTCCAACCAGAAACACCCCATGATACTTTCTGACCTGAGGGCCACATGCCTGCCACCCCAGACGGGGCCCTTGTGGCTCTGCCTCTCGGTGGAGGTTCTCCGGAAAACCCCAGTGCTCAGCAGCACCAGGCTGAGGTCCCCGGATGGTCCTATTCAGTGAGGAAAGCCCTGTGATGCCCGGGGGCCTGGCTCCGGTAGGTCCCAGGATGAGAAGGTCCTACTGCCCTGCAAGGCGCAGCATGGGAGCGCAGCCGGGGACAGCCTGGAAGTCAGGGGGACAGGGTCCCGATGGCCAGACGGACCTGTACAGCCGGTGTTGGGGCTAAGCTGCCGGGCCATAAACGGGTCCCCAGACAAGCCGGCTGTGGCTCAGAGCTGCCAAGATCCCAACCAGGAAAATGAGGCAGACCTCCTCTTGCTGGGCCAACACGGCTCTGAAACACACGGAGCAGGTGGGGCGAGGCAGACCTCCCCCCGCCCCTCTTCCTGACCCCCATCCAGGCTGCAGGCTGGTCCTGACCATGCAACAGCAAGGGGCAGGGGGCATTAGACCCAGGTCTGGACTGAAAGACCAAGGAAGCGCTGTGGGCAAACCGGGGAACCACCTTCTCCCTGGGGACCCCACTGAGGAAGCTCCTTCTCTGGGACCGAAGCCCCTTGGCGATCCAGGTCAGTCCCTGGCCCCGTAA
Organism: Mirounga leonina; assembly: GCF_011800145.1. Classification (NCBI taxonomy): domain Eukaryota; kingdom Metazoa; phylum Chordata; class Mammalia; order Carnivora; family Phocidae; genus Mirounga; species Mirounga leonina. The sequence continues at coordinate 80,567,774 of NW_023270415.1, forward strand.
CGTCTGTCTCGGGAGCAGGTGGTGTCCTTGCATGCACAGCCAGGTCAACACTCTGACCGCGTCCTAGCCTTCCGTCCCCCAGCCGCTCCTCTAGAGAAGGGCACCCAGCGTGCCCCCAGTCCCCGGCTGCCACCAACAGCATCTCAGGTGGCTGGGACGCCCGCCGGTGACGCTGAGCCTGGCATTTGCTGGCCCCGCACACGCAGACGAGGGATTTCACTGAGGCCTTGCACGTGGGTGCCTGCTAAAGCCTCAGCCTCCACCGAGTCTGCTGTCACCACGTCTCTGACTTTGTCACTGTGATGGCCACACAGCAGCGTGTTCTCTGAGTTTCCTGGTTAGCGGGGTTCACCGTCTGTTTGTGCCCTGGTGGGCTGGCAGGCCTCCCTTCCGTGAACTGTCTTCACATTCGATGCCCACATTCTACTGCGTTTCCCATCCTTTGCTTCTCACCCATCGGGACGTCGTAAAGCACCATTGTCCCCCTCTTGCATGCGGCACATGCCCTGCAGTGGGGCTCGCCTCGCCGGTGGCGCCTTCCATCCCGGCGTCTTTCAGGGGAAGAGAAAGTTCCCTCTGATGTGAGAGTCTCATCAGTCACTTCCCTCACGGCTTCTGCTGGGTGGTCTTGATTGAGAGGACGCTTCCGCCCCCAAGGCCACAAAGATATTCTCCTGCATTTTAAAAATTATCATTTTACTGTTCTTATTTATGTACTGAATTCATCCAGAGTTAATTCGGTTAATATGGCGGCAAGTTTGAGACCTAGTTTATGTTTCTCCATAAAGAACTGCCAAATTTCTCATGCTGTTTAATAACTAACCTCCCCTTCCCCAAATATTTGTTGTTGTCTGCCAGCTTCTTGCCCACGCAGGGGTGTCCTCGCAGCTCCCATGCCCCGCTTGCTGCAGGCAAACGGGCCCCCACGCCTCGCTCCTGCTCCGTACCCCAAACGCCAGGAAGTGAGCTCTCCTCATGCTCAGAACTTTGCTCATCCTTTCCAAAATGTGTTAAGCTATTCATAGAGTTTTTTTTCTAACTGTAATTTAGAATCCATTTTTTAGTTCCAAAAATTCCTATTGAGAGTCTGATCAGATAATGTGTTGAATTCATAAATGAATTTAGGAAAAGTCAGCATCTATGATATTTGGCCATCCCACTCATGAGAATGGCCATCTTGGTCAGCAAAGGCTATAACAGTTGTGCGTAACAAGCACCCCTGTACCTCACGATAACGAACATTTCAGGTCTTGCTCATGTGCTGGGCTCACCCCGCCTGGGCAGCCTGGGCTGGACTGCAGGTGGGCTCAGGGCTGTTCACCAGTCTCTTTGTTCTCTCTGGACCTGTGGACTCTCCTGGGGCTGGAAGGAGGATAGAGAAGGAGCAGGAAACCGGCCTTGCCTCTGGAAGCCTCAGCTCAGCAGGTGCATATTGCTCTGCCCGCCTCCTCCCGCCAGATAGCCCACTGGCCACGCCCACTACCCGCTGGAGGGGGAGGCGACAGACCGCTCCACCCTTGGCAGAGGGCTGCATCCAATCCCACTGTAGGGAGTCAAGACTTGAAAACGGTCATTAATCTCCTGCAAAGGCACACCTCCTTATTTACCCAGATCTGTTTGTAAGTTAATCATGAGAGCTGCCAGCAACCCCTGAGCTCCATCCGCTGCCCGTCGCTCAAATGGCTTACCTGCTGCAGGCAGCTGGACTGAAAACCTGGCTCTTCCCTGTTCCCGATGGCTCCGGAGGCCACTTCACCTACCCAGGAAAGAGAACCCCGGGTCCTGCATCGCTCCATCAGCTCAGGGCCATGGTTTTAGGACCACAATGTGAACAGGTTAGAAAGGAGTGTGACCTGCCGAAGGAGCTCGGCCCCAGAGTCAGGCCGTGTCCACTCCAGGGCTGACTCTGCCGTTGCTTTGCTGTGCGTCCCGGCACATCCCACGTGACCCCTGGGCCACCAGCTCTCCCGCGTGTAAATGCCAGCATGGGGCCCAGTGACCTCCAGAGGCCCTTCCCAAATCGAGGACACTTCATGAGTCTGTAATTTCTGATTCGTCAGAAGAGTTGCAGCATGGAAAAGAGTGAGAAAAACCTGCTGCTGGGGGGAGGGGTGTGCAGAGATGGGAGCCAGTGGGGGCCTGGTGATGCGTTCAGGGAAAGGTGTGTGTGAGCAGGAATGCTCGCCGTGTTCAAGTTCTTAAGAGAAGTAATGGGGCGGAAAGAGCAGAACGGTCCTCTGTGTTTGGAAATGTCAGAACTCGGAACCAGTGTCTGGAAGACGTCGGGAACAGACTTCAGCTCAATCCAAGGAGCCAGCCTTCTCCCAGCCGGATCTTCCCTGTAAGGAATCGGGCTCCCTCAGTGTGCTGGAGAGGCTCCAAGGTGGGCAGGGACGCAGGGACACCAGCTCTGCTCAGGAGGATTGGTCGTGTGACAAAATGCACCCTCTGGGTGACTCTTCTTCGTGTTTTTTTTTTTTTTTAATATTTTATGTATTTATTTGAGAGAGAGAGAGACGAGAACGAGTGTGGGGGAGAGGCAGACTCCCATCCGAGCAGGGAGCCCTATGCGGGACTCGATCCCAGGACCCCGGGATCATCACCTGAGCCGAAGGTAAACGCTTCACCGACTGAGCCACCTTGTGCCCTTGGGCGACTTTTCTTTTAGCTCCAGCAATAGAAGACATCCCTGCACCTTATCTCACCCTTTCTTTTTTCTTTTTTTTTTTTTTAAAGATTTTATTTATTTATTTGAGGGAGAGAGAATGAGAGACAGAGAGCATGAGAAGGAGGAAGGTCAGAGGGAGAAGCAGACTCCCTGCAGAGCAGGGAGCCCGATGCGGGACTCGATCCCGGGACTCCAGGATCATGACCTGAGCCGAAGGCAGTCGCTTAACCGACTGAGCCACCCAGGCGCCCTATCTCACCCTTTCTCTCCTTGGATGCATCCCCAACCTCTGCCAGAGGGGCAGAGGCAGCCTGATGGATCCTGCGTTGCAGACGCCTGAACATCAGATTCCCCAGCACTGTCTGCCTTGAGGGGCCCGTGGTCTGCGTGCTGTACAGGGAAGCTTGGGGAGCCAGGGTGGGCAGCAGGGGTGGGAGGAGAAGGGAGAGGGATGGAGGCAAAGACCTTTCAGTCCCTCAAGCCCTTGCTCAGTTCTTGGATCTGGGCTTCTCCTTCTGGCTGGAGACTTGAAGGCAGACAAAGAGCTCTGTGTCTGGACACACTTAGAGCGCACTAGGTGAGCTTCCCAGGTGATCAGAGGAAGCGACAGCAGGAGGTGGAAGTGAGGGGAGGGAAGTGAGGCCTGCGGGCTGTGTGTTCTAAGTCCCCACCCCACGGCGGTTCCGTGTCCTGGATACCATCTTGGTCCGACGTACCCAGCTCGAGTGTCTGCCGGGCGGACGTGGGCAGGGCCGGGGGCAATGGGCTGCAGCTGACGGTGGAGGACTGGGGGGGGGCACTGGGGTAGAGCCGTTGTCCTCCTAGCACCCCCGTTCACCATGGCCTCCCTCTGCTCTCCTTGGCTCCCTGTCCCCTGCCAGGCCCAGAGCAGCTAAAGCGAGCTGGGGGAGAGTGGTCTTCTAGAGGGCAGTCGGAGCAGGAGGGGTCAGCATGAAGACATGCTCACACCGCTACTTCCACTGGGCCTCACCATGTCAGTGCACGCCGCGGGACCAGCTGACCCACCCTCTGGCTGCCAGATGGTTCTGCCCACGTGCGCAGGCCACAGGTGCCAGGGAATTAACAGCCCCAAAGCGGCCCTTGGCTACTGATCAGTGGCAGTTAGCATATAAATACCCCAACTCTCTTGCCTTTGAGTGGAATGATGTCAAGGTGTGTGCAGGGCTAGCCATGGCCCAGAGTCCTGGTTGCCATGGCCACTTGCCTGGAAATGCGCCCTTGGCTGGCCGCTTCCTTCCCTGCCTCACCTCTCCACTCCCAGCTTGGTTCCTAGGACTGTCTCCCAAACAGGCAGTGTTCACTCGGACTCCTCCTCTCAGGGTCGTCTTCTGGGGGAAGCTGAGCTAAGACTCGGCCTTCGAGTGTGGGGTCAGACGCCAACCAGCCCCCTGCCTCGTGAGCGGTGACCATGCCTCTGCCGTGTGTCTCCTCCTGCCTCGTCACATGGGAAGGGAAGAGTAGAGGAAGCAAAGCCAGTATAGGGCCCGGGCTGGGGGCAGAAGGAGCCCGTAAGCCTCGTTCCTAGTGGGACAAGTCCCCTCGAGTAGGAAACCACAAGGGAGTTGGAAGAAACGCGCTCACTTGTTCCAAGTGCTCGGGCCCAAGGACCCGCATCTGCAGGGTGCACCTCTGGGGCACGGAGTGGTGAATGCTACCCCTGGGAACACCGGGGTCTCATGCCTTGTGTCCCATCGTTCTGGCCAACCCATCACGAGCCACAGCTCCTGGCGCTCAGGGATTTGGGGGCGGGGGAGTCAGGGTTAGGGCGCTCTCTCTGGCTCACTTGGGTTAGGGTGGTGCCATCAGAACAACCACCAGAGTGACAGGGAGAACTCCCCACGGCCCCCCTGGAGAGCTCTGTGCCTGCCTCTGGTCACAGGGGCCTAAGCACAGGCAGGGCCTGGAGGCCCCCATCTTGACCCTGAAGGATTTCAGAGCTCCTCCTCCTCAGGAGTGGGAAGGTCATGGGCCGCGCCATGGGCTGGATGATGGGAGCCATTGGGCTGTGTGTGGATGTGCCCAGAGCTGGGGAGCTTCCACTGAGCTGGTAATGACAAAAATAAGAAGATAATGATTATTCATCAGGTGTCCGGAATTGTACTGAGAAGTGCGCGTGCAGAGTATCCTTCGGCTCCCTTAGCAACTCTCAGAAGTACGAGCTAATATCATCCCTGTGCTCTCCACGAGAGCATGGAGAGTAAGAGATGAATTCTGAAGCTCAAGATCACATAATTAGCGTCAAGAGGCCGGCACTGTGTGGGAGACAGAAGAGAAGTGGGCCCCCCTCCAGGTGGCTGGCCTGGGACATCGGGCTTCACCCCTGATGTTCTCAGGGGCTCTTGGCTTATCCACAACTTGTACTCACGTCTTCTCTCAATTCTCATAGAAACCCCTCCAGACAGAGGAAGCCCTCAGGGCCCAGAGGGGATTACGTCGTTCTAGACAACCAGAGGCTCAGAAAACCCTCTGCGCCCCACCTCATGCCGCTGCTCCCCCAGGCCACCCTTCCCAGGCTTTCCACAGGGCTGCCCCGTGCTGGCTCGCTCGCCCCGCCTGGAGGCAGTCTCTGTGGGGGGTGGTGTTCCCCTCCACAGCCCAGCGGCCAGCGCCCTCGGAGATCAGATTTCCCCGGGAGGACTCACAGGCCTGTGTCTGCCACCTCCTTTGCAAGCCCACAGCCCAGCCCAGAGAAGGTGCCCACGGACTGATGCTGCGGCCCCACGCACGTGAACAAGTTGGCCCTCTGGCCAAGGTTGGAGTGGCCCTAGCCCTGGACGGCAAGTCGTGGACAGGCCCGTGACAGCAGCGTGCCCTGGGGGGCCAGGAGGGGAGGAGCACAGGAGAGAGAAGGGAAGGAAAATGGCACCTTGGCTTTGCTTGACTCACAGTCCCTTTTATCTTCATGACCAGTATCTGAGGTGGGGACTGTTCTTCTTCAAGGAATGAATGAACGGCGACCTGGAAATGTTCGGTGGCCTCTGTCAAGCCCCTCAGGTTAGAACAAGAGTTCAAACCAGGTCTGTCTGACCTCCAAACCAGCACCTGATGGCCATGATGACGCTGGAAGGTCATGTGATGTTGGGGGCACGCGGGAGCCTCTCGAGCCTGCTCACTCACACTTGAAGGAGACACACCTGCTTCTCCTCAAAGCCACCTCCTGGATCTTCCAGCAGAGGAGGCACCCAAGTTTCGAGAGGCCCAGGGTGCTCATACACGGGGACTCTCGTCTTCCTGGGAAGAACAGAGCCAGTGTAATGGAGCTCGTATGTGGTCGGCCGCACCGGAAACTGAAAATGTGTGTTGTCCCCACTCGAGAACGCTGCCAAATTCTTCCTCATTTTCTCTGAGCTTGGTACAGGCAGCCTGGATAACACAACCCAGATGATTTCTACTAAAATTATCCAAGTAATTGCTCTCATTTTTGTTTTCTACATAAAATTGTGTTTGCTGGACCTCGGGAGTGTGCTCAGGACCAAACTAGGTTGTGTGAAATTGAAAATATGGGAAAAACCAGACCATGGAAGCGTGTAGTCTGGTTATGGGGAGAAGTCAATTATAGGAAACAGATACCCTCTACTTACAGAATATGTTATGCCAGACCAACTCCCACAAATAACGCCCATGAGGGCTGGATGAGAGGCAAGATAAACAGCTGTTTGAAGGCACTGGAGTAGGACCAAGGCAGCTAAGGTCCCTGAGAGGAGGGAACAGAGGAGATAAGGTAAAGGTGCCACTCTGGGGACATTTGTGACTTGCTGGGCAGGGCATAGAGTCCAAGCAGAGAGCTGCAGAAGGGGGTCTCATGGGTCTGGAAAGATCAGAGAGGAGTTCAGGACCTTCCAGGCAGGCAGCTCTGGAGGGGCCAAGGTCGACAAGAAAAGTTCACAGAAGTGGGCCCACCATTTTGAACAAATGTTTCCCTTGGGGAATTTGCCAAATCCCAAGCCTCACACGGTCATAAGAGGCACAAAGCAGTGGCTCAGGGCCAGGAAGCCAAGAAGAGCTTCAGAGCTCTGTAGAGGGTAGAAGAAAAAACTGGAGCCAAAGAGCCTGCCAACCACCCCATGCTTTCAGCAGAGGCCTCTACTGTGCAGACTGGGAGCAAAGACCAACTGGACCGAGGCCAGCCTTTTGCAACTCCCGAGACCCAGCCTCACCCCTGTTGGCCAGCACGGTGTCCTGCTCTCATCTCTGGGAAAGAGGATGCTACATCCACTCGGGTGGAAGACAGCCTCGCCCAGACCCTCCAGCGTTGTCAGCGGTCAGTCACAATGTGTCAGGAAAGAAACATAAGGCCATAGAACTGACCTACCCATGTTCCAGACATCGGAGTTCTCAGACGCTCATCTAGGAGGCTGCTTGAGAGATTCTCTCTCTCTCCCTCTCCCTCTGCCCCTCACCCTGCTCATGCTCTCTCTTCCAATCTCTCAAATAAATAAATCTTAAAAAAAAAGAACTCTAGAAGTTGGGGCCCAGTCAGGAGACACAAACCACAAATCAGAACCGAGAAATTTTAATAAAGACAATTATTCATTGTTTCCAGGGGACAAACCACCAAGATGCACAGAGGACACTAAAGAGCAGGGAAGAAGCTCTGGGGATGAGGACATCAGGGAGTGGCCCCCCCAACCCATAGTCCCCCAGCCCATGGTCCCAAGTCCCATGGAGAAGCTGCAGCCGAGGCCCCTGCTGGGAGGGGCCATGGCCACTGGCATGACAAGCTGCCAAGAACCACCAGCGAGCTTCACGCCAGGAGTTCTGAATTCAGGAGGAAAGGGTCTGAAGTGAAAGCATTGTAACTCAGGAAGGAAAATAGAGCGATGGGGAGGAAATATGTGGGGGATAATCCTGAAAACTGTGCACTTTGTACGTACATGAAGTAAGAATAGGACATCCCAACTTCCCCAAATGGCAGGAAAGCTCCATTAGACTAACCCTTTTGTTGTAACAATTGTAAATCTTAGCGAAAATATATAAACAACTGTTTTTATAAAAGTAAATAAATAAAAAAAGTCAATACACAAAACCCAGTTTCATTTCCATACACAATGAGCAATCTGAAAAGGAAATCACAAGAACAATCCCACTTTCAAGAGCATCAAAGGAATAAAACACTTGGGAATTGACAACCAAGGAGGAGAAAGGCATGGACAACAAAAATGTCAAAACACTGGCCAAAGGAATTAGAGAAGATCCAAATAAGTGGAAACACATCCCATGCTCATGGGTCGCAAGACTTAGCCTGGCTGAAAGTCAGTATTATCCAAAATGATCTATAGATCTGGAGCAAAGCCTATCAAAATCCCAATGATTTTTTTTTTTTTTTTTTTTTTTTTTTGCAGAAAGAGGAAATCCCATCCCAGAATTCATACAGAATCTGAAGGGACCTCAAAAGCAAAAATAATCCTGAAAAAGTAGAACAAAACTGGTGGACTCACACTTCCTGATCTCAAAACTTACTGCAAATCTACAATAATCAAAACAGCATGTTATGGGCATAAAGACAGACATATAGACCAATGGGATGGTTCAACAACAATTATTAAATCCAGGGAAAATACAAAAACCACTGTTGGAAAACACTGGAGAGTAATCAGTTTGGGCAGGCTCAATGTCCATCTGGCTCTTCTCCTGAGGGAATGAATCCCCAGTCCTCAGAGCACAATCCGATTAGAGCTCAAGAGGAAATCCGCAGTCTTACTGGGCTAGAAAGTCAGACGTCAACATTTGGGACTGACAGGGAGGCTGGAAATTAAAGGAGGAAATCCTGGGTGGAGGAAAATACCCCAAATCTGTATGCAAACTCCCATCACACCTTGGCTCCTACACGGGGCACGTCGAAGGAGCTCCCCACAAACCAGAGCTGGAGGCTGAGAGGGCTGAGTGCCCAGTGCCGGAGAAGTATGGTCAGAGGGCCTTGATGAGCACCTCGGGCACTTGCCTGGGACCCCAGCAGGGGCTTAGGATTCAGGACTGCATCTTAAGATAGCCATCTGCACCCTATGACAAAACCATAGGACCAAGATGATACACCAGTAACTTATTTACCTTCCAGAACAAAATCTAACACTCTTAGACAAGATAACAGAATCTGGAGAACCTACAACTCATCATCCACAGTGTCCATCATGAAAACAAAAGTTACCATGCGGCGGGCGGGGGAGGGGGCTGTGGAAATGGGGGAGGTGTTGGTAGATGAAGAGTCCCGGAGCTCTAATGCAGAGCACAGGGGTCACAGTCAACAATACTGTATCCTAAGCTTCAAAGTTGCTAAGAGACTAGATCTTAATTGTTCCCAGCACAACAAAGAAATGATCATTATGTGACATGATAGAGGTGTTAGAATGCTACTGTTGTAATCACACTGCAGTGTATAAATCCATCAAACCGAGGAGTTGCACACCTTCAACAGACACAGTGTTACATGTTAATCACGTTTCAATTAAAAAAAAGAGATCAGACATGAGATGAAGCAGGAATTTGTCATACAAAGTCAAAAGGAGAAAATAGTTAATAAGAACTGATCCATACGTGGTCTATATGTTGAAATTGGAAGGAGCTTTAAAATGTTTGTGATAACTATTAAAGTATCTGCAGGTAAAAGTGTATATAATGAGTGAAGAGGTTAGGAATTTTTAGGAGAGCTATCGAAACTCCAAAAGCAAATACGAAAAACTCACCTGAGTCTAAAAAAGGGGGGAAAGAAAGACCGTTAAACTTGAAGACAGGTTATCGTTTTGAATTTTGTTGTTGTCATTCAGAATTGCTATGGGTGTGAATGCTTCAAGCATGGAGAAAACAATGGAAAACAAAAATCTGAGCGGCATTCACCTATGGAGAAGCAGGAGGCGACGCAGCGTGTGTGACTGAGAATGGGGAAGGAAACGTATCGAATCATCTGGACTATCTGAAATTTTCTAAATGTGATTAAAACATCGGTCTATCAAACCAAGAAGCTCAGCAAAACCGAGCAAAATAAACACAAAGGAAAACTCAGTCGGGCACACCGTAGTCGAATGTTGAGCATCATCACAGCTGAAGGGAAGGTGGGGAAGGCGCCTAGACCAGAGAGACGGATTCTAGAGACAAAGGCAAAGACAAAAATGCCTGCTGGTGTCTCAGCAGAAACACTGAGGCCAGAGGACAGGGAGACGCGACCTTTAAATGGCGACCAAGAATTCCATAACCAGAAGAATGTTTTCCACTGTGGGGGTCAGATAAAGACATTTTCATAGAGACGAAAGCTGAGCATCTCTATTGAACCTGGACAAAGAGAAACTCTCCTCCAGCTACAGGAAAGAAGGTAATGCTGCAAGTAGTCAGCATGTAGGTAAATAAGATGACTTCTTCCTTAAATTCTTGAAAAGTCGATTGACAAATAGTAAGCAAAAGAGACGACAGAATTAGAATATTACCCTTTGCAACTCCAAATGAATTAGTGGGCACAGGCATTAAAAATCTGTGGCCATTCACATGGCAAAGGGAGGTACAATCAGAAATCTTGTACCTCCGTCTGTCTGGCCTAACACCAAATAATGTCTTCAGAAAGCGATTAAGCTTGAGTCTGACCCAGAATCTGGATCCAGCAGTCAATATGCAGAAGTACAAAGGACAGGGGAATGTGGTGGGGATGCTATCAGCAAAATCCAGACTGCGGGAGAGTTTGGAAGTCAAAGGAATCAGGCTACGGATCATGGTAGGGAATGAGAAAAGTAGGAGGGACTTATGGAATAAAAGAAATGTAAAGGACATGTCACATTTTAAAAACTGGGCAAGACTAAACTGTAACATCCAGGGATTCACCTTTTAATGATGAAGCTATTTTTTATAAAAGATGTCATTACTATGAAAATCGGAGTAGTGGTTACTTGCAGGGGTGTGCGTGGATGGAGCGGGAGACTCGGCAGAGGCGAGGCTCAGGGATGTGAGCTCCCTGATGGCGACCACGTTCTGTTTCTCAGACTGGCGGTGGTGACCAGAGTGCTTGCCTGGCAACATGTTGTAAACTACGTGTTTCTTTTGTGTGATGTTCTGTATCTGTATTTTGTTTAACAATAAAAATATTTTTAAAAAGTTAAGTTGACACTTTAAAGCAAAAATAGTAACAACTGAGTGTGGGTTTAAAGCATGCATGCGAGTAAGATGGCATGCATGGGTGCAGTGAGACGAAATGCCCGAACCGCAAGCTGAGGGAAGAATGGAATTAGAACAACTCCTAGGGTTCACCCAGGGCAGGGGACGTTGAGTGTATTTCTTGTTCCTGCGAAACCTCATGGTTCGGAAGACATCTGTATCCAGAAGTTTGACCTCAATGGTGGGGAATAATTATCTCTAGAACAGATGTGACTGACTGGTCCTTCCTAACAAAACAGAAAACCCGAGGGGATGAAACTATTCCCAAGTAATGCAACGAGATCCCGGAGCAAAGCTCAAAAACGCTTATAGGAACACAAAAATATCCAGCACCCAAAAGATGAAATCCACAGTGAGACGGAAAGAAGATTGCACATAGCAAGCAATGATGTAGAAGATATGGAAGCACCAAACTGAGTCTCTGGGACTTGGTCGCATGAGGACAGAAAGTGGGACACGGAAAACTGAGAAGAGAAAACTGAGACCATATCCATCAAAAGGTAGATTAAATCAAATGTTACCAATAATTAAATGCTCTCAACACCCCAATTACAAGGCAGAGACTTTCAGATTGATAAATAGACCCAACCTCATGCTGCCTACGACAGCCAGTCTAAAGGGAAAGAAGCAAAAGGACACGTAAGGTGATGCAGAGCGGCGTGCGGCGCTGGCGCCCGTCCAAACGAGCTAGCTGCAGTAGCTGCCCGTGTCAGATGGAGTAGGTTTCAGAGCAAAGAGCGTTACCAGTGATTTAAAAGCTCGTTTCAAATGATAAAGGGGTCGACTCATCAAGAGGACATAACAATCCTACATGTTTGTGCACTTAATAACAGAGGTTCAGAGTGCACGGAGCAGAAACCATTAGAAACACAGGGAAAATAGACAAATCCACAAAAATAGTGCGATTTAAACACCTGTCTTTCAATTACAGGGGGAAAGGGCACAGTGAATCCGTAAGGACACAGAAGACTTGGACAACACTATTCACCAACTTGGCCCGAGTGACTTTTATAAAACACATTCTCGTCAAGTGCACGTGGAACATTTACCAAGACCGACCCCATTCCAGGCCATTAAAACAAGATCTCGATGCATTAAGAGGATTCAGGTCATATAAAGTATGTGCTGTGACTCCGATGGACTTAAATTAGAAATCGATAGTAAAAAGATTTCTGGAAAGTGCCCAAATATTTATTTGGAAGCCAAATAACACACTTGCAAATAACCCATGCCTCAGCAAAGAAACCCAAAGGGAAATTAAGAAGCAGTTTGAACTGAATGAAAGCTAAAACAGAGCACATCAGAATTTGTAAAATGCCACTAAAACGTTAGGAGGAGGGAAATTTATAGCTTACAGACCGACATTAGCAGAGGAGAGGGCTTTCAAATCAAAGCTCTGTGCTTTCACCTGAAAGAGTCAGCAGTCAAGAGCAGAGGAGACAGGAATTAGGCAGAAGCCAGGCAGCAAGGCAAGGGAAGAAGTCAACCAAGTAGGGAGTGGGAGGAGGGTCCAGGTTCATGGGGCCAAACTTCAATTTTTTTAGAAGATTATTAAAATTGGCAAGCCTTTAACCAGACTGATCAGAAAAAAAGAGGAGACAATTATCAATATGCGAAATGAGAAAGAGGACATCACCACAGATTTCACGGATATTAAGGGGACGATGAAGAAATACTGTGAACTTGATGCCAGTAAATCTGACAACTTGGATAAATTCACAAATTCTTTAAATATACAAGTAACCGAAGTTCTCAGAAGAGACAATAACTGGCATAGCCCTTTATCTCTTTAAAAAAAAATGAATTTGCAGGTGAGAACTTTTCCACAAAGAAAATTTCATTTTGGACAAAGCTCCACCACCATTCTGTGGGGAAAAATAGTCTTTTCAATGATGCTGGGTCAATGGATATGTATATGGGGGGGGGGGAGTTGGCCCTCACCTGACATCCTTTGAAAGTTGTTTACAAACCACATCAGAACAGCAGCTCCAGTGATATCTTAGACGTAAATGTGAAGAGTAAAGCAATAAAGCTTCCAGAAAGTAACAAAGGGCACTTTCTTCATAACCCTGAGGCAGCCACTAACCATGAAAGAGAAGATGAATGTATTATATTTTGTTAGAATGAAGAATTTACGCCCATCAGAAGACTCATATTCAGAATATATTTAAAAGAGAACTTCTATAAATCAAGAGGAAAAACACAAACAACCCATTTTTTTAAAAAAAATGGCGCAAATAGCTCCAACAGGAACTTCACAGGGATAATGTCAAACTGGACGATAAGCAAGTGTGCTCGGTTTCATTAGTCGTCAAGAAAATGTACGTTAAAATCACAAAACAGTACCACTACCAGAACAGCCAAATTTTTTTAAAGACTGTTTATCTGAGAGAGAGAGAGAGAAAGAGCGCGTGCGCACGGGTGGGGGGGAGAGGCAGAGCAGGGAGCCTGACGCCCAGGACCCTGGGATCACGACCTGAGCTGAAGACAGACGCTTAACCAACTGAGCCACCCGGGCGCCCAGAGCATGGCCAAATTTTTAGATACTAAATGTTGGCTAAGACGTGAAGTAACTAAAAATACACAGCCTCTTGGAGTGTACATCAGAAGAACCACTGTGAAGAAGTGTTTACCGGTGCCTTCAAGAGCTGAGCACCCACCCTCTGTGACCAGACTTCCACTCCTTGATATCTACCCAACAGAAACGTTGTGTATATTTATCAGAAGATATGCACATGAAGATTTATAGCAGTTCTAATTATAATAACCAAAAAATAGAAATGATAATATTGTCCAACAGTAGGCTGGATAAATAACTCTCTGCGTAGTCATATGTGAGTAACACAGGGAAACAAGGAAGGGTGTATTGCTACTTACAGCAACACGGATGACTCATAAACATAATGTCGGGAGAAAGAAGCCAGTACAAAAGGCTACAGAGTATATGATTCAATTTATGCGAAGTTCTGAAGTTCTAACCTAGTACATTATGCCGGCGAGGTGGCTGCTTTTCGGGTGGTAATGGGAAGGAAGGCTTCCGGTGCTGGTAAAGTTCTATTTTTCCACCTGGCTGGTGGCTACCCGGGTGAGTTTACTTCGTAAAGTCTCACCAACCTGTTCATTTATGATTCATGCATTTTTTTCTGAATGTGTATTCCACTTACATCAAATGGCAAGTAGTTGTATGAAATAGACGACTGTGGAATCCAATCTGGGCAGTGTTGGGGCCAGGGGTGGCGAATGGCCATCTGGAGATCTGAGTTCAAATCCTAGCTCTGCAGTCGCTAGCCCCAAACCATAGGGAAGCCACACAAACTTCCTCAACTTCAGGGGCCCCATCTTCCTGCCCCGTTACAAGGGGGTCAGAGGCTGATAGACAACGAACGCCGGGTGGGGAGCAAACATGCCACAGTAACAGTGGTGTGGGGTGTTGGTGAAGCGTGCGGGCTCTGGAGTCGCAGCAGGGGCTGGAGTTCAAGCTCCGCCCCTCACAGCTGGGTGACCTGCAGCAGCTTCTTTGAGGCTCCATTCCTGTTTCCTCCTCTGTAAACTGAGGCTCCAGGGGTAAGGAGTAAGTTTGTTACGACGTAGCCCATGGTCATGCCATGTTGTGTTCACGGTGTGTTGGTGTGTCCAGTTAGCATCTGGTGTCCAAATCTGGAGAAGGAAAAGGCCGGGACAAGTGGCAGGCTTGTGGGAAAGTTCTTAGGAAGGTGGGCTTCGGGTGCCTTGCAAAGGGCTCTTTGGGCTCCTTCTCTCCCCCCACTTTGCTACCTAACTAGGATCCCCTGTGAAGAGAGTCAGAGATTCATGCTCAGAGTCCAGCCCTAACCAGCACTGTCTGTGTTCTCCCAGGAGAAACTTTTCTGGGTTCCAGGAGGCGCTGAGACACACCCAGGTGGGGTCACTCCTTCTCGGCTCCCGAGCACCTCGACACACTGCCAGCCTCCCGCTCCCAGCCTGGACGGAAGCTGGTGCCTGAAGAGTCCTGTTTCCTCAGTTTGATGGGAAGCCAGGGAGCAGACACTGCTTCTCTTGCTGGGTGCAGCATCCTACCTCACTGAGCCCCCCTGATGCACGGGGTGAGCGCACGTGGATAGAGGATAGATCCCAACCATTTAAACCCAGGGGATGCGTCTCCTCCACCTGAAAACGTTGACCATCACCCGCCTCCCCCAGACTCCCCTCTTCCACCCAACTTCGCAACAGCTCACATGGGAGCTAATGGACTCTTAACATCCAACAGACAAATTATAGTTTCAAAGAACCATGTGCAGATTCAAGTATTTTTCTTTTACCACGTTTCCTGATCTTTAGGAAGAACTAATTAAAAACTTTTTTTTCTGTTGCTGCTTGTCTGACAGTTTTGCCAGTTTGCAGTCTGATGTGTGGAGCTAATCAAAAGAGAAGGCCGTCAGCAGATCCCCCATCTGAGGTTCTGGGGCCCAGGGATACCAGGAGAACGTGGTGCATCAGAGATAAGTCAGCCCGTAGGAAAAGATTCAGTAAATATTGTCGGCGCCACTCATTGCTGGGCAAGGGGCCAGCCAGAGACAGGGAAGGAGATTGACATGGTCTAACCAGTGATGCCTAGCTTACCGCCTTCACGCAACGTGCACCTGCGTGGGTAAGTGTGATGGGCATCACCCGGCCCCCACAAGGGACACGGAGTCCCTCTGAATATAGGGACTCAGACTCAGTCTCACTAGCACCTCGCAGCGAACCTCTTTTTCCACACGGAGAACTCAAAGCTCAGAGTTCAGGTGGCACACAGGACCTTCGCGGCCACAGAGAGCAGAGGTAGAATTTGACTCTGCTCAAACCGACCCCCAAACTCCACAATGCAACGCCCAGTCAAGTCATAGGGCTGGGGAAGGGGATGCAAACCTTTATCACAGGAGCCCCAGATGTGGTTCTTTCTGCTCGAGGACACTGTCCTCTCCCTATAAATAGGGTATGCATGTACACACACACCCCTCCCATCTCTCTATAAAAGATTGATTCCGACCCCAATATGACAAGAAGCAGGAGTGCAATCCCTTCCTATAGTGAGCATTTCCACCGCACAGTCGGCCCCAACCTCACCCTCAGTTACCAGAATTACAAGCTGCTGCAGAGGGTTCAGAGCCCCTAAAAAATCCCTCTTGCTGCTGACACCTGATGCCTGACACTGTGCCCTCCCTCATCTACTCCTGTAGCTTCCGCTCCTGTCAGTCGCCCACATCTCCAGGCAAAGGGCTGTGCTGGGAAGATGGTGCATGGCTCTGCAGTGCTGGGGTGCACCACCAGGGAGCAGCGCGCTTAGGGACGGGTCACAGCACCAGCAGCAATATTCGTGCACAGCATAATTTCTGAGAGAGCCCTTCTGTGCTTCAGCCACTGAAAGAGCTTCTAGAAGCACAAAAATGTGTAAGAATGGCCCTTGCCCTCAGGGTGTTTGTTCAAGAGAGGAAGCACATACACAGACAGTGGTGATCGATCGTGTCGAATCGGGTTCGAGACGGGAGCACAAAATGCCTACGTGGGGCAGTCCTGAAGGATGGGTGGGAGCCAGCCTAGGAAAGTGAGGGAGAGAAAGCGTTCTTTGGGGAGAGGAATCGGCAGCCCCATGAAGGCAAAGAGGCAGGAGAGAGCTCACTGTGCCGGGGAGACAGGGGTGGGTGAGATGCGAGGCCGGAGAGCAGGGTAAGAGCTGCTGTCAATATCCATGACTTTGGTTTTTTTCCGGAAGCAGGAAAAACTGCAGGCATTTATCAATGCGAGGCCACAGTCAGATTTACTGCTTAAAGGCCGCACTGGCTTTGGTGTGGGGAGTACACTTCTCGGGACTGAAACTTGAGGTGGGGTTGGTGAGAGGGTTGTCACCGTCGTCAAGACGGGGGTCAGTGGTGGCCTTGCCCGGAGCGGAGACATCAGGGAGAGACAAGCAGATGGATTCCATACAGAGTTCAGAGACCAATGGGATGGAATTTAGTGAGGGGCTGACACGGGGACAAGGGAGAAGGAAGAACCCCAGGTTTCTGATTTGGCAACTATGGAGGGGATGAGACTGGGATTCAGGATGAAGAATGGAGACAATGATTGTTGGGGACTCGGTGGACAACAACATGAGCTGTGGATTAGGTGAGCAATCCTGGACCACCGGGATGAGGGCACGATTATGCAGTCAGTCCTTCCTGCGCTCAGCCAGGCTCCTCCCTTTTATTCCTCTGAACCGAGGCTTACTTTCATCCCTTTGGGTACTGCCTTCTGGCATAGTTAAGGAAGTCCTCAGGAGTCTCATAAATGAGACTTTTAGAAAACATCTGCTCTTTTTTGTGATTGGAATTTAGGAATACAGTTAATGCTGTCTTCACCACAGTAGGTGGGTAGGGTTTATGCAGACCTGGTCGGGAAAAGATTGATTTGGATGATATTTGCTGGCATTAGGGCCAGGGACCCAAGAGTGTCTGAATCTTGCCATGCCAACCTCCTCCTCAGTTCATTCCCCCAACAGGATTTTCAAGGAAGATACCACAGTTAGCCATGGGAAATCACTGACATTCAGCTGTTCTTGAACCACAAAAATGACAATTTCATGGAGTGCCACCTAATATATGTAAGGAAACAAAGCGCTATCTTATAATTAACTGAGGCCACTGCAGATTCTCTGGTAAAAGGTGGACATAGAACATCACATAGGGCCACACGCTGATGCCAGGCTCCTTTTCCCTGTAAGCTCTTGGGGCCACATCCCTCTCTGTCCAGCCACATGGCACAGAATGCTTGCAAAGAGAAGGAGCTGGTCAGGTGATATTCAACATTCAACACATGTTAGACCCAGCCATAAGAAGTGGAGACCTATGAGTGAGGTTTTGTGAGGAAGAAGAAGAAGTTATGAAGAGGGTGGAGGGGGTGGTAAGAGGTCCTTTTCCTTACAATCACCCAACTATTGGTGCCATTTAATGGGGAGGTCCACTTTGGTAATTAGTGGAATACTTACAACATAGATATTGAAAGAATCCTGATCTAGAATAAGAGTCCCTGATTGATCAGGGCCATGTACACACACAAACACACACACACACCGTTGCACACAGAGAAATGGCCATTGAGACCTTGGTAACAAGCACGTCTGGTGTAGCAGCCCCATTTATAGGTTAGCTCTACCTGTCTGAGTTTGTTTGGATCTATTAAGAAACAAGTGCTGAGATGGGGTTAGATGTGCAGGACATTTATTGGGGGAAACATCTGTGAAGGATCAAGGAGGGGCTAGAGAAGGTGAAGGCAGACAGAGACCTCAGCTCTTTTGCAGATCTGTTACCTGTAAGAAAGGGGGGACGGAGGAATGGAAGGATCGGATGCCTTGATGCAAATGCAGTGGTGGGTCCAGAAGGGAAAGTGGAAAGTGCTGGATCCATCAGTCATGCTTCCTGCAGCAGGACATCTGAGCGGCATGTTTATGGCCACTGTCCCATCTCCCCTGAAGAAGTTCCACTGGTCACCACAGAGGATATGAATGACCACACTGAAGAAAAGTAATTCATCTGGGGGAAAGCTATTGATGATACTTAATGTGGAAGCGGACTGAGCACAATTGCACTTTATGAAGACTTATTCATTTGAGGTGAATTTGAGACCCTGCATAAACCTCCTTGCATGATACCCATCCAACGTGGAGCCTCCCCAAGTTTCTTCCAGCTGGGGGGACTGATCCCTGTCTTTATCTTGTTCCCCGTTGACCTCAGGAAAACCATTAAGGAAGGGGATGAGAGAAGGGATCTTCCCATAGGGAGTAGTAAGGTCATGATGTGCATAAGGGCATGGAGACAGACTGGATTCTAATACTGACTCAGCCCCTTCCCCTCACTTACTGTCCACACGTGCACACACTGAACTTCGCTGAGCCACATGGAAAGAAAGGCATTCCTAGTACTCACCTCTCAGCGTGGCCATGGTAATGATAGATGACCTATGAGCACTGCCTAGTGGTGTGCCTGGCATGTTATGGCCTCTGTGTAGAGAACTAACCTCTCCCGTCCTCCCATTCTCCTTTCCCCCATATTCCATTCTCTCCAGTATAGATGGCATCCAATAAATTATGGGATGTTCATGATTTGGTGGGTGACAAAACAGCAATTAAATATACAGACTGATGTAGTTAAATGTCAAACCACAAATCTTGTGTTGAACACCTCCTCTGGGCACAGGAGTGTGGAGTGTAATCATGGCGGGAGCTAAGTCGCATTCAGCACCACGGACAGCGCACCCGGGTCCGCGGCGGCTTTGGGGACCCGCCAGGCCTCAGGGCAGGGCTACATTTAACTGCCGTGGAGCGCTATCTACCTGTTTCTTGGGGCCACTGGACAATATTTTGCCTCTATCCCCCTGTCATCAAATTTCTCCGCTTCACTGAATCACAAGATTCTGTTACGAAGGTCTTTCATAGACATGAAATGAGTGTGTGAACGTGGAATACATACAAATATCTTCTGCGTGTGTGTGTACACAGAGATTTGGTCCTACGTCCCTCCCATGTACAGCAAGCCCTTCACCGATTGTCTCTACTTGCTCCCACTCTTCCTCCATCCATTATCACCTGGAATCCCTCCAAAGTTTGCTCCCACCATTCGACCAGAGCAGTGTCTGTGATGTCTTCATGTTGCTAAATGCAAGGATCATTTCTCATCTTGCCCCCGTAGCGTGATTCCTCCCACCATTCTGCGCACCTTCTCCACCCGGCTGCCAGGGCACCATGCAGACCTCCTCTCCTCCTACTTTGCTGGCCACTCTTTCACGGTGTCCTTCGCTGCTTTTCCTCTCCTGTCCTGCCTCTAGATGTTGGAGGTCTCCTGGGATTCACTGTCAGGTCAGCTCTTTTCTCCAAACTCACTTTCTAAACGAAACCACCTCCCCAGCCTGATTTTTTTTCTCTAAACATGACTCCTATGTCCAAATATCTAACACTTAAATGTCTAAAAGACACTTAAACTTAACATGACCATAACCAAACATTGCATCTCCATCCCCAAAATATCTGTTCTCCTACATTCTTTCCCATCTTAGTAAAGGACAGCTACTTTCAACGTTTTCTTATGTTAAACACCTGGGAGATGGTTTTGATTTCTTATATCCTTATATCCACCATATATATATATATACACACACCACCTTATATCCAACTCAGAAGAAAATGTTTTTACCTTACTTTTAAAATATATCCAAAATGTCCAATCACTGCCCGTTACTTGTCTGCCAGCACATTTGTCCAATCCACTGTCATTCCACCTGGATTATTGCATTACTTCCCCTCCCCCTCTCCCCCCAGTCTCCTCCCCCATCAGTTTATTTTCCACACAGAGCCCAGGACGATCCTGTTAAAGTACAAGTCATGTCTCATTTCACTCCCCTCAAACCCTCCAATGGCTCCCATTTCACTCAGAATAAGAGCCTGTCCTTACAATGACCTAGAAAGTTCTACATGGTCTGAAATGTATACTCCTACACACACGATTTCTCCAAAATCATATCATATCATTCTTTCTATTGCCCTCTCCTCTCCAACCACGCTCCCACATCAGGGTCTTTTCTTTGCTGCCCTCTATCTCAAATGGCCTTCCCCTGATACATCCATGACTCCCTCTTTGTCTTCAGAGACAATGTTCAAATGTCACCTCATCACATGCCTTGTCTGAGAACTGGATTATGATATAGCACCTTCCATCATTATTCTCTTTACCTTATAGCATTTGTCACATGGCATATCCTTTACTTATCATTTGCTTTCCCCACTAGAATGCAAGCTCCATGAGAGCAAAGACTGTCTTCCTTGTTCACTATCCTGTGCTCGGCACTTGGTCCATAACACTTGTTGAAGGAGAGAGAAAGAAAGAAAGAAAGAAAGAAAGAAAGAAAGAAAGAAAGAAAGA
>NW_023270415.1:80588513-80694209 GCF_011800145.1 Mirounga leonina
AAGAAAGAAAGAGGAAGGAGGGAGGAAGGAGGGAGGGAGGGAGGAAGAAACTAAAGAAGGAAGGAAGGAAGGAAGGGAGGAAGGAAGGAAAGGGAGAGGGAGGGAGGGGGAAGGAAGAGGAATAAATGAATTTTGGCACAGGCCATCTCCAATATTTGGTATCAAATACCTGGAAATCAGAGACCAGTTCTGACTCATTTTTACATCCCCTCAGGACCTCCACATGATACACAGTGTAGGCTTGGGAAATGACTGTTCAGTAAGCAGACTGTGGGATGGATGGATGGATGGATGGATGGATGGATGGATGGATGGATGGCTGACCCAAGAAGCCCAGGATGGGGAGGGGGTCTAGCTTAGGTACCTGTCAAGATCAAATAAGAGGTCAGAGAGCATGGCCCAGGTGATGAACACGCCCTGGTCCAGGCTCTGGCAGCAGAACCCTGATGTCTCGGGGCCCCTGAGCCTCTGCACGCTCCCCCTGGCCAGGAACAGCATTGCAGGGGGGAGGCAAAGTCAGTAGGCTACAGGCAGGGTTTCATTCAGCCTGACACATTCTTCTCCTCAGCGTGGAAAGAGTGTATGGAACAAAAGTGGTCTCTGGCGGATGCCAAAGCAGGATTTCTCCACTGGTTTTCCAGAGCAGAATCACGGGGTGGGGGTGAGGGGCATCACGTCCCCCACTCGGATTCCTGCAGGTGCCTGATCTGTGAGATGCATGCTGGGGCCCGTGGTTCTGAGCTCTGAGTGTCCAATCACGGCCAATGGGGTGTCATTTCTGCTAGTTATTACACAGAAGCTGCCAGGGATTCCCGCTGGTCATTAAGTGCCCAGAGAGCTCTAATTTAATTATCAACTGGACAATAACTGGATGGTGTATTAGTTTTATCAGTGTGTGTATGCATGGACACACACACACACACACACACCTCTAAGTGGTCGTAAACAACGAATAAACCCATACACAGACACCCAGTAATTCAGACGTTGAAATGCAATCAGATGTCGGGAACGGCCACCGCGTCTGAGTTGAGTGAGTGGAGCTGAGGGCGCATGTGCGGCCTGGCCTGCGCTCAGGCCTTCTGAAGTCCCACCACGGAGACACACTCGGTCACCATTAATTGTGAGCAGGATATTTATGAGTTTGCTTGGCTGCTAACAACTTGGCCCTGAGGCGATTAATATTTATATTTGCAATCCCCAGCGCCGATAACGGACAGCTAACAGGCTCGGTTAATTGGTTTGCCACCCCCACCTCTTACTGTTTCTTCCTGACCAGTGGAGGCGTCCTTCCCAGGGAATCTTATAATGGGCTTTTCATGTGTTGGTGATTTTAATTACCTTTTTATTGCTATGCAAATCTCCCTTCATTTAATCTGCCAATTAAGAGGAGGGGCCGACAAAGAGGAGTCAGAAGACAGAGGCAGGACCGGGCCTGCTCAGGTCGCGGGCAGGGCGCTCAGGTGTGCAGGAAAAAGCAGGCTGGTCCCGGCGGAGATGAGGAGCTCCAATAACCGCCGTGTGACTGCTGTTCAGGGCAAGGCGGAGCAGAGCACCAGCATCCGGAAAAGCTGCCTGTGAAGGTTTCACCCACATTCATTCCTTTACTTCTCTGGAAGTGGCATCCAGGGGGGAAACTGAAGCTCAAACGCAAGAGGAAGCAGGCAATGTGGGCTCTGTCCCCGTCTGTGTGTGTGGCCTTTCCCCGCACTGTGCCGCCTTGGCCCCCTCTCTGGAGGGGCCGTTCCCGAGGTCAGGCGGTAGCTCGCGGTCACAGCTGGTATCTGGAAGTGGCAGTGTCCTGAGTTAGGCCCAGAGCTCTTGGGGGCTTCTGTCCACGGCTGCTGGGACGTGGGGCAGGATGCGGGTGGGAGGGGACGTCTCCTGTGCCATCCCTCCCACACCGCCGTGGCCTCTAGCACGGCAGGGGAGGCCAAGGCAGGCAGCAGGCAGGGCCGTGGCTGTCTAGCGCAACCCTAGCTCGGCCCCGACTTGACGCAGTGTGGGCTTGCTCCTTCGAAGGTCCTGGGACCTGCAGGCTTGGAGCTGCAGAAGGTGTGTCCTCGGGCCAACATGCGCAGTCACAGGCCCACCTCCCCCAGCACGGGAGAGCGCCCAGACTGTTCACGTGGCAGGTGTGTTTTCCTGACCACCCCGTGCAGCCAGGAGAAGCAGCCTGCCCTGTGTCCTCCTGCGAGAGGGTGGAGGGGCTCCCCAGAAACCTCCAGCAGGGGCAGGAGTCTTCGGGGCAGGTGAAGGAGCCCCCGCGTCTCCGTGGTCGTGCCAGTGGGTGGAATCTGGGAGATTTTAAAATGAGGAAGCTGAGGGCAGCCTGGGGGGCTCAGTTGGTTAAGCGTCTGACTCTTGATTCCTGCTCAGGTCATGATCTCAGGGTCGTGAGATCAAACCCCATATTGGGCTCCACGCTCAGCTCAGAGTCTGCTTCTCCCTCTCCCTCTGCTCCTCTCCCCTTCCCCCGCTCACGCTCTCTCTCCTTCTAAAATAAATAAGTAAAATCTTAAAAAAATAATAACATAAAATAAAGAAAATGAGGAAACTGAAGGTAAAACAGAAGCACAGGTACATGTTCAGTAACTCCCCCGGCCGCTCCGTCCGGGCCCTGGGCGGCTCATTAGATCATACGAGGTGCGGGTAATTACCCGGAAAAGCAACACTACTTCCCCGCCATGCCTGAGTTCCCTCCTCCCTCCTTAGCGTCCCCTGTGGCAAAGGGAAAGATTCGGGCTCCCAGGGCCACGTGTGGCAGCGTGCGAGCTGGGGGTGAGTGGCTCTGGGACTCGGGGTCCCTGTTTCACGCGGATTGGGGAGGTTTCCACCACTCGGGAAGAGAGCCAATGGAGGCGGCCACCCTGCAGGAGGCGGACTGGTCTTCAGGGACACCCCCACCCCAGCCTGACCTCTCCGAGGTCACCTTGCCTGAGCTGCCGTGCCTCCACGCCTCCTCAGCGGACCGGAAAGTAACTTGGGACTATGGGTCCCTTCTCCGAGGCAAGGACATGGACGAGGGCATCAGCAGGGCTTGGAATGTTCCAGACTAAGAGGTAAGAGACTCGGGGCTGCCCTAGCTTTGCTACGAGGCCAGGAACAGCCCTTCCCTCCATGTCCTGAGCCACTGGAGGGTGTCTGGGACTGAAGAATGTCCCCCCAAATTCACGTCCCCTCAGCCCTTCAGAAGGTGACCTTATTTGGAAACAGGGATGTAATGAGTTCAGATGAGGAATCCTGGAGGAGGGTGGGCCCTGGTCCAGTGACGGGTGTCCTAAGTAGGCCACGTGAAGACACCCGGGGGAAGGCCGCGTGGCAGCGGGGACGGGCATTGGAGCCATGCGCACACGGGCCAAGCAGAGCCAAGGCCAGACAGCCTCCTCGGAGCCCGGGAAGGGGCCAGCCCTGGGGCGCACCGGCTCCCCGGACCGGGACAGGGTGCATTTCGGTTACCGGAAGCCGCCGAGTCTGTGGCAGTTCTCACTGTGGCAGCCACAAGAAAGGAGCACAGGAGGCTGAGGGGATGGGGTCCTGCTCTCGCCTCTGCCTCCGATTTCAGGGAGGACCTCAGGCACCTTGGAAGTGAAGAAATGATGTGGGGTCCAGAGGAGTCTTCCTGGCCACTCAGATCTGCCCCCTTCGCCGAGGTCTGCAGTGTAGACCCGAGAACCTGGGCAGTGGGGCCAGTTCAACGAAGCTAGACGGACAAATGGGGTGCGCCTGCATTGGGCCCCCAAGGGGGAGGTGGAGCTGGGAGGCGGGCACCCCTGATATGCAGGTGCAGGTGGGGCACGGCACCCAGAGGGCCAGGCAGAGCCTGATGGGGGACAGGGGCAGAGAGAGCAGAGTGTCCAGCAGGTGATGCCCCTGCCAAGGCCTGAGGGGAGAGGGAGGGCAGGGGACTCTGCGTGCATACTCACCCGCAGGGGAGAGGCTGCGGCTGGTCATCAGGCCTTACACAAGGGGGCTGGGCAGCAGGCTGCAAGTGCTCTGGCCCTGGAGCAGGAAGATGAAGCAGGGTCAGAGCTGGGCCGTCACAAGGAGTTTGGCTCTCAGGGGCACCTGGCAGGACCAGGGTGAGGCCGCACAGCACGTCACCCAGCCGGGAGCCCAGGTGGATCCGGGCCCTCCTGCAGGCTCCAGGAGCTCTCAGGGATGTGCCACAGCCCCGCTAGGTGACCCCTCTGAGCCCCGGCTTCTGGGTTTGCGTCATTTCACTGCAGTGCCTTAAAGACTGCACGGGAGTGTAAACTGGGAGCCTTGCATCGAAGCTGGTCCATGGCAGGGGCTCAGTGGTACAAAGGTGGTGGCTGTCTGTCCAAAGGGGTGGTAACAAGGGGCCAGCAGAAATTGGGGACCAAACGGATAGTCAGGGGTCAGAGATGGGCATTCAGCAATGAGGACCAGGGGCTGGGTGCTGGGGAGGAAATGGGCTGGTCCAGTATGACAGCTGCAGTCAGGTGCAGGGTGGGGGTCAACCAGGCCAATGGCCAGAGGGGCCCAACAGCTCTGCTGTGCCCGAGGCCGGGCTTGTGTAGATGGGACACCGGGGAGGGTGGTCTGGTTCCCCCGCCCATCACTCAGGTCCCCCAGAGGGCAAGGGCCTCGTGACTCTCCAGGAGACTCCATCCGGCTGCCCTCAGTGTGGCCCCTTCAGGCTGCCAGTGGGAGCCGGTGGGGGGCTGTTGTCTTCTTTGGACAGACAGCAGGTTCCAGCACCTCCAAGAAAGCCCCCGTGTCTCTTCTTCTCTAGCCACCATTCACTGAGTCAAAAAAACAAAAACAGGATAAACAAAGGATGCCAGAAGGTAGCTCTGGGCTCTGGGGTCTCACAGCTGAGCGGGACTTTGAGAGGCCATCTGGTCTACCCGCCCCCCCCCCCCCCAATCACGCAGGCGTGTCTCTAGGGAACTGAGCCTGGGAGTGGAGGAGAGCGTTGAAGGATGGTCTGGGCAGCCTCTGTCCTGCTGTTGAGCTGTTTGGACTCCGATGAGCCTAAAATGAACATGCCCAGGGCTTGGGGAGCTCACCCCATTGCTGGACACCGCCCCTCCACACAGAGCTGCTCTGCCCCGGCTACCTTCAGCTCTTCCCACCGCACATTTCCTCCTCTGCCCATCAGACTCTCGGGAATTTTAACACTGCTTTGGAAACTAATACATTTGTCAATTCTCCAATTTAATCCATCAAAGGGGCACATTTTTTCCCATTTGAACAGCTCTGAAACCAGGATGCATCTTTACCGTCACTGGTGTCCTTCAATACAATCGGCAATCTTTTTTCCTTTTTAGTAATGGCAAAAATAACAGTGCATATTAAAATCAATGGTGCAGGCATTGGCCTCTGTGATGTCACTCACAGCTGCACACGGCCAGGTGGGAAAGCATGCCCCCCAGAGCCAGAGAGGTTGAGGATGTGCCCAAGGTCACACAGCAAAGAAGTCACAGACAGGAGGTCCGGCCCCAGCCCACTGGACTGCAAACACCGTGCCTCCTGCTAAACCAGACCTGCTCGGCGTGTGTCTGGCCGGGACGTCCCCAGGCTGGAATAAGGGCGCTGCTCACCACTGCCCCCAGCCATGCACTCATGGGCCTGCCCCCTCTGTCCTCAGCCCCCGGGATACCGAGCCAGGCGGACAGCAGGCCCTGCCCTCCGCAGAGATGAGGAGAGGCGGGATGAGGGCAAGGAGATGCGTGCGACGGCTCCTGTCAGCCCTGATTTGTCTCTGTCATCTACCTGTGAGTGAGATTAAATCTGGGAGCACGCATCCCCTGCATGTTTCTTCATCACTGGGTCGCAGGCTTGCTTGTTCATCACCATTCCCTCCCCTGGAGCTGCAGACCCACAGGTGGTGGCCGAGCACCTGGTGACTCACCTTCAGGTTCATGCCCCTCCGGAGCCGTATCAGAGCACCTCTTGGAGTACGATCTGGGGGCAGGGCCTCCAGGCCTACTTGGCCCCAGAGAGGCCGAGGACATGGGTAAATGTCATGGCAGAACCCCCTCCCGAGCTCTCATAACATCCCCCCAGCAGTGAGCTGACTATGGGTGAGCATGTGGCCTTTCTCCGCTCAGCCTGCACTTCTGTCCAGGGCCGGCATCACACGTCCCGCCCCCCTCCCTGGGGCTCTCGCAAGGCCCAAAGCACAGGGCGTCTGTGAAGACCCCCAGGGTAGGTGGAATGGGGACCAGAGGCCCCGAGAGCTCTGTGGCTCGCCCCAGGTCACAGCTCGAGGTGGAGCTAAAATGCCTCATTGGTGTGCAGGTACCGGATGGATCGGGGCGTCTCCGGGCTTGAGGGAGCTGGCCTCCACCGCATGCCTGAGCCCTTGCTCTGCGCACGGCTCTCCCCTGACACCAGGGCCCTTCTGCAGGAACGGATTGTGGAGGAGGCCGGGCACAGTGCATGCCCTCGTGAGCAAATGACACCCATATGCCACGTGCACCCACCCTGCACACACCACGTGTGGATGGAACGGTGAGTGGCCCCCAGGATCCCACTGACTGGGTCCTGACTCCCACCGTGGGCAAGTCGCTGGAACATTCTGAGCCAGTTCCTGCATCTGGCTCAAAGGCTGGGGTGAGGCCTGGATAAGACGCCCCGAGCTCTGGTCCTACCCCGTGCCTGGCACATAACGGAGTACCTGGAAGTCGTCCCATGATTTTCCCGCGGCGGGAAGGCCGTGGGAGCCACAGGACCCACACTGAAGCCAGAAGCCAAAGCCCTGCGCTGTTGTCAGGTCCTTCAGTGATTCCACAGCCCGCGGGGACATCTGTCCCTTCCTGACCCCTGCCCACACACTCTGCCTTTCTCCTCCCCTAGCCCACACATGTCAGGGACCCCAAGGCTACCGGGTCCTAGTCTGGCCCAGTCTTCACCCCTCCTGAGTTGGCACCGGGACACGCCCTTCTGGCAACTCTGTAATCGTGAGAGTTTCTGTCATAGAAACTCTCTTCTGTGTCCCCCGATAGAAAGGGCTACAGGCAGATTGAAATGGGGGCCCCTTATAACACTGGGGCATGGGGAATGTTTTGGAGACCTGCTTACACCCCAGACAAAGGAGGGCGCTCTCCTCTTGGTGGCCTTTAACCTCACCCCACGAGAATCGGGCATTTGTCTGTGAGCCCAGGGTGCCGTTGGCTGGGAACGACAGCAGCGCAATGCAGTCATGACAGGACTTGAAGATCTGGGAATGAAAGCCCCTCCAGAAGCCGTGGCCACCCCCCTGTGAGGCCTCCCTGGGGACACGTGCAGAGGGACAACGGCCATGTAAGCACACAGGCCCCTCTTCTCCAGCGAGCGGGGCTCGGGCGGGCTGGGCCAGAAAAAGATTCTGGGCTGGAGGTGTGCAGGGTCCAAACCAGGATGCAAGCCACGTCACGGTCAGGCCAGAAAGGGGTGAGAAGCCAGAGCCCTCGGGGAGCCCTGGCCCGCCGTGAGCCCTGGCCCTGGGATTCCATCAGCGAGACCGCACTGCTCTTTCCTGGGGCGGGACGGCGGGGCCCTTCTCCTCCTGCCTGCACACCCGCCTTACAAGCTGCCACAGCCTCCCTCCAACACCGGGGCCTCTCCTTTCA
The DNA here is from genome assembly GCF_011800145.1 of Mirounga leonina. NCBI lineage: Eukaryota > Metazoa > Chordata > Mammalia > Carnivora > Phocidae > Mirounga > Mirounga leonina. Next base: position 80,596,097 of record NW_023270415.1, read on the forward strand.
TCTGAGCCATAGCCAACCAGCTGCACCCCTGAAGCTTCCAGAGTTAGGGGAGACGCCACAGTGTGGGGATGGGCAGGACAGCATGTCTGGGACACGAAGGGACATGCTTCGCCAGGTGTGCACCAACCAACAGGAGGCAGGGCACGAGAGCGAGATGGGCAGAACTCCCCCATCCCTTCCTCCCCAGTGTCCTGGCTCATGGGTTCCACAGACGGGCTGACTGGAGGTGCCCCTGGCTGGCTGGGGTGCTCCTGGAGCGACCTGCCCAGCCTCCTTGCAGCTTGTCCCGAAGCCATTGCAGGGGGACAGTAGAGCACCACACGTTCCTTCGCATCTTCTGCTGACTCACATCCCTTTTCCCTTCACCCTTGCTGCCCTAAGATTGCAACTGCCCAACAAAGCAACAGCACTTAACCTCTGCCTCAGGATCCGCTTTCTGAAGAACAGGATGAAGGGCTCTGAGATTCATTTCTGATGACCTTCATCTTAGGCACTATGTTTATGGCACACAAACAAATGGAAAGTCCCCCTTAGTTTTGTTTTCTCTGATAAAGGAGCAGAAAACAGACACAAAACCTTAGGAACATTTGTTCATAAAAGAGGTTTTGAGATGAGACACAGAAAGAGCCTTCAAAGAGCTGACATGCTTGAGGGAGGGCTAGAAACTCTGTAGACCAGGGTGATAGATCCCACAGTAAAGAGGGAAGCCCAAGAAGGTGCAGGAGGCACAAATGGGTGTTGGTGCAGGCACACTCAGGAATATCTCCAGAGGGAGAAGCTGACATCTCAGCTGCATTTTGAAGCATAGGCGGTAATTTCTCTGAGTTAGAGGAGGAGGAGAAGTTGGAGGGATGGCATCAAAGCAGAAGCACGAGGTACGCAAAGTGCAGAGGAATGAGAGCTCATGGTGCCCGTGGGGACAGCAGATTGTTCAGCACAGTTAAAGGTGTGTGGGTGTCACGGGAGAGAGAGGGTGCTGGCTTGGTAGGAGGAAAGTCAGGAGAGGCAAATAAGACCCAATCTGAAAGCAGCAAGTTGGGCTTCATCCTTGCCTGTGGGTAGCCCCAGCCCTGGAAGCAGAGGTGTGACATGTTCCGAGATAGGGGCAGCATGGAGGTGGCGCTGGTGGGCTTGGGGGGCCAGGGTCCGTGTGTAGTGTGGACACCCACACATGAGGGTGGCCAGAAGCAGGAAGGCATGGCAGTGGGGACGGAGGGGGAACAGATTCAGGAGGAAGGATGCACACAACCTGAGCATCGGCACGGTATGGAGTGGCTGGGTGAAACACAGCATGGGGCCAAGTGTGACACCAGGTTCGGGCTTGCGGTGCAGGGCTGATTGTGGGGTCTTTCCTGAGGTTCTGCATCTGGGAGAGAAGCAGATTTAGAGGGATCAAAAATGCAGTTTGGACACTTTAATTTTTGACACCATTGTAATGTCCAAGAGAAGACACCCAATAGACAGACAGTTGGGTCGGAATGGGCGGAACTCAAAAGAGAGGCTGTAAGGTAAGAATCCTTAACAAACAGATTAATTGAATCCATGGACAAGATGACGCAAAAACGATGAGCAGAGACTTGAGGAAAAGAGAGGAGAGGGAGGGAGGGGAAGGTAGAAGGAGTAAGGACAGAACACTACCAGAGGGGTAGGCAAGCAGGGAGGATCCTCCAAAGAATCAGATTTTTTCAGTTCCAGAATCTTACAAATCTTGAATTGGAAGAGATATTAGAGGCTGCACTAGATTTTAGTCTAACATTTTTCTTTTCTGTACAGGAATGTCTTCAGCAGCCTCATGTTTATGTAGCTTCTGCTTGAACAGAAGTGATGGGGAGCTCACTACCTATGACTCAGGATGGCTCTTGTGCTAGGATGTTGTCCTATATATTGTGACCAACTTGCCTTACTGGGTTCCCATCCTCTGGTGCTGGGTTTACCCTGATGGCCATAAAATGCATCTCTTTTCTCTGACAAAGGACTGACTCGGAGGTTCAAAGACAGTGACCATGTCCCCTGTGACTTCCCTCTTCATATTGACAGGCCATAGTGCACAGTGACCATCCATATTGGCCATCCATAGTCTACCTCGGTCCACAATGACTGTCCACAGTCCACACTGGCCGTCCCTTCCAGGGCCACAGTGACCACCCATATCGACCATACATATTCATATTGACCATCTGGGGTCCACATTGACTGCCCACATTGAGCACCCATAGTCCAAAGCTATCTATTGATTGTTTACCGAAAAACCAGCTTGCTTGCTGGCCAGCTTTCAGGGGCAGGTCAGAAGTGCAGAAGGTCAAGCCCCGCCCTGTGCTAATGCCTGGGGCTGTGGGGTAAGGCTGTTACCGACACCTGCTGAGGCCTGCAGGGAGCTTCTGCTTCTGTATTCCTACAGGTGGGGCCTGGGGCGGGCTCTGGCCCATCAAGGCTGGTCTGGAGCCTCGCTTACCTGTGCAAGATCCCACAATGAAGAAGAGGTGGCACCTAACCAGGCTCGATCCCAAACCCCCAGTCTTCACTATGCGAAGTACCTTTTTCAATAAAGGGGGGAATTGGGCCCAAACTCCCCTCCTGGTCTGACTCGTGAGTTGTCTGCTATCATGAGCAGAAGCAGAAAGGGGATATTGCTGTCTGGAGATGGGCTGGGGTCACTCATTCATGAATCTGCCTAGTTCAGGGCAGCCCCCCTCCACACCTCTCACCCCCTCCAGCTCACCAGGCACCTGTCACCTGCCCCCTCCCCAGGGCACTGACTCCAATGCCAACTCTTCCTCAACCAGGCCCCTCCTCTCTGCCATGAGCAGCCAGATTTGAGCTGTATGCTTGTGCAGTGATGAGTGACATGTTTGGTGGCTGTGTCTACGGAGGCCAAATATGGAGCACCCTGGGCTGTGTTTTAGACAGGGCTTCCTTCTGCTCTGGCTCGACTGCCCCAGGGAAGGAGAGGCTGGGGGAGGGGAGAGGGCTGGGCTGAGCTGCCTGGACAGACCCAGGAGGGCAGGACAGAATCTGCTGGAAGGAACAGCCTCAGGCTAGGGCACCATGTCCAGAGCTTCACACCCATGACCTTAGATGCTCACAGCCAGCCTGTAAGGGGGGCTCATCCCATTTCCACGAGGAGACTGAGGTCCAGAGAGGTGAAGTGACCAGAATCCAGGACTCCAATAAGGAAAAGGAGGGTCCCAGTAAGTGTCTGGTGTGAGGCCATGCCTGGATTTGTCAGCTGGGGTAACGCAGGAGGTTGGAACTGCAGGTCTGGACACAAGAGAAGCATCCCCCGGATCTGACCTCCACAAAGTCCCCTCTTCTGCACCCACTTCCTGCCTGCACTGCAATCCGGAAGCTTCCCTCTCTCTGCCCTGGCCCCCTCTCCACTTGATTTGGGCAGTAACTCCAGGACCCCTAACACTGCGCACAAAAAAGAAATAGTAATGATGTGACTGGGTGGAGGTGGCAGCTGATACTATGGTGGTGATCATTTGGGGCTTTATAAACGTATCCGATCAGCGCCTCCTGTATTTAACCTACACAGCGTTATGTCAGGTGGATCTCAGTGAAGCTGGGCAACACACCTGCAAAGTGTCCTTCCTCACTGCACGTGCTGCACTGATTGTGCCCACCTGAATGAGCAGCCACCTCACCCACTTGCCCAGAGCCCCGTGGCCAGCAATGGCCCAATTCTCTATCCTGAGAATCCCTCCAGAGCCAGGGACAATGGACCTGGAGGGCAGACTGCAGGCTTCACCCATGGCAGGTTGTCCCACGCTGTTGGAGACATGGTGTGCACTCATCAGCACGTGAGACAGAAACCCATCAGGTCAGGAGGAAGGGACAGAGACCCAGGCTTGGAAGTTCTTCAGAACCTGCCTGCCTCTTCGTTCCAACACTCCCACTCTGTCCTCTCTTCTCACGGCCCCTCCCTCTGTGCCAGACTCCCTGCCCACCCATGCTACCTTTTCCTTCAGGCCTTTGCTCTGGTTCCTCTGCCCTCCTAGAACACCCCCCTCTCCTATCTCCAGCCGGCCACGCTGAACTCATTTCCCCAGGCTCAGGTTGATCATTGCCTCCTCCATGAAGCCTCCCCCGATAACCTCTCTCGCCTCAAGCCCCTCAAGCATCCTGTGTCTCTCTACTGCAGGGCTGATGCCCATTTGGAGGCATGTCTCATCACGGTGTTGTGATCTCCCAAGCTGGCCTTTCCCTGCAGGACTCAGGAGCCATTTGCTGGAGCAAGGGTGGATGCGTGCATGGAGCCCTGCTCCAGACAGCCCGTCCGGCTCCCCGCCAAGCAGCCCTCCCACCAGGACTCTCCCAGCTCCCACGGAGCCAAACAGGAGTTTTGGCTGGCCTGACAGAGGAGACATTCAGAAGCCCAGGCTGCCATATGAAATCTTCTCCTGGCTCCTCCTTTGTGATTTTCAGGCTAAAAATAAAACACCCGGGGACCCCGATGGCTGCCGTTGTCGCTGCTATTGAAACGTGATGAGTGCCTGATCAGAATTATTATGCATTGTTGACAGGGAGGCAACCGGCACTTATCTCCCAGTGCCTTTAAAAATAGAGCCTCTTCCTTTTGTGCTGGGGCAAAGCAATAATTTAGATAATTGAAACTCTGAAATGAGTTGGAGACGAATCACTGTGGCTTTGGGCCTTTTATGATACTTCTTCTTTGTATACAAAAGAATGAAATCAGAAGAAGAATGCTTCCCTCGCACAAAGACCCTGAGAGGACGAGCGTAGTCTGCGTGAAAACTGTGCTGCCGGAGATCCCTGGCTCTAAGTCCGGGTTACTGTCCTCCCGGCGCCGCGGAGCAGCACCCGCTCTGGGAGTCCAGGGCCGGCCAGCCAGCTTCTGGCCGGGAGGGGCGGGGCCTCCAGCAGGAGGGGCCTCCGGTGGGAGGAGCTTCTTGTGGGGGAGGAGCTTCCAACGGGGAGGAGCATCTGTGGGGTAGGAGCTTCACCTGATTGGGAGAGGGCGGTCACCTGGACCAGCCCTTCTGCTCTCAGCCCTTGGGGTGGTGGCCTAGGACTCGTGAATGACAAGGCTGGCTTTGTTGGGTTTAAATCTCACCTACAGTCACCAATCAGCTGAGTGACCCCAGAAACACGTTGGGCATCTCCGGGTAAGCTTCCTTAACTGTAAATTAGGAGCCACAATAACGTAGGTGGGGCATAAGGATTAAATCTGTTAATTTATATGAAGCTTCTGGTTCGAAGCAAAGTTGTCAGTAAATCTATCTATCCATCATCCACTCATCTGCTCACCCATCCATCTAACCCCCTACCCATCTGTCAACCCACCCATCCACCCATCCATCCACCATCCATCCATCCATCCATCCATACACACATCCGTCCATCCACACCCTACCCACCCATGCATCCACCCATCCACCATCCATCTACCATCCATCCATCCATCTACCATCCACCATACATACATACATACATATATCCACCCAACTACCCACCCACCCATCTATCAAACTACCCACCTATCTATCCATCTGTCCCTCCCCCACACATCCATCTATCTATTCATCCATCTTTCTTCCCCTTCTTCATTCTTTCACCAGTACTAATGGATCAGACCTAAGCCACTTTGTACCAAGGGTTGTAACAAAGTTCATTAGAACCAGGATTCAAGTCATCTGATTCCAACCCCATGCTTTTCCCATAGTCCTGAGCTGAAACATAGAGGTGAAAGTGGCTCAGTGATTCAGGGCTGAATGGTCCTGAGACCAGGCTGGGGCTGTGGTGATATCAGTGTTCATCACAGATTCCCAGGCGTCCTCTCCTTCGGGGCTGGGTGCAGAGGAGATCTGCCTCTCCCGTCCCCTTGTGGCTGGCTGGAGCCATGCAGGTGGGGTACAGGCTGGAATGTGCACCTGCTGGTGTGAAACACCCTCCTTGCCTTCTCCCCAGCTGAAGGAAGCAGGATCTTGGAAGTGGTGGCCATTCTGTCAGCTAGGGTCCGAGTTACTGTGGTAAGCAAAGCACCCTGCTGGCCTACGCGGGTATGAGAAGGAAGCCATAGCGGTGTTAAGCCGTGGAGCTGTGGGAGCTGTTACACAGCAGAGCTCAGCCTGTCCTGACCGACCTTCCATCTGCAGGACCCTGCTTACACTCCATACTAGTCTCCTGGGGCTGCAATCACAGAGGGCCACAAACTGGGTGGCCTAAAACCACAGAAATGTAGTCTTTTATGGTTCTGGAGGCCAGAGGCCTGCGTTGGGTTCTGTGGATTCTCCTGGCTTGGGGGTGGCCCGCCATCCTTGGCGGTCCTTGATTTGTGGCCTCATGGCTCCAATCTCTGCTTCTGTCTTCACACGGCCTTCCCTCCTCTTCTTATGAGGACACCAGTGATTGTAATAACCGCCCGCCCCACTCCAGTTTGACCTCATCTTAACTAATTGGCAAAGATCCTATTTCCAAAAAGACCACATTTTGGGGTTCCAAGTGGACATGAAGTTTAGAGACACTATTTAACCCCATACACCACCCGCACCCTGTGCTTAACTCAGCTCAACAAATGTTTAAAGAAGACTCCCTATGAGCCAGCACTTCAGTGGAGTAGACTGAGGAGACAGGGATGAGGCATTCCACAGCAGGTGGAATGTTGGAGATGATGCGCTTGGAGGAGTTCACAGTCTGATGGGAGAGGCAGGAGAGCCCTCAGACAGTCTCGAATGGTGGAGAGTGGGGATGGGGGAACCGGCGGCTGCTGCTGGTGCTTCTTGAGCCTTGCCCACCTCTCTGCCTCCAGCACCGAGCTCAGGGCTGGCACTGGTGGGTGCTTGGGATCTGTTGGGGGATCCATCCCCCACTCACACACCTCACCCGCCTGTGTCCTGCCACCCTCACTATTTGCAGACCATCTGTGAGGGATAACAGGCCAAACCAGTGTGGCGGCAGCCCAACTGGAAAGGCCCTTGATCTGCTCCGGAAGGCTGGCCCAGGCCCCTGGCTCTCCTGCAGTCATGGCTCTCAGAAAGCACCCCCAGGGCCCATTCATCATGCCAAATTCCCCGGGCATGTGTCAGCCCCACTGAGCGGGAAATTACCCAGAACTTACAGTTCTTCTGACTCCCAACCTGATTTTTAGGGTGACAGCTTCACTTCACCAACAGGTCTTGGTGAGCCGGAGCTGGGGGCTGTGGCCCCTGCCCCCACACGGACCACACTCTCGGCTCCACTCCTGGCGATCGTTATGGTCCACCCTTCCGCGGGCTCACCTCCTGCTGGCCTTCTAGAGGAGCTGTCCGCCTCTTCCTGTCAGTCTAGAGAGCATGGCCGACCCCAAAACTGCCCAGGCCACGCCTGAGGCCCAGGGCACAGTTCTGGGACAAAATGGGTGTTCAGAGGACACCGACCAGAATGCCGAGGGGTCCAGGAAACATGAACGGCAGGCAAGGAAATGTAGAAGGAAGAAAGGCAAGGAAGCTGTATCGTGAGGCGGACGTGGCTGAGGCCTCGGGAACAGGGAGGGCGAGGACCACTTTGGTTACGTCCGCTGCTGTCCACTTGCGTCTGTGTCTGTGGACTAGAACCCTGGCGACAAATACCCACGGCACGGACCTCAGGTGCACCAGGCTTCTCGAGGGGTGAGGAGGCCGGGGCTGATGCTTCCAGAGGGGAACCAGGACGGAAAGGTGCACACTGCAGAGGTGTGAAGGGAGTATCCACCAGGGACAGGCTGTGGGGGCCGGTCGTGGGCTCACCGTCAGAGAAGCATTCAAGAAGGGACATGGGGCACCCATGACACTGTGGTGTAGCCCATGGGACCTGGGCTTCACAGATATATTCCGTGTGAGCTCCTGATCATTGAAAGGAATTCTCTGCTTTTATTCCCAGTTAACAAAACCAATGCTGCCGTCAGCCAGCCAATTGGTTAGAAACAAGTGGTTCTCCACTTGCCGCTGTTGGGGGACCCGGGCGCCCCGGCTCCTTCCCAAGGGGCAGTGAGAGGTGTGACCGGGGTCACCTAGGATTTGCTCGTCTCCAGAGCTGCTTGTCCCCTGTGTGTTCATGGTCTCCACTCCCCTAGGGCCCCGCTGGAGGCCTGCACTTTGGGGGGTGGTCGTATACAGGCTGGGGGGCTCAAAGCCTGATTCTCCAAGGCACTCACAAGCAGCAAAGTGATCAACACCTTGGTCTCTGGCAGGTATGAGTGCAGAGTGAGCACGGCTGCTCTGCCTGGCCCTCCGGGGGCCCAGCATGCTGTTCCCCCACGCCCACAGGTGCTGCAGGAGTTGACAAGGGCTCGGGAACGCGATCACAGCTTCCCTTCCAGCCTTGGCCCCAGCGCGCATCAGCTGTGTGACCTGAGTCAGCAAATTAACTTCTCTGAGCCTATTTTCTAAGTGGTGGATTGGGGATAATAACAGGAGTCAGTCACAAAGTGAGGATTAAATGGGATCAATTATTTGGCAGAGTTCCTGACTCAGCAAGGGAAACGGTCATTGCCCTGATGAGGTCCCAACAGCCGGCCTCATGTGGACATTCCTGCACTTCCCAATGCCCTGTGGGTCCCCTGGGTGCCAGCGCGTCCGTCACCCAGCCCCTCTGGCACCCGGGCCCCCCAGCTTGGCCTCTCGCTCATGCCCGGGCCCGGCCAGTTGCTCCTCGGGCTCGCTCAGAGGCCTCCCGGCACAGTCGCTGGCCGCTCCTGCAGCCTTCACAGGGAATCCAAGCCAAGAACTGCCGGCACGCGTTTGTGTCCTGGATGAGTGGCCAGAGCACCTGACCACGAGCTGGGGCTCACAACAGACAGGCACTCGGTCACCATTCTGCAGGGCAGAAGCCCCCGATCAACGTGCTACCGGACCGCTCTCCCTCTCAGGACTGCAGGGGAGAGCCCTTCCTGCCCTTCCAGCTTCCGGGGCTCTGGGGTCCCTGGGCTTGTGGCCGCGTCCCTCCATCTCTGCCTCCGTGTCCACAGGGCCACTCCTCTCTCTGAGCCCTCCCGTCTCCCACTTCCTGTAGGACACCTGCCATTGGGTTAGGGTCCCCAGAGTAATCCAAAATGTTCTCACGTGAAGACCCATCTTCAAGGTCCCTTTTTCCAAATAAGGCCACGTTCACAGGCTCCTGGGGCCTCCGTTCCTGCCCTTCCCCCCTCGGTCACTGTCCAGCCAGTTCACATCCGACCCGAGTGACCCAGAAACCAGGGTGGGGCCAGGCCTTGCGTGAGACGCCCAGGCTGGTGCTGACCCCGAAACGGGGCTGAGCGCTGCCCATCACCAGCCCCCATCCCGGACACTAAGGAGGGGACAACACACCAGAGCCTGGTCCAGAGCCCTTTCGACGGTGCTGCACCCCTCATGGATCCTCAAAGTCGGTAGATTCTCTTAAATGGTCAGAGAAAAAATTGCCTCCAAGAGTCTTCCCGAGGTCACGATGCATGATATCCAAACAATCGTGACATGGCCTCGACCCCTTCCTTCAGGAGCTTTTGGGGGCCACTGCTCGGTCTCCTCCACGCCAGCCTCTCGTCTGAGGCCGAGCCCAGGAAGCCAGGCTCTCCCCTCCCCGCAGCGCAGCTCGGGGCCTGGACTTGTCCAGGGTGACCCAGCAGGTCCAGGCGGGCCTGGGTTCTGAGGCCAGTGTTTTTCCACATCAGTGACTCCCACACATACATCTAGGACAACACAATGATGAGCAGGACTTTATGCCGCGGGCCCTTCCCCTGAGGAGCTCTGTCGAGCAGCATGGATGAGGTTTTAGATTACATTTTTGCAAAAGATAGAGGGAGAGCCTTCAAATGGATCTTTCTTATTATATTCCTCTAAATAAAAGCTGGGGACAGAGCGTTAAATCATAGCCCCGGGAAGGAGGCATCCTGATGACCCCATCGCGTTCCGCTGCTCCAGCCTGACCCTGGATCCCATCATTAGCCCCGTGCATAATGCCTGGATTTGGGGGCATAAACACAAGCCGTGTGCGGTTTTACGGCATCTAGGAAGAGGTAAGGGGCTTCATGATTTGGTTTGCTAAGTGCTGTATTTATTTGACATTGAAATAAAATAAAAGCATTTTTGATTGTTATGATTTTTTAATTGAAGAACAGTTAACAGACAGTGTTATGTTAGTTTCAGGTGTACAACATAAAGCCTTCCATTTCCAGATCCACGTCCTCGCCGGGCCTGCCCTGCCAGGCAGCGTGGACCCAGGTGCAGGGACACGTCTTACACCGTGTGGGTGTGGAGCACATTCATTCCCCCATCTCATTCCCTCGCTCATTCGACAAAGGCTTGCCAGCTGCTGTGTGGGCACTGGGATGCAGTGACGCCACGCACGGACGTGGCCTTGACCCTTCGGGGCCTGTAGATGGTGACAAGGACGTTGGAAGGCAGGGTGACGGCAACTGCTACACCAACCACGGGCTCGCAGGACCTGGGGAAGTGCTCAGCGCCAGCCCGAGAAGCACAGGCAGGGACCGTCTGCAGCACGGCTGTGACCACAGAAGTCAGCAGCGACCCAGGTGTCCCCCGCCCAGCTTTTCTGGGGTGCCGGCAGCGGCGCGGGGGAAAACGGACCGGTGCTGGGCTCTGCGGGAATGAGCTTGAGGATAAGACGCCGCTCCGTGCCATGCATGTACGTACCTGAAGGACAACAAGCGCTCACTTCTAAAGGGGAAATCTGTGTCAGCACTGGACCCCGAAAGAAGGGAGTGGGGCCAAGGCCAGGGGGTCCTGAGCTTTATCCAAGAACTCGGAGTTACTTGCCGTAAGAACATGTCCCGGGAGACGTATGTAATTATAAGTTAGTGAAATTGTAGCGGAAAATGAAGCCCTGGGACAAAGAACCACAGCGAATATTTATGGAACACCTGCTCTACCCCGAGTCTAGCCATTGTGTTGGATCTTATCCTGCCAACGCCCTGGACACAAAGCCCCAGAGCCCAGTTTACAGAAAGGGGCACGGGAGCCCAAACGAGCCAAGGACACTCCAAGGTCACATGTCATGTCAATGACAGAGCTTACTCCAGGGAGGGCCTTGGCCTCTCGAATCTGTACCTTTCCTCCATAAACAAGCGTATTGTTGTTTAAAGGAACTAAAACATCCTCTCTCTCATGCACACACACACACATGCACACACGCACCAGTGACCTGGACCAGGTACAGGAACCAGGAGGCCAATTTCAGGGCTAATACAGGTTTGGAAAGCAGTGACCTAGACAAACGGATAGTTAGCACGTGCCTTGGACTGTCAGTCACTCAAATGCCAAATGTCTCAAGCAGGCTTTTGGCAAATGCCAGATGACCGTCAGCGTGCGGCCGGGCTCCCTGCTGAATGCCTGCCTGTCCCTATGCTCGGCAGCTGATCAAAGAGTGTGATGATCTGGGTTAATGACAGAGCAATTGCCTGAATGATCAGAATCAGTTAGAAGATCTTATAGGAACTGACCCAATTCCTTCAACCGTTCTAACAGCAAATCGACCTGTGAGATGAAGGGGAAGAGAGAGGGGACTAGGTTTACCGAGCCCCTACTACGTGCTGGACATCTGACAGCCATGCCATCCAGCCTCTAAAGCAAAAACAATAAAACACCACCAGTGAGGAACAGTTATGGAGCCTGCAGTCGGCATCAGGCCCCGTGTGCCTCTCTGCCCCCATTGACCTGGGGAGACAAGGACTCGGTGCTAGCTCCCACGTGGTCCAGAATTCACAGAAGGGCAGGACTGCGAGGCCTTGAGGGTCGTGGACCCTCAACATGGAACCGGGAGGGAGATGAGCAGACAGGGTCAGGGCTCTGACTGCACTCTGAGATTCCTGCACCATCTCGCACACTGGAGGGGGGCCCCCACAGCCGTGCCTGTCCGTCCCTCCTACAGCCTCTCTCTCCTCCAGTCCACAGACCCCATGGCAGTCTGACCTTGCTGGGCTCTGGCAAATGTCTCATGACCTAGAAATACGTGAAAAGAAGCTTCGATTCTCTATTAACCAAGTGCATGTGCTTTTAAATGAGATATTTATGCCAATATTAAGTTAGTAAAACCTGACACTCGATTAGTCAGTGAAGATATGTCAAGACTAACATTTGTGTGTGTGTGTGTGAGTGTGTGTAGCCTGGTAGTAAATGCCTTTCAGAGTGACTGCAGTGGTCCGTGCAATGTCAGCTGGGCGGGGCTGCGGGGTCTGGATGTTTGTTCGAACCCCAGTCTCAACATTGCTGTGAAGCTATTCTGTAGTTATGATCAAATCCACAACTGGTGGACTTTCAGTAAAGCAGATTGCCCTTGGTGGTGTGGTGGGCCTTGTCTAATCAGGAGCTGGTCCTAAGAGCAAAACAGAAGTCTCGTGGAGAAGGAACTTGACCTCAAGACTGAAACAGAAACCCTGCCTGAGTTCCCAGCCTGCCGGCCTGCCCTGCAGATTCCAGACTCAACAGGTCCACTGTCCTAGGAGCCAGGGACCCAGCAGCACACGTCCCCATGCCTGGCATCCTGTGGTTACGAGTCCAGCAATCTGCCTGTGCAGCAGCGAGGAAGGTGAAAGCACTCGTGTGCAGAGATGCACATCACTACGGAAGTCACTGAAACAGGCACCTGGGAACAATGCGACGTCTGACAGCATGAGAAGGGTAAGCACACAACAGGGTGCCTACGTAGGAAGATGCACAACCTGAAGTGAGAAGGGGGAGTGGCAAGTAGCAGTGTGCACGTGGTCTTCTACATTTGGGAAGATACGTGGATGTGTGCATATTCAGTCTGTGTGATGTTATGGTTGGAGACAGTCTGGAAGAAAAGAACCAAAATGAAAGAGCCCGTGTGCCAACTTCCTGAAAACTGCAAGTAGCCACGCCCATCACCTCCAATCCCACCCAGGTGGATACAGGCCTCCTCAGGTAGCTGAAACTGCCTCTTCCCCCAGCCCCTTTGTGCAGTGAACAACATGCACAGCCATACGGGGCAGCCTAAAATATTAACTCCAAGTTGGAATAGATTATGAGTCATTGCTGTGTTTTTACTTATGCTTACAACATTTTCTAAGATTTATGTCCTAAGTGTTTGCTAATTTCTTATCAGAGAAAAAATAAAGAGCACTGAAAGCAAACGAGCACCTCTCGGCTCACACTGTTTCCAGCTGCCAATAGAGGAGGGGTCAGGATCTCACCTGCCTAGCTTGTGGATGACTAAGTGCCCTCGGTGCCCCTCTGCCCCCAAGGTCTCCACAGATTCTCTGAAGCCAAAGATTCTAGTGCCCTGAACCCATGACCCATGCTGATCCTAAAGCTCAGATGGCTTCCCTAGGAGAGGAATGACCCAGGATGATGCCCCCTCTAACTCCAGCTCAGTGTGTAGGACCTGCCCCCAGGCTCTTCCCCACTCTGTTGTTCCTGGCTGCTAGCCCCGAGTAGCATCACACACACACACACACACAGGTGCATGGCACCCACAACCCAGGCACACAACACGCACACACATGCCCAACACAGGCAGGCACACACATACACCTGAGCACACAGACACGCACACATATGCGTGCACACTGAGACATGCACATGTATGCACACACATAGACATACACACATGTATGCACACACACACACACACCGGGTCTAACCTCACTGATGAACTTCATTAGGAAGCTGTTTTGACTCTAGCATAACTGCCCCCAAGCACACGACCCACACCCGGATCTTGCCTTCATCTTCTGGAGGCTCAAGGAGAGTATTTCCTTCCTCTGTCATCTGACAAAATTTCCTCTTTACCAAAAAAATCAAGTTTGGGATTTAATCAATTCATTCACTCATTCATTCAGTCCACAAACTTGTATTGAACAGGTGTGCTGTGCCAGACCCTTGGGATACCCTGTGAGCAGGATGAACATGGAGCCTGCCCTCTTGGCTCATTGTCCAGCTGGGAGGACACACACCTGAACAACAGTATGATAAAGTATGATAATTGTGATGATCGGAGACACCCAGACTCATCCATTCAAATGACAGTGTGAGATACCACTCGTAAGCAGCCGTTGTCATAAAACCATAGGGCCACAGAATGCCCAGATCAGGAGGGGACAGTAGCATCCATGACAATATTCTCATTTTGGAGGATCAGAACTCAGCATGGGATCAGGATCAGGGCTCAGTGTGTGACCAGGGTCAGGGCTCAGAGGGTGTCCAGGATCAAGGCTCAGTGTGTGACCAGGGTCAGGGCTAGAGTGTGTGACCAGGGTTGGGACTCAGAGTGTGACTGGGATCAGGGCTCAGTGTGTGACCAGCATCAGGCTCATTTTGGAGGATCAGAGCTCAGTGTGGGACCAGGATCAGGGCTTAGTGTGTGACCAGGGTCAGGGCTCAGTGTGGGACTAGGGTCAGGGCTCAGAATGTGACCAGGGTCAGGGCTCAGTATGTGACCAGGATCAGGGCTCAGAGTGTGACCAGGGGCAGGACTCAGAGTGTGACCAGGATCAGGGCTCAGTGTGTGCTCAAGGTCAAGGCTCAGTGTGTGACCAGGGTCAGGGCTTAGAGTGTGACCATGGTCTGAGCTCAGTCTGGAACCACCATGAGACTGAGTAAGGGACCAGGATGAAGGCTCAGTATTTAACCAGTCAGCTCTCCAACTATGAGTAGGATTAGGGCTCCATCTGTGATGAAGCTCACAGACCACCCAGTGACCATGGTCAGGCATCCATGTGTGGTCATGATCCGAACTCAGTCTATGGCAAGAGTTCTGGAATTTGGGTTCAGTGTGTAGCCTTGGTCATGGCTCTGTATGTGCTTAGGATCAGGGCTCAGTCTCAGCGGTGGCCGGGGCTCACAACCTCCATGCCATAGCCCTGCTTGCCACTCTGAGAACGACCTCTGCATTGTGCCCTGGCCCCAGGGTGGCCTGGCCTCTGGACCTGTGCACTTTTTCCTGTGCAAATCCCCTTTGGTTCCAGCTGTAATTATGTTTAAAACCCCCATTTTGGCTGGGGGATTTCATCACAGAGCAGGAGCTCAGAGCCGGGGTGCTGTGGAGAAACTGAGGGCTGGCGGCCTGGACATTTCCTCTGCAACCCAATCAGGGCTCCTGCACACCCGGATTTGCATAAATCTCTAAGCCGATTAGAGGGACATTCAGAGCAAGCGGCGGAGCAGGTACTGAGCCAGCAAAGCAGGCGCCCTCCCTCTCCGCGTGGATTAATTGCTCCCATCCCAGCTGGCTCCAAAGCCGAGTTCATTATCTCCCTCAAGCCCGCTCCTCCACCCCGCTCCTTCCCTGCTTCATTTGGTGGCACAAACTCAGAATCCATGTCACCCCAAATGCCTCCTGTGTCCACCATGTCCATCCCCTTGGCTTTGTCCCCACCCTGCTGGCCACAGGCTACCCTCTCCAGCCCGGTCCTTGCCTCACTGTGCTCCAGGTATCCCTGACCCCGGCCCTCCCCTCCATCCATTCTTACTCTGAAACCTCATAACACCCTGTGGCACCGGAGGCCATACAGAAGGGTGGCACCTGGATCCCCAGGTCCTTGTACTCTCTGGATGCAGGCATTGTGCTCTTGGCCCACACCCCTGCTCACCAGATGGAACAGTGAGGCCCGGGGCACATGGTCAGTGATGGCCATGGTCTGATGTCTGCGACTCCTGTCCCCTGCAGGACAAGGTCTCCCTGGCCACTCAGCCCCTTCATGCAGCCTCCCAACAGGCAGGAGCACACCGTCCTAGGCCAGTTTCTACTCTGACCCACCCGCACCCTGCACCTGCTCTTCTGTCCTGGGGTGTTTGGGTGAACACCCAGCTGGGAGAGGGTCTGGACAGAGGCATTGCTCATATGTAGAATATCATTACCCTAGAGGCTGGTTCCGTAGCACTTGACCTGCGGCTGGCACCTTCTCTCCTTGCCCCCCCTTGCCTCTGAGAAACACACTGTGAGGGGGCTCACATCCCCTTGGCCCACCCCAGCTGCTGCAGCAACAGCAGAAACAGTAGGTGGGAGAGGGATTGACTGGGATCTCAGTACTGGCCCTTGTTGGGCCCCATTTGGCTGTGTGACTGGGTCAAGCCTGTCCCTCACTGAGAAAATAAGAGATTGGATTGGCTGATTTCTGAGCTTTATCCTGGTTGCAATATCTTGAATCTCTGAATAAATTGTGACAGCTTCAGATGAAATGATATGTTCGCAGGCAGTCCACAGAAACTCAGGTGGAGGAGTTGGTCTCTGCTCCACGCCAGCTCTGGCTTCAGCACACAGTGTGAGTGTAGACTTGTGGGGCACTGGGATTCCTCACACATACAACAAAACAATATAGGGGGTTTGGGGGTTACCCTCATCACCATCAACATCACCATCACCCCCGTCGCTATCTCTATAATCATCACCATCACCATCATCACCACCATCTACACCATCAACACCATCATCATCACCATCATCACCACCATCTACACCATCAACACCATCATCATCACCATCATCACCATCACCCCACTATCGCCACCATCATTGTTAACACCATCACTATCGCCACCATCATCACCATCACCCCATCATCACCACCATCATCGTCAACACCATCGCCATCACCCCATCATCACCACCATCATCGTCAACACCATCATCATCACCATCATCACCATCACCCCATCACTATCGCCACCATCATCACCACCATCATCGTCAACACCACTGCCATCACCATCATCTACACCATCACCACCCTCATCACCATCACCATCGCCATGATCTACACCACCATCCCTGTCAATACCATCATCGCCATTATCATCACCACCACCACACCATCATCAGAACCACCATGGTCGTCACACTATATCACCATCATCAACATCTGGCCCAACTATCCTAGGTCCTCCTAAAATAAGAACAGATAAGCTGGTCCCCCCCCCGCCCAGGGCTTCTTCAATAAGGACAAGGCTCTGAGCAGGCTGCTCCAAGTGATACCAGATGGCTCAGCCCCACATTAGAATCTGCATGTCGAGTGGGCCCCACTCCAGGCTCTGCCTGCAGTTATGCCGACCTCAGACATTGCCAACGACCCCTGCTCCCTGCCCCCCAGGGGAGCAGCTACATGCCCTGTGTGGGCGCCGGGACCACAGCAGGACGGGCTGGATCAGGAGGCCTGTGTGACCCTGAGTACCTCTGTGCCCTCCAGCCCTCTGAGGTGAGGCCGAGTGATTCCTGATGGAAACCCCACCACCAGCCGCCCCACCCGACGTCAGCATCTTGCTGATGCCTGTTCTCTCAGCCAGGACATCTAGCCTCCCTCTGCTTCTGGAAAGGCGGCCCTGGTGTCTGCCAACACCATGGTCTCTCTCTGAGACTGTCCTCATTTCCTTTGGCTGCTGTGACAAGTTAGCACAAACTAGTGGCTTGAAATCACACAGGTTTTTCCTCGCGTTTCTATACGAGAAGCCACATGTCCAAAGCCAAGATCCAGCAGGGCCACCCTCCCCTGGAGCCTCCACCAGGGAGGAGACCATGGCCTCTTGCAGCTTCTGGTGCCCTTGGCGTTCCCTGGGTTGTGACCACAGCTCTCTGTGCTCACGGGGCCGGGCCCCTGCTTCCTGAGCATTGCTGGCTCACCGGCTGATGCGAACCTCCAGGAGGGTCCCCCATGCAGGACTCGGGAACGGCAGACAGAACTCGTGAGGCTCCTGGATGCCATGAGCCCCCACATGGGCCTGAGCCCACCACATGTTTCCTTCCACACCCGATTGCCCAGGAGAACCCCGAGAAGGACAGGAGCCATGTCTCCTGAGCACCGGTGAAGTGCAGGCGCCTGAGTCCTGGGTGTCCTGCAATCACCTGCTGGAAGGAAGGATGCCTCGGTTCCCTTGATGGGGGAGACAGAACCGAGCTTCCAAGTACAGGGGCCTCTCAGGGGCACAGAGCAAGAGGCAAAGCTCATGCCTAAGCCAAGTCTCCCTGTGTCCTGAGCCCAGGCTCATTTCAAGCACCCCGGTCACCAGGAAGCCCTGCTGTCCCTGTTTTGGGGTCAGAGGGCAGCTCAGTGCCTTGAGCATGTCGGACATCAAAGAGCCTGACTCCTTTCAGGGTAGGTGTGGGTCAGGGTCAGGAGGCTGCAATTCTGGTCCCAGGGACAACTGTCTTGTCTGGTCCCCCTCTGGGCCTCTGAAGGGGCATCTGGAAAGGGAAGAGAGGGCTCCTCCTTCCTTCATGGGGCCCTGGGTTTAAGCGGGGGAGCTCAGGCTTGGGGTTCGGTTGGCCGTCCAGGAGAAGC
Source organism: Mirounga leonina (assembly GCF_011800145.1). Classification (NCBI taxonomy): domain Eukaryota; kingdom Metazoa; phylum Chordata; class Mammalia; order Carnivora; family Phocidae; genus Mirounga; species Mirounga leonina. The sequence goes on from NW_023270415.1 coordinate 80,614,299, forward strand.
GCGGGCCCCGAGGGCTGCTGAAGAGGCTGGAGCTAGCCACTAACAGGCAGAGGCCGGCTTGGCCCTCCCCGGGTTGCCTGGCACACGGCTGGGGACAGAGCTGAGTCCCACACCACGCCCGAGCACCCGGTGTACCCACCTCTCCACCCTGCTCAAGAACCCGCCGCCTCCAGCCCCTCTCCAGCTGCCCACCTGGAGGCCCATCCATCATGACCCCCCGAGGCCCCAACTCTCTGAGGCGCCCTCCCTCCCACACCGCCACCTCCCGCCTTTGTCGGGCACCACGGAGCCCAACCTTCCCCGAACGAGGACACAGGCGTCCTGGCTGCGTGCCGTGTCCCCACCTCCCCGGCTGAGTGCGCACAGAGGTGGTTAACACCCTCGCACCGCCCCTGCCGCCCCGGAGGCCTCTGGCAGGGAGCGTGTCTCCAGTTTCCAAGCATAAATGGCAACTGGCCGCGCCTCCCGCACCCCCGGGCCTGGCTCTGCCAGCTCCCTGGATGGCTGACAGCTGTCGCCCGCTGTGGTAGGCATATGCTCGCCCAGCCCCATCCCGCCAGCCAGAGCCGTCTGGAGCCGGCGAGGGGAAAGCAAGCCCCGAAACCGCGGGCCCTGCCTGCCCTGTGTCCCCTGCAGGCCCGCTGACACCCAGGGGCGGCATGCCCAAGCCTGCGTCGGCGCGGCCAACTCTGCTCAGTGACCGTGGCAGAGACAGGCCCCTGCTCTCTGGGCCTCAGTTTCTCCTCTCTTCACAGAGTCAGTTCCTGTGGCCCCTAAACCTCTGCCAACTCTGTCATCCCAGCAGAGACACATGAGGCCCCACCTGGGACTGAGGGGGAACCTCATTTTCCACAGGGGCACCCCCACTCTTATGCATGGAGGCTGGGAGGTCAGGCCAGGGCAGGGGGCCCTGGGGGGTGTTCGGGCCTGGAAACCCTGGTCCCAGAGCAAGATGCCCCCCTGATGCAGGCTCAGGTCCGAACCCAGGGCTGAAGGGTAACAGGCAGCCCACCAGGCTGGAATAGCCACCAGATCACGTGGCTGGCAGGGGCCATTGGTGACATGACAGCTGGACCCATCACTACCCACATCTCCTCTTGCCCTCGGGGAACAGATTCCATGGGAGGGTTTTGTGATTTGCGGAAAAGTGTGCAGGGCCCCGGGGGGGGGGCCAGGGGCCGTGAGGGTCAGAGGACCAGACTCCACTGGCCATGGCTGAAAGGGGCTGAAAGCCAGGGAATGTGGCCAAGTTCTAGGGACACAGGCAGCCCTGCCTGGGCCCGCCCCCAGCAGAGAGAAGGGGGCGTCTGTGGTCAGCACCGGCGTGGTCTGGAGAGGGCCGGGCCAACCTCCACGTGGGGTGGGAGTGGGGAGGCAGGAGGGGCTGGAGCAGGGCAGGTGGTGGTGGAATGGTGGGGACATCGGGGCTGGAGTAATGGGATTGTCCCCTGGATAGGCTGGGGGCGGGTGGGGGTGGGGTGGAGAGCAGGAGGACCCAGGCATTCAGGGGAGACCACCCCTGACCGTGGCATGTGTCGAGGTCCGGGGATGCCGGGGGTGACCTGGGTAGATTCTGGACATACCTCTGCCCCCCCCCCAGCACCAGACTCATAGAAGCACCAGGTCAGGGAATCACAGAAGATCCTTGATTTTTTTGGAAATGACCTTGGTGTCTGGGGTCATGCACAGCTCCTAAGGACCAGCAGACGCTTGGTGAGTATTTGTATTGGGAATTAACTGGGTCACATCGGAGGCCAGAATTGTGCCTCATTTAAACTGTGCTTTGAGTCCACATCGGGACTCGATCCAGGACACTTCCTCCGTACAAACCCCATGACTGACCTCTGCCCCTGTGGCCTCCCTCCGCTCCTGGCATGGACCCCGGGTGGCCCCAGACTCTCTCATGCTGCCTCTCCATCCCCATCAATGTGCAGGAGACGTGCTGGGCCCCCACCCACCCGGCCTGCCCACCGCAGACCGCCCTGGGCTGGACCATCAATGCCTTGCTGACTTTGTCCCCAGGCAGCCGGCATCACTCACCCTGTCCTCGAAAGGGGAGAGGAGGAAGTTAGGACAACTGGCAGGAACCCCCCAAAACCCCTTACTTACCTCGTGCCCAGGGCTTGCTGGCCCCCACCTTCATGCCTGCCCTGCCCCTGCGGCTTGGTCTTCAAGGAATATGAATTTCCCTGAAGAGTCTGATGTGGCTTAGCTCCAGGTCTCCACCCTCCCCTGCCCCCCCACACCCTGCTCAGGCCCCCGGGGACCCGGTGTTGGACCCTCATGTCCTGGCCACACATGCTCCAAGGGAAGGAGCCTTACAGCCATTGTGGTCCTGCACTGAGCGACCTCCTCCATGAACCTCTGCTGCAGGAACTGCAGGAACTGAGGAGGTCCCCTGCCAGGGTCAGGGTGCTGGACACCGCCCTCCCTGACCCCATTCAGGCGGGGGCTCAGGAACATCCCCAAGGATCCCCTGGCTGTTTCAGACCACTGGGAGCTTACGCCCATGTTGGCATTTCCAAAGTTCCTACCGTGCAAATCCAAGGGGCATCTCATCAGTTATGCTCACAGGCACCTGTTAAGCAAAGAATGCAGCCTGGACTGATTGGCACCCCTCTGGCCTGGGCGTCCCCATCCAGCCTGAGGAGCAGGTGGGAGCTCGGGAGCCCTGGGGTCCAGGTAGGGCTGCTGAGCCATCCATGAGCTCACAGGAGCAGGGACGGAGGCGGGAGCCCTTTGACAGCGGGGAGGGGGTCCAGTTACAGCTAGCCCTCAGCTCCCACTGGCCACTGCTGGGTCAGGGAGCAGAAGCGTCCGGCCGTGAAGCCAGCTCAGCACCTGGAGGGTGGGCTGCGAGGCAGGCGGCCAGTGTGCCCCTGAGGGCTTGCCTTGAGGCGGGGGTAGCCCCCAGGAAGGTCAGCTTGCCACAGGAAATGCCCTTCACACATTTCCTGGACGATTGCGATCTCTCCTCCTGGTGTTTGAAATCAGCTTCTGCTCTATCCTGCCCTTCCTCTGGGACAAACAGTTCTTCTGCTGTGGAGGGACCTGCTGACAGCTAGCTTTCCATTCATCTCTTTGAGATGCAAATTCCCCGACGGGGCACCCTCTCCACTAGCCGCTTTCTCCCCAGGCAAGCCTACTGATCTCCATGCAGCCTGGGGCGGCCACCCGAGGCCCTTGATTACCTGCTCTGTGGGCACCGATGAGCCCCGCCCCCCAGCTGCCACTGCTCCTTTCTTCCCTCTTTGTCAGGCCCTTCCGAATCTTCCCTGAAGTGTGTTCTTGGCTCCTCTCTGGTCTCTCTGTTCAAAGCCCCCTTTCCAGCTCTGGCAAGTGGCAGGGAATCAGTCCTGGCCTGGGGGTACCGCCCTCTTTCCTCCCTTCCAGACCATGTCCCTCCTCAGAGGTATGCTGAAAACCAGAGTGACAATCAATCCACCGGTCATTGAAGAGAGAGTGACGTACCGCCTTTGATCCAAAGGCCAGAAGGTTGAGTGGAGCAGCTCCCGCTGCCCGTGGGGGGAGTCCTGGGGTTTATAAGTCATCCGGGTCTTGAGGGACATGGGACGGCCCCACACCTGTCCTCAGGGGCAGCTGGGGATCAGTGACAGAAGCCACGCCCGGTGTGACTGACTGGGGACACAGGCGATGGGCCCAATCCCAGGTTCCTCCTTCAGGCACATGGCCTCAGCCCAGTAGAGAGAGCCTCTCAGGGCGGCTCGGCCGCGCACTCGCGGGCAGGCCACGACACTCGGCAGCAGTCCCTGTAACTCAGCCAGACAAAGGCTGCCAGGGGCTTGGGTCCAGACTCTAAGCCAAAGGGAGTTAAGGTTGGCGGCTACCGTCGTGACCTCCGCCGGCGCCCTGCTGTGGGGGAAGGGGAGCAACCTGGGGACCCGCGCTATGGCTTCAACCGCAAACGCGACTCCCACGGGCTGGGCTTCCTTGACCCTCGCTGGTGGAGCCCAGGCTCACCCGCCAAGTCGCCATCCGGTTCCTGAAGTCCAGAGTGGCATGGGCCATTGTGCGCTGTGTGTGTGCACATGTAAGTACGGCCTGTGTGTGTGGTTATGCCTGCCCATGCACGCGTGTGTACATGCGTGAGTGCGTGCGTGTGTGCTGGGCGCATGTGCGCGGGGGTGAGTGCATATGTGTGTGTTGTGTACACATGGACATGCGCCTACACGCACACGTGTGCGTGTGTTAATGCACACACGTGCCTTTCCTTGTCAGTGCGTCGTGCGTGTTCTGCGGGCACGCACGTACACAGCCCCACACGCACGCGTGTGCATTCGTACGTGTGCCCCCGTGTGCACGCGTGTTGGTGTGTGCATGCATGCATGGCCAGCAGCATCGGCTTCAGCCTGCCCTTCTCTGCACACTTCCGTGCAGACACGTGCACTCTTGGCTTCAGCTCCTGTCTCCCTTTTGATGATCCCAAAACACCATACCCAGCTGACCTTTCTTTTCAAGCATCAAATATGAACACACACACACACAGTACACAGATCCATCATGCATTTGTTTATTCACTCATTTATTCGTTAGGGCCACCTTCCTCCCGCATCTCGCCAACGGTGGCCATCGGCATCTCAGCTCTGAGGGTCCAACACTGAACTCCTCCTCTGTGGGCACCTACCCCCGCCCCCATCCTGGGTTGCCTGTCCCTGTGGACATGGCCCTGTTCACCCAGGTTCCCTGGCTGCGTCGTCCTTGGCACTTCCTGTCCCCAGGCCCAGCACACCTGTGTTGATGTGGGGCCAGCCCAGGGGAGGCCCAGGCCCACAGGGCAGGTGTGACCTGGTCCTGCAGCTCTAAGCTCAAATCTAATATATCCAGAGGCACTCATGGGCTCGAGCCCGCTGAGCTCGCCCCACCTTGGCACATACCCAGTTCCCTCCCTGGCATCTGCAAGGTGGGCCAGCAGGGTGTGAGCTGGGGGGCTAGGCCCCAAGGAGCCCAGAGGAGGGGGCGTCCCTCCCTCTGGAGACAAGAAGGGAGGCTGGTCCCGGCTGTCTGCTATGGGGAGCTGAGAGGGGGAGCTGCAGAGCTGCAGAGCTCAGGGTCTCGAGCTGCAGGAGGGTCCCAAGCAGGAGGCGAAGCCCGTGGCAGGGACAGAGAGTGACGGGCAGCTGGGACAATCCCTCCCCCAAGAGCTATTGATCGAGGACACAAAACTTGTGTCTAAATGTCCAGGTACGAGATGCGTCCTGCATTCATGGTGCTCAGACTCTAGAGGGTGAGGACTCCAAACAAATGTCATGGGGGGGGGAGGGGCCTGCACTCTGAAGACAGAGGAACAGGGCGGGGACCTCGGAGTGGAGGCCAGATGCCAGACGGAGTCCAGCGGCAGGAAGGAGGCCCCGTACCGCAGTGTGGAGGGTGAAGGGCCCAGGTGGGGAGAAGACATTCCAGGGCGACGGGAGGTGGACTCCAGGCCGGAAGGGCTCCACGTGACAGTGGGACTGTGATGGAGAGCGGGCAGGGCCAGACTGCGTCTGCTCACCCAGACCAAGATGCTGCCCCCTGCCCCCTGACTACGTGCCCACCCCTGCCCCCGGTCAGGCCTGATGTCCCAGGCTCTGGTCCCAGCCCGTCCTGGCGGCCCCGGTTCTGGCCTCTCCCCCAGTTCCAAGCACCCACGCAACCGTGCCCCACACCTCCCTCCCACACCCCCTCCCCCGGCCTCTCCCACCGACCAGCACCCCTCACTGCCAGCTCACCCTGGCCTCCGGTGCACAGGAAAACAGACTTGGAGCCTCTCCCCAGAGACCCTGCCGTGAGGGCCACCCCACCTTTGGAGGTGGCCGCAGGGTTTGCTGCCGGGGCTGGCGCCCCTGACAGACAGTGTGGGACTCGGTGGCGCTCCGCCGGCTGCCCACCCCTCCCCCGTGAGGAGCCCGCAGCCTCCGCCCCTCCGATCTGCAGCAGGTCCTGAGCTGCCAGCCCAGTCGCCCTCACACTCCCTGTCACAGCGAGGAAAGGTGGAGCAGCGCCCCAGAGCATCCTCTCTGGGTGTCCCTCCTGGCGGCTGTCGGAGGCCTGGGGCCTGACACGACAATGATTTCCTTGGCACTCTGTCTGGAGAAGGCTCCAGGTCACAGCCTGGCACGGGGGAGAGGGGCTGACAGGAATGAGGTGGCGCTGCTCGGAGGGACGGTGGGAGCCAAGCCAAAGCCCTCAGCCACCCACCTGGCTCTCGGAAACCCGTGCCCACACTCCAGCTTGGCGTCAGTCTCGGGCAGGCACCATCTGTCTGACTGGCAGGGGGCACGGCGCCCTCCGTGCCTGACAACAGAGCCTCGCTCCCAGCCAGACACCAGGAGAGACGTCTGGGCTCCGGGGGCAGATGTGGCCCCGGTCCTCCCGGAGCTCCGGCAGCCCACGCGCGTGACCTGGGGCGTCCATGGGTGTGGACCCGCCTGGACCTCTCCGCACTCACTCATTCCCCATGCCCCAAGGTCACGGTCTCTGCCCCTGTGACATGGGGGTAATATGGGGATAATAATAGCCCCCACGTGATAGCGGTCACGGGAATCAACTCCGGTCATTCACTCGTTCATCAAACCCCACGTCCAGTGGCCAGACAGGGTTGGGATGCACAACTGCCTGAGACACTGGACAATGAACCACACGCAGGACAGGGCCAGTTGCCCAGGCAACGGAGGGCAGCTGGGCCCCAGGGGAGGGTCTTCCCTAAGTGGCTCCTCCTTCCCACTCAGGCCGCAGGTCCCACAACCCAGGACACTTCTGCTGAGGGCTCCTGCAGCCCACCATCCAGCTGCCCGCATGGATATCAACCTCTTTGTTTTCCTCACAGCACCTTTCACTCCCTGGAGCCACACCTGTGAGCCATCTGTCTGTCTGTCTGTCTGTCTGGAGCACTGCAGAATCCCTAGAACACACACAGTAGGTACTCAGCAAATGTTTAGTGAATGGACAGAGGTTGTCCAGGCCACGACTAAAGATGGAAGTTGGACCTTCAGACCGGGACTGGCCATGGTCACAGCAGATACTCGCTGCTGCCTGGGGTCTGAGCCAGGGAGGGAAGGCCTCCTGCTTCAGCCAGGATGGGCAGGGAGTCAGGGAAACTGAGGCTACAAGATAAGGAAGCTCAGCTTCTCCCATGTGCGTGTGGAGAGGGCAGATGATGGGGAGCAGCCAGAGATGCTGAGGGCCCCCCCGCTCTCAGCTGTTCTCAAACTCTGGCAACACACCGTCTGACCATCCTTATTAATAAGAGTCAAGGTAGAAAAACAAACCCTTATTGAGACACTCTCCCTCTTGCCACTCGTATACTGCATCTGATCATCAACAACCAGCAGACGGTTTGAAAAGCGCTCCTCAGCTTCTTGGGTGTGGCCTAATGCGGGCCTCCCAGCCTCTGTGGGGGGCAGTGTTGTCCCCACAGCATAAGGGAAGAGAGAAGCCTCAGGCCACAGCCTAGGGCCGCTGTCTCGAACCCTGGGTTCCACTAAAATACTCCTTTATATGTCATCACCTTTTGATTTCCTGCCTGTGTGAGGTGCAGCCTGAGGCTTACAGAATAATCAGGAGGCTGGTGGCCAAGTGCCCACCTAGAATCTTGGCCACGCTGATGGCCTCAGGGCAGAACAAGTCCCGCAGCACTTTCTAAACAAACGTGACCCAAAGTCAGCAGGTCCGACCAACTCCTGACCTTACCCCCAAGCCAGAGCCCTGTGGCTGCCCCGTCCCGGTCTTCTGTGACCTGAGCCCAGCATGGATCCTGCTGGCCCTGTCTTCCTCCCTGACCCTGCTTCCTCCTCTGCCCAGAATCCCGTTGGCTTCGCTTTACAACAGAAAGTCAGAGCAGTCTTCCCATGTCTGTTGAGGCCTCTCTTGCTGGGGTCCTGCCGCAGCCCTGTGCCAGGCTGTCCACCCCCTGATGTCACTCTGAACAGCCAGAGACATCCTACTGACACCATCACCCTCCTGCCAAGAGCAGCTGCAATGCTCGGCTGAGTGCCGGGCTGCTCTCCAGGGCTGGACTGCAGGCGGAGCAAGGCTACACCCCAGACCAACTCCCAGAGTGGAAAGCTGCAATGTCTGAGATTAACAGCACACGGGATGGGGTTAGCGACAGATCAGAGACTGCAGAAGGAGAGATTAGTGACCTTGCTAGCACAACAATGGAAACCATCCAAGAGGAAATACAGAGAGTAGACCAGTGAGCAGAGCATCAGCGGGACCACGGCAATAGCCTGGCCTATGTATCCGAAGCACACAAGAGAGAGGACAGGGACAGAGGGGAGAGAGAGTGAGGCAGGGAACACAAAACAACAGTTAAAGAAGTCATGCCTGAACACTTTCCAAATTTGATGGAAACTGTAAACCCACAGATCCAAGACATTAAAAAAAGGAAAACCACCCAAGCACAAGAAACATGAAGACGTACACACCACAACACATTGTAATAGAATTGCTCATAACCAAGGCGATAAAGAGAACACCGGAAAAAGGAAAAGCCGTGTTTCATATAAAGGAACGGAGATAAGGGTGACAGTAGACTTCTCACTGGAAACAACGCATATGAGCATCTTTTGGAATGACACCTTTAAAGTCCTGGAAGAGAAAACCCGTCAACCGAAAATTCTATACCCAGCAAACATATCTCTCCCAAACAAAGGCAGAACGAAGACATGCAGACCCGAAAGGTGAACTTCCACCCCCTGCCGCTGTGTACTGCAGGAACGCTGGAGGAGGTGCCACGGGCAGGGGGACACAGTGCAGGTGTGAACGCGGACCCATGTAAAGGGAACCATGTCAGCAGATGGACAGGACTTCTTCATTACTACTTAAATCTCCTTAAAGGTTCAACTTTTAAAGGTTGTGGCCACACGTGGCTGGGGGTAAAGGCTCAGGTATGACCGACATCAGGCCTCTGACAAGAGCCAGTGTCTGAGGTCAGTCTAGGGTGGGAAGATAGAAGTGAAGATTGTTTATCGTGTAAGTCAGCTGGGCAGCTGCAACAAACCATCCCAGACCAGGGGGCTTGCGCAACAGAAATGCATTTCCTCACAGCTCCAGAGGCCGGAAGTCCGAGATCCAGGTGCGGGCAGGGCTGGTCCTCCTGAGGCCACTCCCTGGTGTGTAGACAGGGTCTCCTCCCTGTGTCCTCACAAGGCCGTCCCCCACTGTGTGTCTGCATCCCCTCTTCTTACAAAGACATCAGTCACACTGGATTAGGACCCCTGAAGGACCTCATTTTACCTTAGCCACCTCTTTAAAGGCCCTGGCTTTCAAGAAGGTCCTGGGGGTTAGGACCCAACATATGAGTTTTGGGGACACCATTCAGCCTTAGGAGTTGGTGGTCAGGGCCCAAGCAGGCTGGTGATTAACTTGGGATGATCTCAGATGCTAGGAGGCAGAGGAAGGAGGACACATGGAGGTCTGGTGGACCCTGAGCTGGCTGTGAGAAAGGACAGTGACCACCTGGACCTGGGTGGTCTTCGGGGCCCTCAGCAGGCTCTGAATGACCTCCCAGGAACAGAAAGCAATATCCACTCCACAAAGGAGTCAACACATGGGCTAGGAGACCCCAAGATTCCCAGAGAGTCCTAGACATCTCTGACCCTCACTGCAGGCCACTCCACATCAAAGAAGGTTGTAAACGTTTACTGGCTTCTGCTCCTCGCCAGTGCTAGCCCTTGGTGGGCAGACCCAATATTAAATGTCACTTGGATTTTATTTACTCAGCTCTGACAACCACGAAAATCAATGTTGCAACTGAACCTCTGAAAGCTTCTTTTATTCATGCTTTTAATGTCTTGAGTTGTAGCCACTGGGGACTTTGTATGGAGAGCATGCTCTTGTCTGCAGTGTGAGCACATGCTTGTGTACACATGGGCCATGCATGTCTCTTTGCAAGAGGACACTCGGGGCCTGAATGCCTAGGTAAGCTGGCGTCTGGGAGCAAACCTGTCTGCTCATGTTTGCATGTGCATTTAGTCTGAGTCCCACATTCGCTGGTCACATGAGTGTTTTCCTGCATATGCACTTGGGTGAATAACCATCCATGCCTGTGCATGTCCACGCTTCTGTATACAGGTATGTGCCCATGCTCCGGAGGGAACACGCACACCTTGCACGTTGCATTTGGACCCATCAGTGTGAAAACAGAGCCAGGGCTATAAACTCTTCTCTCTCATCTGAACTGATAAAGAGAGAGAGAGAGAGAGAGATTTGCATCACTTAGCCCTGGATGTGAACTTCATTTTGGTGGGGAATGAGCACAGCAGGAGTCCTTACAAATCCACTCCCAAGCCTGTTGATTTGAATAAGCCCATGAAAGGCCTAGGGTAAGTGACATCTCTCCTCCCAGCTTCCCTGCCTGGGCTTTCTCTAGAGTGACATTGATCAGGAAGGCCTGGAAGAATAAAGAATTGACCCAAGGCTTCCTTGCCCTCAGCATCTACCTGCTGAGCTGCCTAGGACAAGCTGCTCAGTGAGAGCAGCCTGAGATTTTCACAGTAGGAGCCAAGCCCATGCAGCCCCCAGCGACAGAACATAGGTCTCTTTGTCTGGCCCACCCAGGGGACCTCACATGATTACACCACAAATTGTGTCCAGTGATATGTTCTAGCCATCCCAGACAGACTGTTAGAACAAGGTTTAGGCCACATGCCGGTCCCTAGCTTGTTCCCTGGAAAAAGTAGAACATATAGTCAGCATCCACTGATGGCTTATGACTGATGGGCCCCGGAGACACCAGGACCACTATGCTCAGTTGCATAGGTCCTGCACTGCTCAGCTCTAAGGGTGTGATTCACACAGTATTTTATGTGAAAGTGCTTCTTGAGTTGGGCAGTGAACAACCTGCACACCTGTCCATGGCAGACCTGGCTGTGCCCACACTATCTGGTCTGGCTCCTGGCAGGGAATTGACCTTGACCTCCCCACAACTTGCCTGGGACAGGACCCAGAGCTGGAAAGGTTAAATGCTTTCTCAAGGTCTTCTTCTTTTTCTGAGAATAAATATTCTTTGTAGTTTCTGGGTATGAGTCCAGGCCAGGTCCATTCAGCCTCTGACCTCAAGAAAGCCTTCATGGGAAGGCCTGCCTGCCTCCCTGGAGGTCGAGGAGCCAGCGTAACAATGGTTAGGCAGGTGCTTTGTTCGTGGGGTGGGCTCGCTGATGCTGTTCCAGGAATACAACACCAGCGGTCACATCCCGTCAAGGGCCAGCCGGCCAGGGCCATTTCCACACCAGTTTCCTGCCTTAAGAGGAAATAAACTCTGGCTGACAAAACCAGAGAGAGCTGGGTGGGACTGCAGGGCAGGTGCAGAGCCCCCGTCTTAGTCTCCTCAGGCCGCCTGAGCAAAACACGGCAACCCGAGCAGCTGAAGCAATAAGAGTCTACTTCTCACAGCTCCGGAGGCTGGAAGTCCAGATCACCATGTCAGCCGAATCGGTTCCTGGCTCGAGGACAGCCATCTTCCTGCCTTCTTGCTGTGCCTGGCAGGGCGGAGGCCAAGGGAGGGAGATCATCCTCTTCTTAGAAGACCACCAATCCTATCAGATTAGGGCTCTACTCTCGACCTCAATTAACCTTCAGGATCACCTTCAAAAAGGCTGCACTGGGGGCAGAGGGCAGAGTCTAGTGCCTGCCTGGGACTCCCGGCCTGGGATGGGCCCCTCCCAACAGTTACCTGGTCAGAGAACCAGAGCTGGTCATAGTTCACAGGTAAAAACAGATTTTTTCAGAGACCATTACAATGAAGGACCAGAGAACCAAACTCAACTCCGAACTCAACAGCGGGACAAGTAAGGTTTTATAGCCAAGGAGCAGGAGGGGGCCGGTGGGTGGAAAGTTACTAAGAGGGGATGTCGTGGGGTGGGGGTGGGAGGGATTCTGGTTAAACAGTCGGAACAGGATTCTTGACGAAGGCGGGCCGGTGAGCCGGCCTCACCTGGGGAGGGCGGATTGATCAGACGGTGGGGGTGGGACTGGATTCTTGCAGCCTCCGGCTCCTGAGGACACGCCCAGGGTGGGGCCTCCCTGCAGCTTGGTCCAGAGACGTCTCTGTAGCCACCACACTCTCCTCCGCAGCATATGCGCCCACTGCCCATCGGATCCCCTGTGGCACAGAAAGACCAGCTGAAGCACCTGTTGCCTGGTAGTGGAGGTTGTGCTGGGCGTGGCAAGAAGAGAAACAAAGAATGGCTGGAGCCAACTGTGGGCCCAGGCTCGGTCCAGGGAGCAGCCAGCCGAGACGTGTAGATGCCGGCCTCCAGTGTCCTTTGCCGGCGGGATGAGGATGGCAGTGAGCCTCTGTCGGGCACGCTGTTCCCTGGAGCGCCAGGCGGCACATCCTCACCGGCTTCCCGAGTGGCTCAGGCTGCCGCCAACGTGAGTGGGGTCACCCAGCGTCAGTGTACAGGGAGGGCTCTGGGACCCCAGGGCGGAGGGGCAGGAGTACACTGGAAACGCTAGTTCCTGACGGAATGTGCGGGATGGCCGGGTCCGGCTCAGACGGAGGGGCACATGGCTCAGACGCAGTGGCCAGAACCGGCCTGATGATCCACAAGGGCGTGTTCTCGGCACACTCACGCATTTGTGAGCAAAGACAACCGGTGTCGGCTTATTCTTGTCTACAAACTGAGTCTGGTCTTGTGAGATTGGCCCTGATTCTTTATGTAAGTGCAGCAAGAACGGTCACTGACCACACGGGGTTTGGGTCTGCTTTGCTGGAACTTTTCACGTGGATGCCCAGCTTGGACTTTTACAGCCTCTCAAGGCTGGAAAGCCAAACCAAGCACCCATCACTGGATTTTGCCTGTGATTCCTATAGATTTAGATGAATCTGTCTCTTCTCAAGGTTGCCCCGAATATCCTCAGGTTTCCAGGTATGTCGGGACATGAAGGTCTGTCCGTACCTGGGAGCAGGGTGCCAGGCAGGTATTTCTCAGAGGGCTTTGGCAGCACTGGGTCCATAAATTCAAACTTAGTTCTTTAAAACGGCCTGGTCATCCTTTTCAAATATGAAATTCCAGTCCAAGCCTTGGTTATATAACCGATTTTTCCAATCGTGTCCTATTACAAGGAAGACAGGCTTTTACTGAACTCACAGAGGTACTTCTATTGCCATTAAATAAGGGTATTCAGTAATAGTCTTCAGACTCTGCAGGGGTTAGACGGGGAAAGGTAAGCATCTCATTTCTGTTTACAAAGGTCTGGTTGACTCGGTGAAGAGAAAAGGGACAGGGTCTCTCATATCCCGATCAGCCTTTACCCGTCCACTCGGGCCTACGCACTCATTCCCATTCTGCTCAATCTCGGCTTAGCAGTTCTGTGAGCCCATCAGTGATTCCACTGGGGTTGGAAATCCTGACTTAGTCCGGCAGGACGCTCTCAAAGTTACTCAAGGAACGCAGCCGAAAGCCTTTACTCCGAGCACCCGGCACAGCCCTCTCCCCGGTCTTAGAGACGGTCCCTTCTTACTGACGATGACGCTCTCTGGCCTGCAGCCGGATGCAAACATGTTCAGAGAAGAATCAGAGCAAAACTATCTCGGTGACAGGAGACTGAGCGTCTGTGAGTCCGGTGACAGGGAACTTCGGTGACCTCCGCGGCGCACGGTACACGCAGACTGACACAACTGCATGGACTCCGTCACGGACAGGGGGCTCCCGGCAGACAGCTATGAATTTTACACGCGGTCTGAAATGCCTGCATTAATAACACTTCCACACACAGACAGAAGGCTAAGCCTCTCTTCTTCTTCTTCTTTTTTCTTAAGATTTATTTATTCTAGAGAAAGAGCTTGAACAGCGGGAGGCGGAGGAAGAGGATCTCAAGCAGACTCTGCACGGAGCATGGAGCCCGACACAGGGCTCGATCCCACAACCCTGAGATCGTGACCTGAGCTGAAATCAAGAGCTGGGCGGACGCTCAAGAGACTGAGCCTCCCAGGTGCCCCAAGCCTCCTGTTATAGGATGACACTTTCCATGGAATGCAACATAGTCAATAAACCAAATTAATTTTTTTTTTAACATTTCTTTCTTTACAAGGTGAAAGAACAAATCCTTTGAGATTTTCTGGAGACCCACTTGGAAATCTCAAGGTCAGTTCGAGATCAAAATTCCACTTAGGACTTGATTTGAGGAAGTTGTCAAAGATGCCAAAAGCTTTGAACACTTGCTTGACTAGGACGGCAGGTCACCGCGAAACAATGCTCAGCCTCCCATTAATAATCAAATACCTAACGAGGTTCACATAAAACAACGAAAATTATTCTGATAAGACACAGAATCTGCCTCCTAGGGAGTTTAACTCAAAGGTAAAGAAAAAAACCTTTTACAGTCTCTTCTGAAGAGCAGACAATAATCTAAGAACTCATTGTTATAACAGAAAGAAAACCAAGCTCCAGTTTCCATCAGTGTACGACTGAGCTCATTTTTTAAAAGCCTCATAAACAAACGCATTCGCTCTCAGCCGGCTTGACCGCACATACAATTGCTTGTCTGCAAATCTACAATTTCTATACCATGCAGGTCTTGACCTGTGTTTTCTCTCTTTCTTCTTCGGAAGCACACAGTGACTCACTTTTCCCTGAACAAAACCCTCCCTTTGTACCTGGTATGCTTTTCCTCATCGAACACGCACCCTGCTCTCCTTGTGTACTTTGCATACAAAGTTGTGTCTCTTATTATTTTTAGCAGTTTCATTTCCATATATCGATTATAACTTCTCACCATCAGCACACTTTCTTTTGCAGAGAAAGCCCAGCGGTAGACGATTGTCACATACCCGCGTTCTGCGGCGGGACCACACGTTGTATAAACACGCCTCTTGGAATTTTTATGGGCATGTGCTTCTTTAGAGTAGATCTTTCAGTGTGGTAAAAAGTATGTGCTTATTAACAGACCCGAGTGTGTTTAGTTTCTCTCCATCGTGTAAAAATAAGGAACTGTAATTGCATAAGCTTGAACTCGGGCTTGGAGTGAACATTTGCCGCTCGTCTTACCGAGCACGAGCCACATCACTTGGGGCAGACTGGGCTCACCCTCCACAAAGCTCTCAAGTCTGTTAACTGTTTTTACAGCAAGTGCATTCGGGCAAGCATCACAAAGCAAAAACTTTAAAAAAGTTAAATAGACAGGTGGCTTTTGTGTTTGTTTTTCTTCTGTCCTTGATACACATGAAGTGATGGCTATCGAGCAGCTCACTTTTGTGGCCTCTTTAGACATTTGTTCTTAGGTTGAATTTATAATTTTTATAATGTTAAACATCTAGCAGATCGTAGACATATTACCTTATTTTGACTAGTAAACCCAAGTAGTCTAAAACTGTGTGTTCCTATCATACTTAATGCTGATAGCTCAGAAGACAATTTAATTTATTAAACCAGCAGTATTAAACTAACCTTATTTACCAAAGATTTACCCAAGCCCATAAACTCAAAAAGCATTTAAGTTAGTTCCTATATTTCTGGGAATTTTAAGAATATTTAATTTATATGTAAATGCTTACTTATCTCTAAGTCAATTGAAATAGAGCCCTTTTATGGGATTTTTCTGAATTAATTTGGCAATGCCATCCGGAGGCAGAAAAATATCACATATACATAAAGTACGTGCGTCCGCACAGATTCAGATGGAGACCTTCGAGCTCTCCTTTTGCAAGTTTAGCCGTGGGTTGGGTAAACACAGCGGTACGAACGAAACTCACTGGTTTCTCTCCACTCCATATTTTTGCCCAAATCGTGCTTCAGGCAGCTGGGACAAGTCAGGGTTCCCTGCTTGCAGGGGCAGATGCTTTTCACCAACACTCCTGGCTGACTCCCTAGGCCACAAACGATGCCCCTCGCCCCGGAGAACAGAGAATGGCCTAGCTGGCCGAAGGGAGCCTGATCACCAAGGCTCCTCCCCTCATTTCTGGCCTGATTCCCACCCAGAGTCTCCCTGGGGAGCCCCAGGAATTCGGCGACAAGATACTTATTCCCTTTCACCCCAGCTGCAGCCTTACGAAGCCTCCTCGGGCTGAGAGGAGCAGCAGGGGACATGATACACAGCCTGACGTCCCCAGAGCTCAGCTGAGTGGATGTTTCCAGTCAGCCAGTTTCTCCTCTTTGCGGCCTCGAGGGGTCGTTCTCTGGGTCCTGAGTCCCATGAGAGCCCTGCCGAGGGCAGGCTCCTAACACTCTCGTGACCGTGGGCAGCTGAGCTGGAGTGGGAAGGGAAAGGCCTTCTGGATGTGAGGACAGCTCCTTGGAGAAGCAGCTGCACGAGGCCAGGGGTTACCAGGAGTCCGCGAGACTCTCAGCCAGAGCCTGCAGATCCCGGAGGGAGCTGGGCGGTCCCGGCCCCACTGCCTTCTCCCCAGCCCCCACCCGGGGCATCTGGCCACACCCTCTGCCCAGCTGCCCTTGCGAACCCAGGAGGGCCACCCCATGTGTGACCCAATGCCAACTGTCTCAGGGCAGACCCCGCAGTGCGAGAGGGACAGACAGACCCCATGTCACAGAGTGAGGAGCCTGCATCCCATCCAGGTGCCTGTCCGGCGGGAACCCTTAGAACTAGCATTCCACAATGACACTAAGTGACAATCGCTGACATTCTCTGTTTATGTAAACAGCTTTCACTCTGACAAGGCATTCATCAGGCTGCAGTGCCTTATGAACACCTACTATGCACTAGGCCCGGTGGTGGGCAGGGGACCCTGCCCTAGGGAGCACCAGGAAGCCCGGCAGAGTGACAGGCCAGTGAATGAGAGGCTCCAGGTGACGTTCAGGGACAGCAGGGGGCACGGGGCCCAGCGGCCGCCCTGGGGACGGTAGACGGTCTGCGGGGTGGGGTGGGCAGGCACCGAGTCGGGGAGAGGCCAGACAGGCTTCCTGAGAAGGAAACAGGCATAGCCCCGGGGCAGGAACCATTTCCCCGAAACGACCAGGAAGCTTCCAGAGTGCAGACATGGGGTTGGGGGCGGGGTCACTGCAGACCCTGGCCGCTGAAGGCTACTCGAGGACCTTGGCCACTGTGGGCCGCTGTGGGCCACTGGGAGCCAGGAAGTGTTTGGGGCTCGGCATTTACTCCAAGCACAGGTTCGTCGGGGATTTTCAATAATGCCTTTGAAATAACTACAGAGAGACGTGGGTGGAGATTTATCCGGCCCCGTGCGGACAAGGGCTTCCTGCGAGCAAAGGAGGAAGCATAAAGCTTGCTGTCTGGTCACATCAATTACGTTTCTGTGTGTCACACGGCCGAGCAGAGAACCACACAGCAAAGGAGGGAAGCCAGGAGAGGTCCCCAGCAAGTACAACAATGCTAATTTCTAATTATATGAGGAGCTCCTATAAACTGATAACACAAATACTAAGCCATGTGCTGGAAAATGAGCAAAATCCATGAAAAGAGACTCCACAAGACAGGAATTCCGAATGCCCAACACCTGCACAGAGAGAAGTCGGTTCCCTTCCCCAGTAACGAAAGACATTACAACAGAAGCAGCACGCCCTGCCCCGCTGTCTCTCGGGTTTGCCGGGATTAATCATTCCCGCTGGGCGCTGGCGAGCTCGGGCTCGCCGCCGGCGGGTGGGGACCGGCGGGCCGTCTTCCGAGCTAGAACTTGACAGTCCCACACAAAGCATCGGGTCAGAAGGGCTGACCTGGTAATTCCACTCCAAAGCGCCTGTCAAGAGGAGACGAGCTGAATGAGCTGAAGTGCAAACAAGGCTTTGAGCAAATACACCCGTGGAATGGCTGATAATGAGGAGCACGCGGGCACAACCCAACGCCCCAGCACGGATGCCATGGAGGAGCCACTCTCGCCGCCGTGAGCCGCGGGGACACCGCGCACGGCCCGGCGTGCGGACAGCGCTAGTGATGGTAGCCAAGGCTGAGCAACCCAAGTGCCCACCAACGGATGGACGGACGGAGGGACCGACGGATGGGCAAACAAAATGTGGCATGATGACCGGACGGACGGATGGATGGACAGATGGACAGATGGGCAAATAAAACGTGACACGAGGACCAGGGAGTCTTAGCCTGAAGAAGGGAGGACACAGGACAACATGGATGAGCCTTGAGGACACTGTTGAGATCGGCGCATCACAAAAGTCCTCTGAGGGCCCTGGCGTCACCGAGTTCACAGAGACATGGAATGGATGGGGAAGCCAGGGGCTGGCACAGGGGAATCCGTGTGTAATGGGAGCAGAGTGTCCCTTTGGAGAGAGGAGAGAGTTCTGGAGGTGGACAATGAATGTGCTCAGTGCCACAGAGCTGTGCACTGGAAATGGTTAAAATAGCAAATGTTATGTTACGTATGTTCTACCACAACTAGGAAGGAGGGAGGGAGAGGGGGACGGAGGGAAACGGAGACTTAAAACAGAATGTCGGGGCGCCTGGGTGGCTCGGTTGTTAAGCGTCTGCCTTCGGCTCAGGTCATGATCCCAGGGTCATGAGATCGAGCCTGCTTGAGATTCTCCCTCTCCTTCTGCCCCCCCCGCCCCCCGCGCACTCTTGCTCTCGCTCTCTCTCTCAAAACAAACAAAACAGGGGCGCCTGGGTGGCTCAGTCGTTAAGCGTCTGCCTTCGGCTCCAGTCATGATCCCAGGGTCCTGGGATCGAGCCCCCCATCAGGCTCCCTGCTCCGCGGGAAGCCTGCTTCTCCCTCTCCCACTCCCCCTGCTTGTGTTCCCTCTCTCACTGTGTCTCTCTGTCAAATAAATAAATAAAATCTTAAAAAAAAAAAACAGAATGTCAAGAAAGGCCAGCCTGTCATCCTCTGGAATGGGATGTGACACTTTCATTTTCCCCATTGTTCTTCTGTGAATATTCCAGATTTTCTACAATGAGCTTGCATTAAGGAAATAGGGGAAGATAAATTAGTTTGTTTCTGAATTTACTGGATGCTCTTCAGAGCCGGAAGGACTGGAAACACTGGTGTGCAGACCGCGCCCTCTGGGAAGGGTCGGCGCTCAGCCCGTGCGGCCACATCGGCATCGGAGCGGGTGCGGGGCCCTGTCCTCACTCCAGGGCCTCCGGGTCCCTCCGAGTGTCCGCACACGGTGTGGAGACGCCCCGCCCCTGCCTTGGCTGTGAGCCGTCTGCCTGCGTTTGCAGCCCTCACTCCCGCATCCCTGCTTCTGGGAGCTGCCCAGGCCCACTCTCTTTGGGGGAGCTCGTTACGATGGGTCCTCCTGGCCCCACCTCAAGTCCAGAGGTGCGGGGGGCAGCCTGTGCACCTTGAGGACCTCGGCGGGTTTGGGACGTGAGGCTTGCACACCCTCTACTCCAGCTGCTCCCTGCAGGGGGCACAGCCGGGCCTTCCTGCCCTCTGCCCCTCAGGGACGCACCTTACCCTCCCCTCCAGACCAACCCAAGGCCCCCTCCCTGGAGCCTTCCCAGAACACCTGACCTTCGAGTCCTGACCCCCACTCAGAAATCACGGTGTTGAGTTTACAGCCCTCTGCACCCCCACAGGGGAAAGCATGTGGACCTTGGGCTCCGTGGGTTCCCGCATCAACAGCCCCCCTTCCAGCTGGGGGGCCCTGAGCCTCGGCTCCTCTGCCCATAAAACGGGACCAGCTCCAAAAGCACAGGACGTGAATTGAGGAATCGAGGTGCGCGCCCAGTGCCTGGCACACAGCAGATGCTCCATCCTCCCTGGCTGTCACCGCCCTCCCCTATGACGGGCTCAGGGCCTCCTTCCCGGGCCCCCCAGGAGCGGACAGGCCTGGCTCTCAGGGTCTCTGAGCCTCTTCCTGAAAAGAAATAAGTAAATAAGCAGAATAAAGCAGAGGACTAATGCCCACCATCCCCATGCGCTCGGATGCGGCTCAAGCCAGGAGGGGCAGGCTCAGAGACCCCAAACGTCAACACTGCTTTGCCTCTGTGGCACCCACCAGCCAGAGGGTCTCCAGTAAACACAGATGAGAACCCGCAGTTACAGCAGAGTCAGGGGTCCCACGGGTGCTGCTCAGAAAGCCTGGCTTCCCAAGCCAGCCCTGCTGCCGACCCCCACTCAGAGAGGAGCCTTGAAAGCGTCCATGCTGCCCATAGTCTCAGTAGACCCCAACAGGGGGCCTGGGAGGTGCCTGGGGTCTTCTCCTGGCCCGTGAGCTTGACCTGCTCCGGGACCTCGGTCGGGCAAGCCTTTCTCACGCCCCTCAGGCCCCTCCCAGCTCTCAGCCTCTGACTCCAGGGGTCTCTAATGTCCACAGCTTGGATTTCGGTGAGACGGAACCCCTCGGCCCCACGCTCGGGGCTGGAGTGCACATCACCGTCCAGCGCTGGGTGACAGGCTCCCTGAGGACGCGTGATGCTGGTGGTGCACCCACACTGACAGCCAGCATCCCTGGCTCCATGTGGGACCACGGCTGGGGTCGCACCTGCAGGGGCTCCACGGAGCCTGGGCCGGACCCCTCTCCCGCTTCCTCTGAGCTCGCGGGTCGGCCACACTGTGTGCAGGACTCAGTGCTCGTGGGAAATGTGCGGCACTCGGCCAGCCCCGGGTCTGCAGACCTCCACACGGAACAGGCTTGCTTTCTCGAATCCAAATGCCCTGCTCAGGAAGAGCCCCAGTCAGCTCTGTCAGGAGGTTCTGCCCCTCTGACGCCCCTCTGTGTTCCGGGGTCCCCTTGGGGTCCTTGATCGTCCGTGGGCAGACGGACAAGGCCTATGAGCAGAGGCAGAGAATCCGCGATCCAAAGGCTTGGGCAACAAGGGCCGGATGGAGGGGAAATTCCGGCAGGCAGCCGGTGGTGGCCTGGAGAGGGCGGACAAGAGAGGCGCCCCACGGTCTCGGGCAAGGGCTGGAGAGAAGTGTAGGCCCCACAGGCTTGGGTTTGGGCAGGTTCTCTGGCCGAGGGCCGAGACTTGCTGCAGGGACGTCAGCTCGCCCCCCGCCCACCAGAGCCGACGGCCTGAGCACCTCCCGGGGCTCCGGCGGCAGGATGCGGGCCTCGGCTTATTGATCAGGCTGCTCAGGCTCTGCTCCGGGCCTTCACCAGGTCCCCACACGGCCCTCATTGATGCATCTGAACACGGTCTGGAGCGGCTGGGGCCAGGGATGGGCTTAACAAATGGTGATGTGTGTTTTGTCCACGACAGCCCTGGCCTCAGGGCGCAGAGGGGACGCTGAAGATAGCTCATGCGATGACGCGGGCCGTCGCAGAACACAGAGCACGCAGCCACCACACGAACGGGAGGCAACAATTCCACTTAATTTCACTGTGTTCGGCTGAATGTGTCCGGTCAAAATGTCACTTTGCCAGACAAATGGAATGTCCCTTCACAGCCTGTGAAACAAGTTTTTTGTTCAGGAATCAGGCCAGGGCTGGCTAGGACCGGACAGCTTTACCAGCCCCGCACAGCACCCGGCCCGGGCTCCCCGCGCACACGGAGCTCCCCGCGCCCCCCCGGCCGGCAGAGGGACTGCCGGGCAAAGCCTGGCCCCAGCAGACACTGTCCCCACCCCGGCCGCTCGGCGCCCAGGAGAGGCCACTGGAAGGAACTGAGGCTGGGCTGCTCCCAGTCCCTGGGGCAGCAGATCTCTGCGGAGGGAGCACCCCCACCACAGCCAGCTGCCCCTGGAGGGACAACCTGGCTGGCCTGCAGGGGGACAGTCCCGAACCAGGCAGCCAGCCTCAGCACTCCCAGGCTCCGCTTCAATCAGGCCTGGGGAGGGAGCCGCATGAGGTGGGAGGCTGGAGGCTGGGAGACAGAGCCTGCCTCTGGGGATGTCTCTGGCCTCCAGCTTCCTTACTTGTTCAGCAGTGATGGGCTACGGTGTCCAGAAAGGATGTCCCTAAGGCCCTGAGTCTGGGCCCAACGGCACTGCAGGCTTCAGCCCCACAGTCCAGGAGCCACGACCCAGGAGCCACGGGCCAGGAGCCACGGGCCAGGAGCCACGGGCCAGACAACTGGGCAGGCTGAAGCAGACGGGAGGCGGAGGGCACGGCTGGGTCGGCCTCCACTCTCTCCAGCCTCAGGGAGGGACTCCAGGCAAGGCGGGCACAGGCCAGCTGGCACAGGGCCAGCATCAGCATTCAAGGCCTGCCGCCCACTCACTCTGTGACCGGGGGCAGACCCGATTTCTTCAGCTGGGCAGTGGGCACAATCTTCTTTGCTCCAGAGCTACGAGGATGGTGAGGTGAGAGCCAGGGTGGCCCAACGTGCATGAGCCTCCCCACCATCTCCACTCCGTGGCCTGAAGGAGCCCACGGGGCAGTGGCCACCCAAGGCTCGCCCCTTCCCTGCCCCTAATGCCCAAGACCAGTCATGCGGCCGGCTGGGGCGGCCAGGAGTGCCAGGCAGGCCCCGTCGCTGGGACGCAGATGGTGCTGAAGAGGAAGCGCCTGCCCATGGACATCCGTGGCACCATCCCCGTCCCGGGAGGCGCGGAGACACCTCCACACAGTGGTGGGAACCGAGCTGAGCCTGCAGAGCGACCGGGCGGAGCTGACATCTTCGCCCTGATGCGTCTCCCATCCATGAACCCGCTGTCCCCGTTCATTTAGAGCTTCCTTGATTCCTTCCATCAGCAGCCCGTCGTTTTCAGCACGCCCGCCTCGGTAAAGTGATGTTCGCGAGGGTCGTGTAAAATCCAATTTTTCTATGCTATAATAATCAGGAACTGAAGTTTGAATATGATTGAGGGACGAGGCGCTCGCGGGCAGGACACTGTAATCAGGGCTTGACAAAAACTCCCGCCCCTTCTGTGGCCTGGGTGCCACTGTCATCCCCGTCGTGCAGGAGAGGACACTGAGGCGTGGCGGCATAGCTGGGATTCAGAGCATGGACACCTGAGCCAGGAGGCTAGCATCACCTGAGCTATGGCCAGAATGCCAGCAAAGATGGCACCAGGGGAGGCGAGAGGCACAGGCTGGGGCAATCCTGGAAGGCTTCCTGCAGGCAGCCCCCTCCAGCCTCCTCCTGCCCGGGCACCTCACCCTGCAGCTCCAGGCCAGCAACTCACTCGTCTCGGGGTCTAAACGGGGTCCTATGGGTGGCCCTAAGAAGAGGAGGCCAGGACACAGACACATATGGTCGGACGACCACCTGAGGACACGCAGGAAGAGGCACAAGCACCAGAGCAGCTTCCCCCATCCCCGGGGAGAGACGCGGGGAGCAGGGCCGTGGCGGAGCCACGGGACGACTGCGGCTCGGGAATAGGAAGGGGCCTTCACTGGCTGCAGCTGTGTCTCCTGCATGGCCGGGCCCTAAGCCCTGCTGCTCAGCGTGGAATGCACACGCGCCTCACCCAGGCAGCGTTAGGGTCACAGACCTGGAGGCAGCAGGTCGCGCCTGGGCCTGAGATTCTGGCTGCTGACAGCCCCCAGGGGACATCCACACTGCGGCCGCGGACCCCACGGGAAGTAACAAGTCCACCCCCTCACCCTCCACGTCACCGACACCCCCTGGCCCCACCCACCCCCACGGGTCCCCTGGCAAACACGGGCACAGTGCCAGGCCTGGCCTGTGAGGGGCCTGCTGGGAGACCCACTGTGACCAGAGGGGGACAGCTGCCACCAAGGTCACGGCCGGCGAAGGCTGGCTGGAGGCCCGTGCAGCTCCCAGCTCATGACGAGCCCTGCACAAAGAGATGTCAGGTGTGGGTGGTCCTGCCTCTGCGTGGGCTCAGAGATCAGGTCACCCCTCGGGTTTCATTTAGCCCTGGGCACCGGATGCCCTGCTCTCCTTTTACACTTGAAGAAACTGAAGCAGAGAAAAACCAGTAACCGGCACGAGGGCCCGAGGGTCATAGACGGCAGCTCACACTCTGCCGCGGGCCTCCTGCCCCAGCCACGGGGCTCAGGGACGGCCTTGTCTGTCCCTGTCGGCAACACGTGCCCGCCCTCCCGGGCCGCGGAGGACTCTGCCACCTGAGGGGGCAGGGCGTCAGTTCACAAAGTGCCCGGAGCGGGGGCCCCGCCCGCCCTGCTGCGGTGCCGCTAGAATCCAGCGGGCTGCTTAGGATCGCGCCTTCAGAACAGAGAGCTGATTCACAGAACCCGGGTGTTGGAAGGGTCTTCAGACCCTGGGTCAGACACTCATTCATTCAACAGCCACTTCTCGGGGTCCTGTCGTGGGTCTGACATGAGAGACGCCACGGGCAAGGGAGCCCCACGTGCAAAGGGGACTGACGCCCATGGGACAGGCCCTCCAGGCTCCCAGAGCAGCTTCATGGCCTGCGGGCCGCTCCCTGGGGCTCAGGGCCCCTCACCCAGCTGCAAGAGATGTCTGGAGGCCTTCCCTCTGGCCAGTCAGAGCTCCGAACCCCACGAGGGGCCCCGGCCTCCCCCTGCACCTGCCCCCCACGTGCAGACGGTTTCCTGGCTCTGGGACACGATGAAACCGTGCCGCAGCATGCGGAGATGACCAGACTGGTGGCTGCCCGGACGTGGGGTTGCCAGAGGGAGACCGGGACTCCTGTAGTCTGGCAAGTCCTGGAGGCAGGTGCTGGGAAGCGACCGGCAGGCTCTCGCCAGGGGCACGCTGCTGAACATCGCTGGCTGTCCGTCAACCCCACACACAGCCGGCGGGCGGCAGGGGCCGGGCCTGGACACAGCAGCCACAGTCCCTGGAGCTCACAGCGCGGGAGACGCAGCTCGGTGCTGTGGTCCTGGGGCTGCCGGGGGCCGGGTTCGGGTCCCAGCTCTGGCACTAACCTGCCATTTGGCCTTGGATGTGTCCCTTTGACCTTGGGAGCCTCAGTTTCTTCATCCATAATCCTGGATGGGATGGGGCCAGTTCCGAGGTTCCAAACTGCCCAAGTGTCCACTTCGGAAATGCCCTGGAGATTCTGGCTCGATGGGCCTGGGGGAGGGCCGGGGGCCTGGGGGGGGGGCGGGGTCCTGAGGGAGATGCGATGCATAGCCCGGCCCCTGCCGGCTTCTCCTGCACCCTGGCCGTGGGGAGCGTTCCGTGGATCACCACATCCCTTTCCAGCCGCCTGCGTCCACACTTCTCAGGTCTGCGGAGAGGAAGCTCCCGCTGCCTCAGTTTCCCCAACCAGATAGATCCTCACGGCCCCCGCTCCTGCTGGCTGTGTCAGTGATCACCTTCCCTTGGGGAATAAACGCACACGTGTGGAGTGTCCGGGCGAGAGTCCCACGAAGCGAGCAGATCAGCAGGGAGAGAGGCCCCTCACTCACTAACGTGCTTAGAGGGGCGCCGGGCACTGGGCGCACCTGTCTCTTGGCAGACAGGAACCGGGGAGGGAGGGGCCGGCTCAGGTCGGAGCTGGGCCCGCGGAGGGTCTGCTGCCTGGCGGGGCTCACAAGGACACAGCCAGCCCGTCGGCCCTGGACTCGCACCAGAGCCAAGGCCTGGCCGTTCTGCTCACCGCTTTCCCTCACAGCCCATCTGCCCCCAGTCCACATGCTCTCATGATGCGGACCCTGTGTCGTGGGTCATGGGCCGAACCATGACCCAGACCCGTATGTTGATGCCCTGACATGAGCACCTCAGGAGGTGACTGTGTTTGGAAAGAGGACCTTTCCAGAGGGGATTAAGGTAAAACGGGGTCCTATGGGTGGCCCTAAGAAGAGGAGGCCAGGACACAGACACGTATGGTCGGACGACCACCTGAGGACACGCAGGAAGAGGCCTGGGAGACCAGCCCTGCTGACACCTTGGCCTCGGTGACAAGCCACCAGGGCCAGGAGACAATAGGCTTCTGTGGTTTAGGCTGCTGTCGGTTGGTGGTATTTGTCCCAGCAGCCCGGTGGACTGGTCACCCTGGCCCACAGGGAGCTGCAGGTACCCCTGCACACCCGATCTGGGGGACTCCCCTCCCTGGCAGCCCCCACCCCAGTAGGGGCTTGGGTCACCCCACCCAGCCCAGTTGTCAATGCTTCCCTTAACATTTATCAGAACCCCCCGCCCCCCACCCCCGAGCGCCTGGGTGGCTCAGTCCGTTAAGCGTCCGATTCTTGATCTCATCTCAGGTCTTGATCTCGGGGTCATTAGCTCAAGCCCCCTGTTGGGCTTCACACTGGGTGTGAAGCCGGATTTAAAAAAAAAATGGTCAGAACCCCCGGGTCTGTGGTGGCCAGGGTGGGACGTTGGTTTCGTAAGCGAGCTGGGAACCCTGGAGGCCCTGCTGGGGTTTGAGGGCTCAGGACATGGCGGCCGAGTCGCAGTCAGGCCACGTGTCCGCGGGCCGGCCCCCAGGACGGCCGGGCGACCCACGTGCGCAGGGGCAGGCAGCCCGCGTCTGTGTGCAGGCGCCAATGATCCCCTGCGCGGCCGGCGTGGGTCCTTCCAAGCGGAGGGAAGAGGCGCGCTCGGACGCCGGCTGCGCGCCAGACCGGGATTAAGCTCTTGGACGTTTGGCTCCCTTGTCGAATGCTGTAAGCTACACACAATTATCTCTTTTTTACAGACCAGGAAAGCACAAGGAAGATGTAACCGGGCCAAACCGATTGGTCGAGAAGAAAGTGGCCAAATATAATTTAGCCAAAAACAAGTTAATCACCATAATAATATGTTAGAAACTATTTGGTTAAAAAAGAGTATTTGCCCTCACTGACTGAGGACGTGAGAAGTTTGGTGTGTTAAGTCAGCTCTGCAAGGCTTAATGAGGCGGCAGCATGCTCCCCGTCTCCAGCGCTGTGTTTTCCCCAGTTCCTCCGCGCACGAGATGCGGCTCTGTGCTCTGTGTGATGGGGAACGCGGAAATCTTAATTGGTTTGAGAAGCTAAATATTAAGCAATAATGTCATTTAATGGCTCCTTTTGTTGCTTTATTTCATATTTCTTGTTAGATAAGTTATTGGTGCTTCTCATATAAAATTCGAGAAATATGTGCAAAGAATAAAGAACATCGGGATCGCTGTTTTCACTGTGCAGAGCCTCCCGGATGTTTTGGGAGAGGGAACGAGACATATTTTTCAGGCTACCACGGCTTATTTAGCATCCAACAAGTGGTGGACGGCTCAGCTCTTCCAAATATCTCTCTGAGACCATTTTGGGCAGAGCCTGGGGCACCCTGTGTCAGAGCCAGACTCCGTCGCAGGTGCCTGAGTGCTCCTGGTGCCCCCGCCAAGGTGCCTCCGAGGGGCACGATGCTGCGGGATGGCGCCCCACCTGCAGCCCAGGGGAGTTCTCAGATACCTCGGAAGGCTGAGTCAACTTCAGTACTTGGCCTTGGGAGGCAGGCAGCCCTGCGCGAGCCATCTGGCTGACCTTGGTCACTCAGATTCTGCCGGCCTCAGACCCCTTCTCTGTGAAATGGGCATGATAGCCCCCACCTCCATAGGCTTGATGAGGATTAGCAAGACATCACATGGGTGAGCTTCCTGGGGCTGCTGTGACAAAGCACCACATAGACCGAGTATCTTAAACACAGACATGTGCTGCCCCGCAGTCTGGAGGATGGGAAGCCCAAGGTCAGGGCGTCAGCTGGGTTGGCTCCTTCTGGGCACCACAAGGTTGACTGCTCCAGGCCCCTCTCCTTGGTTGCAGACGGCCGTCTTCCCCCTGTCTTCCCCTCACCTTCTGTGTGTGCATGTGTGCGTGTCCAAACCTCCCCTTCGTATAAGGACACAAGTCACACTGGATTAGGGCCACCCCAGTGACCCCCATTTTAACTTAATCACCTTTATAACTGCTCTCTCTCCAAATTTGGTGCTAGGGGCAGGGTTCCAGCCTCTGGATATGGGGTTTCCCTACAACCTGTGTAGGGAACATGATTGGCCAACTTTGTCCCCACTCCTGTCAGCCAGATGGGCTGTCTTTGGGGCCATGCAGTTGGCAGGATCACTGGCAAGAGTCTATGGGGCCAGGACCCCAACACATGGCAGGAACATTCCAAGACAGGCACTGGGCTCCTCCTGGTGACACCAGCCCAGTGCTGACGTACGCTGCCCAAATGCCGTCTTCAGGACCAGGGTGATCCATCCCCCAGCCACAAGGAGTGGTGGGCGTAGATGGTCACAGCTGAGTCTCTCCCAGAATTGCCCTTGGCCAGAGGGAGCTGTCCCTTCCAGTGTCAGGCCCCTTGCTGGGGTGGCTGATACCCAGAGACAGGCCAAAGGCCTTCCCCTCCTGTTTCAATTTGGAATAGCGCTAAAGGGCCATCCTAGACCCACATGCTCTTCACACTGGCTGAGGCCTTTGCTGTGACCACACAGCCACCAGGCGTCCCCCTCTGCCCAGCCCAGTTCCCTCACCTCTCACAGGTATTGATTATGAGAGCATCCCACACCTGCTGTGTCCTATGACAAGCATGCCAAGACTGGGCCCAGCAAGCAAGCCCTAAATAAGACTCTGGAGCCAGATCATCTACCAGCTCCGGCAACAAGGACCCCATCCAGGCAAGGGATGAGGCTGGCATGGTCCCCACGCTCACCATAGTGCATTGGATAGTATTCCCCAAATTCCATGTTTACCCAAACCTCAGAACATCACATTGTTTGGAAATAGGGTCTTTGCAGATATCAGTTAAAATGAGGTCATACTGGATTAGGGTGGGAAAGACACATGGGAAAATACCATATGTGCTGACAAAGGCAGAGATCCGGGTGGTGTGTCCATGAGCCACAGGACGGCCGGAGTCACGGGTATCACCAGAAGCAGGAAGGGGAGAGGGGCAGATTCTCCCCAAGCCTCCAGCCAGCATCAGCCCTGTGGACACTATGATCTCCTACTTCAGTCTCCGGAACGTTGAAAGAATCAGTTTCTCTTGTTGGAAGCCAGAACACCCAGTTTGTGGTCATTTGTTACGACGGCCCGAGGACACTAATACATTCACCATAAACATTTCCAAAATTAACTGAAGAAATAGATAACTTGAAGGAACCAATAATCATTAAATAATTTGGACCCAGCAGTGAAAAGTTTGATTCCATAAAGGCAGTCTTTTTGTTGTACGAACTGTTTCAGGGATGAGGGAGAAGGGAGACGTTACCTAACTAATTTGTGAGGCTTGTTTAATTGGATGCAATAGGCTTGAGTTCAGGAATGCAAGGATAATTCAATGTCAGAAATTCTAATAAGATATCACACGTTAATAAATCTAAATAAAACACCAGGGACTATCACATAGGATGCAAAAGTAAAATTCTCATTTATTATTGATTAAAAAGAACTCTTAAAAATAAGAAATAGAATGTCCTGATCATAGTGAAGTTCAATTATAAGCCTACAATAAACAACATACTTACTTAATGGTAAAACTCCTCTAACTTACAACAAGGCGAGGACACAGTTCATGTCATCATTCCACATGTACTTGCCAAAACAATAAGAGAAGAAAAAGAATGCAGAGTAGAAATTGGAAAGAAACAAACAAAACTGTCCTTGTTTGTAGCAACACGATGGTCTTCATAGAAAAGACCAGCCCATCCGGAGAACCTAATAGGACAATCCAGGCTCGCTCCTGTGTCCTCAATTGACACACGAAAGCCGAAGGTGTTCTTTTATGACAGCAACAACCAGTTTAAAAACATTGTTTTTAAAGGTCTACAGTGGCTACACAAGACTGGGGTAGACAGGAGTCACACCAGTCTTCTGTGGGAAAAAACAGTATCAACCACGTTCTCAGTGGTGCGCCAGCAAGTGTTTAACTACTCATTCTACATAGACAAATAAAATAAACATCCCTGCTCTTCAGGGAAAAATTAAAAGGTTGACTTGTTGCACCTGCAGATTTCTGGGGTGTGAATACCCCCATTGTGGTGGATTTCAAGACAACACCACGAATCAAACCAACTTGCAAAATTCCAGAACACTGAACGCAGGCTTTCACTGGTCCATACCAGCCGGCACCGCACACCACTGGGGTGGCGCCCCGTGCTTCCTGCCCACCTGGGTCCGTGGGAGGCCCCAGGCTGCAGAGCAGACAGTATCACGAACATCGGCGGCCACTGTGCCTACGGGCCCAGAAGTGCCCCACGTCACTGCCACTCACGCTCAGAGGCAGTCGTGGGATCCCTCCTCCCCAAGGGCAGAAAGCTCCATGTGCCTGTTCCCAGAAGGGGAGAGACCCCTGGATGCCCCGTGCACGGTGCCAGTGACTACCACTTACACCGAGTCCGTTAACGAGAAGACTCAAATCCCATTAGGATGTGAATTTCCCCCAAAATAGTCTTTGAAGTCATTACATTCCAATCAACTTTCAGTAGGGTGTTTTATGGAACTTACTAGAGAATCAGAAAATTAATAAGGAAAATAAAGAGTCTGGAATAGCCAAGATTCAGAAGGTCAACTCGTCCATTCAGAGGTCAACGTTTAGGGAGTGACGAGAGCTGAGTGTGCGTTTCCCTGGTGCTGAGATGGAAACGGGCCACGGGACGGAGAGGAGGCCCGAAGCGGGTCTGTTTGCATGTGCAGCGCTTGGGGAATGTCAGAGGAGGGGCTGGATTCGATGTAGAATATCCTAAACCTGCATTAAGGGGCGCAGTGACAACTGGCTCCGAAATGAAATAAAACTAGGTCCTTACTTCATGCCAGGCACAGAAATAAATCCCAGGTGGAGTAAATCCCTAACGTGAAGAAGTGAACTTTAAGGAGACAATATTAGGTCATATCTTCATAAACTGGAGGTAGGAGAGGATTAATTAAACTAGACACAAAAGGCCCATGACCTTCAATAAAGAGTCACTTTTACTCAATTAAAATTAAAACGTCTTCTATAACAAAAACTCTGCAAACAAAGGAAAAATACAGGAAAAGATAATGTGCAGTGCGTGCGGCTGACAAAAAGATGAGCCAGGAGACGGGGTGAACGCCTACCAGTTGGTTAGGAAGAGCCAGTCAGTCCAGAAGCAGGGGCAGGTGGGGGAGCAAAGGTAACACCAGCCCCAAAGGGACAAGCGAATGGCCAATAAATACATTTTAAATGTTCAACCGCACCATTAGTCAGGGAAATGCAATTAAAACAAGAGGAACTCACCCTTCGACACCCACACATTGAACAAAATCTGTAAGGCTGAGGATGCCAATACTTAGAGAGGAAAACGGGGGCAGGGGTCCGTGCAACCACCTTGCTGAGCTGTTCGGTGACATTTAATGACTCCGGGGGTGCGCAGGCTGTCCCTCCCACCCAGGCTCCTTCCACCGTGCGCCGCGTGCCTAGAGAAGGTCCCCCAGACACACATGGTGACGCACAGGGAAGCAGCGCTAGCAGGAAGATGGGAGAGATGGGGAGCAGCCCCCCCCCCCAAGGACCCGGGAAGCAGGACTGAAGGCTTGGGAGAGAGGCTGTGGCCGCAGCCAGGGCCAGCATGCAGGTTTAGTCGGGATTATTGTCCCCGGAGGTCACACCCTCCCCTTGGGTGGGACTTTGGGGTGCTCAGCACCCAGTGCCTGGGTGGACCATGCAGTTTGCGCTGGTCAGTGGGACGCCAGGAGACACTTTGGAAGAAGACGTCTACAGGTGTTTGCGCAGGTGGTTTGACCTCTGTGTTTCCACCGTTGGCCACGGAAGAGGATGCTCGGCAGCTGCTGTTTCTAGGATGAGGGACGCGCGGGACAGACCCCAGCAGACCCTGCAGAGCACAGATGCTGACAGACCTGTGAGCAAGCAGTGATGTCTGGTGCGGTGGGGGCCGCAGACACCGCACGTTCGCTACCCGGAGCCTCAGCACCAGCGGCCGGCAGATGCCGGGGCGTGGGTTCTGGAAACGAACAGCCCTTCTCGCGCTGACGGACGGAGCAAGCGCACCCCGGGAGGGTCCTGAGAGCTGCCTCCCCAGTTCCAGCATCTCCCCGGGCCACACAACAGCCATCGTCAACTCTGAGACCAGAGCAGGGGATGGGAGAAGAGCCCGGAGACGGCGTGGGTCGGTGGTTACGCCAAGGTAGGTGCTGGGGTACGCAGATAAAGACACGACCCCCAAACCACAGGCTCGCAGGGCGGCTTCGAGACCTAAGTGCTGTCACAGGATGGCCCACGAGGGCGGGGAGCCGTGCACTTTACTAGGCGTCGCTCTATTTCATACCTAGCGGGCTCCTGGCCCCGTGGCTAAACTCTCAGTGTTTCCACAGTTTAAGTATTCCCCTTCAGCTTGCCACTTCAGGTCTAAAATAAACATGTGCCCTGAAGATAAAGGAAGAAATCCAAAGCTGTGTCTAATTAGATATTAATAGCACAAAAATGCACAAGCTGAGGGCAAAAATAAACAAGTGGGAAGAGAAACCATGTAAAAAAAAAAAAAAAAAGCTGCAGTGTGAAGAAAGTGAGGTCCGAGACTGAAGTCATGTCCCAGGCCTGACCGCAACTTCCCAGTCCCGCCAGTCTCCTGACTCAGTTTCCCCACCTGTGACAGGTGGGCGGAGCACAGAACTAGAGAATGTCCACGGGTCTTTCCAGGGTCACTGGTCCTGGACTCTGAGAGGGACTCTCAGCCTCTGCACCTGTCGAGGAAACCAGACAGCGCATGGGTGTCACCCTCCAGCGGGCTCCCCGGGAGCACCTCTCTTCCTGCTAACCGTACACTTGGCCTCCAAGGTCGAGTCCCTGCTCCTCTTTTATCCCCAAGGTCACCCATCCTGGTCTCAGGTCACATCCTGCCCCAT
The DNA here is from genome assembly GCF_011800145.1 of Mirounga leonina. Lineage (NCBI taxonomy): Eukaryota > Metazoa > Chordata > Mammalia > Carnivora > Phocidae > Mirounga > Mirounga leonina. Next base: position 80,646,794 of record NW_023270415.1, read on the forward strand.
CCACGAGTCTTTCCGTGCCCCTCCCATCCCTTCCGGCCCCTGAGTGCTGGAGCCAGCACCCTGAGCTGCATTTGGAAAAATCACTGACCCTGGCAGCAGGAAGCCAGAGCCCTGACACTGCCTGGGGCATGACCTCTGACCTCTGAACTCCAAGCTAAGTCACGCTTGTCCCCTGCACCGGGATGTTTGCAGCTGTAAATTGGGGGAAATAGTGCTGACCTCTGGTCGCTGTGACAATCAGTGGGAATGATGTACATGGACATACTTTGCAAACAGTAAAGCACTTTGTAAGCACGCACCCAGGACTGGCCAGGATGGAGTAACGGGACCCCCTAGAACAAAAACAGGAAGCCAAATAGTTTTCAAGATATTGCACACTAGGGAATGAAGGACCGTGATCCCCAGAGATGGGAATGAGTGAGGCTGGGCCTACTGCTGTGAGCAGGTGTCAGGCTCTGAGAGGGAGGCCCAGGCCGGGCTCTGGACCCCTGAGATGAGGAAACAGAGCCAGTGGTCTGGGGGACCAAGGAAAACGCTGCACAGAGACAGAGCTCCAACGACCCCCAGAGGCTCCCCAAGATCATATAAACAGAGCGTTCTTTCTCATGCAAAGAAACCAGCCGAGGCCAGAGAAGAGCTGCCAGAGAGATCCAGGGAGAAGGTGTCCGTGCTCATGCAGAGCAGAGTGGGCCCACCCCAGCTGGCCAGATGCGCAAGCCTTGACAATAAAATCCAACCTAACAGGTGGACAAAAGATGAAAACAGATACGTCACCCAAGAAGACACATGGATGGCGAAGGAGCCCAGGAGAAGATGCTTGTCAGAGCTGGTCCTTATGGAAGTACAAACTAAAAACCACAACAAAACAGGAAGACCTAACAACACCAAGTGCTGGAGAGGACATGGGGCAACAGGAACCCCTGCTCCTGTCCATTACTGGTGGGAGTGCAGAATGGGGCAGCTGCTTTGGAAGAGGGTCTGGTGGGTTCTTATCCAGTTAAACACACTCTTACTATAAGGCCAAGTAATCCCACTCTGAAAATCCCAGGTATCTACCAGGTGAAGTGAAAATTTATGTCCCCACAAAAATGTGAACATAAATGTTCATGGGAGATTTATTTATAATCACCAAAAGTGGGGTCAACCAAGATGCCATGTGCGCATTGCATGGAGAAACGGCATGGCGTGTCTGGAGAATGGACCACTGGTCAGCCACGAAAGGGGCTCACTGCCGGTTTGTGCAACAATATCAACTCTTGAACGCACTTTGCTAAGTGAAAGGAGTCAGACCCAAGAGGCTTCAGATGCTGGGATTCCATTTATAGGACCATCTGGAAAGAGACAACTAGGAAAGAGTGATTGTGGGGACTGAGGGAGGACAGAGGGCTTGGGGGCCAAGGAGCTGAGCTGAATGGGACAGTGATGGTGGGAACTGGGCTCGAGGCATGGGCGACCCCCAGGGAAGTGTGTGTCACGAAGAGTGAACTTCACAGCATCCCAACGAAACAAAAGTAAGTGGGCACGGTAGGAGCCCCAGGATGGAATGCAACATACAGGTGAATCTAACCACATCACAGATGTGAAACATGACCTCACCCACAGAAGCAGCTCAAAGGAAGCTGTAATTTGGAATGATGTTTTGATTCGATAAAAAACTATCATAAACTCTGTGCTCTGATGGTACCTTGTTGAACACATAAAGCAGCAGATGTGGATAATGGGGGCAGGTTGCCAACAAGGAGGCGAGGAGGACTAGAATAACCCTGCAGGGCAGGGGCAGGGTCAGAGGCTGCACACGGACTGGGATTTACTTTCCGGTAGACACACGCAGGTGCACGCAGGACAGGAGACGGAAAGGTACTCGCACATGGTTTGAAGCATGTATCTATGTCCCAGCACTGCTCCCTGGAAACCCCCATCGCGTGAGCACACGCAGGCCCGATCATGGTTTCTAAACACCACCGCAGACATCTGCAGATGGATCATTCCAGAGCTGGAGTGGATGGAAGATGAGATGAGCCTGGGCGTGTTGTGGAAGTAAGTGGTCACGGGAACGGGGAACAGATGAGCCATGACCAACGGGCACCAACTGAGGCAAGCCCTGAAAGAGGTCCCGCAGCCACAGCTGAACAATTTGAGCGGCAAAGAAACTCGCGTGGGATTGGGTAGAAGCCACGGCGCAGGACAATGACCCACGAATCTGCACCAACATAAATAAATGGTTGAGTAAGTAAGTAAGCGAGGAGGAAGGACAAATCCTCCTTACAGAAGAGTTCCCAATACTAAATGCAGAAGGAACCCGAGAGTAGAAAATCTCCACTAAAACTTCACAATACTTCTCCCTTAGGCAAGATGCACTGATGGGCAGCAAAATCAGAAGGCAAATGTTAAGAAGTAAGATGCTGGCAGAGCCTCAAAGCATTTCTCCCCGAATCCCAGAATGTGTATTAATTGGGGGGGTTCTGTTAACATGTGGCCACAAACGCTTTGATGCGTTTCCCTGCCGGAGGCGGCTGAATCCAGCTCCCCTGGGAGTGGGCTGGGCTTGAGAGACTGCCACGTCCACGTCGAGAGAAACCAGCCCAGACAGAGGAGGCGGAGGGAGGGGACGCAGCAGCTCCGTGCGGTGGGCCACCCCGCTCTGCATCCTGGATGCAGGAAGGGCGATGGTGGGAAAAGTGCTGGAACCCACATCAGGTCTGCACCATTGGGTCAGTGGAAAGAGTCCAATGTCAGCATTGCAGTTTTGACAAATACGCGCATTAGCACCACGGCAGAGATCAGAAGTGACGGCTTTGGGCCAAATCCCCCACCCGCTGTTTTTATAAATACAGTTTTGTTAGAACGCAGCTACGCCCAGTCACTGACCCGTGGTCTGTGGGCGTGTTGAAGTGCAGCTTCTGCAGAGACTGTGACCCACAAAGCCTACACTGTTTACCGTGGAGACGTTTACTGATAAAGTTTGCCCACACCTGCCGTGAGTGGACATCAGGGGACATCAGGGCCGTGTTTGGGCCGGGCTCCCGGCTGTGCTGTCTGTGAACTTCCAGCCTCAGCCACAGGCGTGGTGTTGCCTTATCCACGGCTTCGACCACACACTCCAGTCGGGGCTCTGGGGTGCCCAGGGGAACAGGGGAGGGCCTCTGGCCCAATCTGTATGGTCTGCATTCACGCCAGATGTTGAGTCTTGGGCGTTCTCGCCGTGAGGATACAAGCCCTCCACAGACACCCTGGGCAAGCAGTGCCAGGGCAGACAGGCTGCTGAGAAGGTGCTTGTTTAGCTAAGCTGCCCTTTCTTGTGCCGTCCCTCCTGGCCCCCAACCCAATCATGCCCTTGGCCCAGGTGGTCTTCTGGAACCTCAGTGCCCGCACCAGCCCCTCTGGTGAGGATAGGAGGTGGGTGAGGGGATGTCTTTCCCAGGCCGTCAGCGTGGGCTGGGGGCGGTGCGGGATTGGAAGTGAAAGGCCATGCAGTCGGGTCTTGGGCACGTTCTAAGACCTTCCTGAGGCTTCCTTTCAATCAGCGATGGGGGGGTGCCTCTCAGGTGAGCTCAACGAGGCAGAGAATGTTCCAGTGCTCTATAGGCGAGCCTGCTCAGCGCAGTTTCACTCTCAGCCGCCCAGCCTCCCCTCCCCTCTGTATGTGGATGGAGCCACTGTCCCGAGGATGGCCTGAAAGGTGGCCACAGACCTCGGGCCTCTGAACACCTTCCTGGTCCATCTTTTTTATCCCTCACTCGGCCCTGCATCCCTAGCAGCGGAGGCCGGACTCCAGAGCAGATGGGATTCACAATGCAGGTACCAAGGGCACCGCGTGGCAAGGCAGACAAGACTGGTAGGCTTGGTGCGCTGGCCCCCATGGCTCGTTACATCGTCACCAGTGGAGACAAAGAACGTGGCCCACCCTTTCCCGAGAGCAAGGCCAGAATCGGGAAACTGTCAATAAGCATTCTCAGCTGAGCACTGAGCGCCCAGAACCAGTTCCTCGGACTGACTTCCGTCCTCCTGCCCCGAGGTACCACCCTGTGCGGGCAGCTGCGCACTGGAAGTCAGGGGTCCCCGTGGACCCACCACCAGGATGGGCATTTGCCTGCAGCTGCAGACTCTTACAGCCCCACGAGCAGCCTTCGTGTTCAGATGCAGCAGGGATGCTGGCCTCCGTGGGTCCTCACAAGGGACCTCCCATGAGGCGAGGAAGTGAGGCTGCCATAACCCATCCCTGCCAGCCAGGGAGGCAGCCAGCCCAGCGGCAGGGACTGGAGACTGTGCAGGCCAGGCTCCGCCCACCAGCTTCCCCACTCTTTACTGCCCTACAACAATCACAAAGGGCATTTAAGACCCACTTCATGGATGACAAGACCAAGGCTTGGGGTGACCAAATCAGGGGAACCAGAATTCATGCCCACAGACATAGTCTTCTCCCATCCCTGGTTTCCCCAGTGTGAGCCTTCAAAGAATCAGTAATTCTGGAGACACCCCAAAAGAAAAGGAATTCCAGACTAAACATACTATGTGGCCCCTTTAGGAGTCACTGTGGATAGAACCGATTCAAGGCTCTGAGAAGTCCTGCAGCCAAGAATTCTTACTTCTGTTTTAGCAAGCATTTTAACTTGATTGGCCACAGAATTGCTTTTTTTAGTAACATCAATTGACACTCCATAAGACTCATGCTCCAGAACCCAACTCCATTAATCCTGTTCTAAAGCTTAATGTCAAGCAACTAAGCCAGAGACTTACCTGTTAATGCTCCATGAGTTATTGGAAGATCCAGAGTTATGGATTCCTTCTTAAATTTATATCATCATTTGGAAAAATAAGAATCGATAGAGCAAGGCATCAAGGACTTTCAAACTTCCAGGCCAGCAGAGCACATCAGAATGAATCTCCGCTCTGATGTTGACACCCTTCCTTTCTCAAAGCCTGCCTTTCTTTAATGACACTGCAGGGACCACCCTGACCCACCTACTACTTCCCTAACTGCTCCTTTAGGGGTGTGTGTGTGTATATAACTGGTCCCTAAGCAAACCAACACGAGTGTATGATTGACTCTTTATGGAAAAGTGCAGAGGGACACAAAATAAAGACAGACATCCTCCACCAGGACTCCCCCGGACATGCCCCCACGTTGGGATATGATGCTCCCAGTGGCCATTGCCATAATTCTAAATCATAAGCTTTTACTTTGGTCTTTTCATTTTCTAGATCATTTCATTGTTGATTGACTCCTGGGGACTTCTGATCCTAGCTCAGGGATGGAGAGGACAGGAAAGCCATCTCTGCCTCTCTTGCAAAAAGACAAATGCTGGAAAACGGTAATGGCCTTTACTGAATGTGCCAGAGAATGGACGTCACAAGAAAATCAAGTAACTTGAAATCTGGGAAAAGAGATGGCTGCAGGAAGAGACAGGACCCAAGCATGGCAGACACCATATAAGCTGGCTGAAATGTTTACTAGACTGTTGAGGACTGAGCAGCGCTACCATGTAAATGTGAACCCTGGGGGCTGTGAATGTACAGAGAATTTCCTTCCTCAAACCCCACCAGGAGCTTACAAGGAAGACCTGTGATTTCCTGAAAAACTTCCCATGGTCCGCCTGGAGGAAGACAATACTGGCCACTCTGAGAGTCTGCTCAGATCCATCTGTCCTACCTCCCTACAGGAAAAAAAAAAAAAAAAAAAAAAAGCTTAATCTGTGGAAGGAAGAGCCAAAAAAATATATATATATATATAGTCACCAAGGCCACTGATGGAAACCCACTGCCGCTCCCAAACAAGTAAAGAGAAAAACATTAAGATGGAATCCCCAGCCTGGAGGGTGGGCAAGAACATGTGCTCCGACCAGAATTATTGCTGGGGGATGAGCAGGAGCCCATGTGCAGCCCACACCCCGGGATCTGCAGCCAGAGGGCATGGAGAGGGCAGTCATAGCCACGAAAGCCCCAAAGCCAGCCCAGTTCCTGACTGAATTCACAAACCTTCGTGCTAAAGCCCAGTGGAAGCAAAGGCGGGCTCATCTCCAAGCATAAACATATCTACCTCTGTATCTTCTGTCCTAAACAATGTGTCCACCTTCTAACAGAACCTGTGAGCCACACAGAAAGGCAGGATAAAGTCCACCCCCAAGAGACACAGCAGTTGTCAGAACCAGACTCAGATATAACACAGAGGGTGTAACTCCCAGTCAGGGAAATTGAAATAACTATGATTAATGTGTTCAAGGCTCTAATAGAAAAGGTACACGACATGCAAACTCAGATAGGTAATTTTGGCAGACAGCAGGAAATTCTAATTGAAATGCCAAGAATAGAAACCTCTGTCATGCAGGTGAAGAGTGCTTTTGATAGCCTCTTCAGTAGACTTGACCCAGCTGAGGAAAGAATCGGTGAACCTGAAAATATATCTATATCTACAGAAATTATCCAACTGGAAACACAAAGAGGAAAAGAAAAGGTGGGGGAGGGGAAAGACAGAACAGAGCATCCAGGAGCCATAGGAAAACATCAAGTGGTCTAACACATGCATAATTGGAATAGCATGAGGGCAGAGAGGGTGGGCCAGAAGTATATGGGACACAATGGCCAAGAAATTTTTAATAGTGAAAGATGCAAATCACAGATTGAAGAAGCTCTGAGAACACCAAACAGGATAAACTACTCTTCTCCTCCCTCCAAATATCCAAACTTCCGAATACCAACAACAAGAAAATCTTAAAGGTAGCCCCGGTGGGAGAGAAAACGTGGCACGAAGGCAAGAATCACAGCAACTTCTCATCAAGAGAGCGAGAGGATCATGGGAGATGCCTTCAAAGTGATGAAGGAAAGCCCTGTCAACTCCAAGGTCTTTGGGAAAAACTTTTCCAAAATGGTGTGCCTTTATGCAATGATTAAGGAATCTCAAACCTTACTTCAATATTTAATAATATTAATGGAGTATTGTTAATTTTTCATGTGTGGTACAGCTAATTTCTTAAGATTTTAAAATCACTATCATTAATGATTTGAAACCATTATCTTTTACAGACACATTCTCAAATGTTATGGCAGATGTTAAACAGTTTTTAGGAGGAATTGGCCAGAATTTAGGAGGAATTTAGGAGGAATTGTTGATGAAGATGGGCCCAGAGCCAGGCACTGCTAAGCCGGGGATGATTACTTACATGTTCCTTATGTGGCACCCTTCTCATTGTAAACAGCTTTGGAATTTTCAACTATAAAAATAAGTCGAGTTCATAAAACAAATGAAAGAGGACTTGAGACTTTCTCAAACAAAACCTGGGGGAATTCACTGCTGACAGACCTGTCTCCAAGAAGTGTCCAAGGAAATCTTTCAGGCGAGAGGAACAGATCAGTCAGAAACACCCATTTACAGAAACAAAGAGCATTGTTGGAAATGAAACTAATGAAGGTAAAATAAAATTCTTTTCTTTCTTGAGTTATAATTGATCTAAAATAGGGGTAAGGCGGCGCCTGGTGGCTCAGTCGTTAAGCATCTGTCTTTGGCTCAGGTCATGATCCCAGGATCCTGGGATCGAGCCCCGCATCGGGCTCCCTGCTCTGCGGGAAGCCTGCTTCTCCCTCTCCCTCTGCCCCTGCTTGTGTTCCATCTCTCTGTGTGTGTCTCTCTCTGTCAAATAAATAAATAAAATCTTTTTTAAAAATTAAAAAAAAAATAAAATAGGGGTAAGGAAACTTCTTAAAGGGGCAGAGAGTCAATATTTGGGGTTTGGGAACCCCTGGTTTGTGGCGACAGCTCAGCGGCAGTAAATACGGGAGCATGAAAGCAGGACCAAGGTAGGCAAAGGGCATGGCTGTGGGCCAAGGAGCCCTCGTTGGCAAAAACGGGCTGCGGACCCTTGCTCTAAAAGATAACAGTCTGAGCAAAGACAATAACAATGTGCTGTGTGTTTACAGAATATATAAAAGTAGAACACATGACAGGAGCAGAAAAGGTGGGAGGAGGCCACTGGGAATATCTTGTTATCAGATCGTTACATCACATGGAGAGTCACATCTTTCATGTAAGGATCGTGTGTTCGAAGGTAGACTCAAATTTCTTAAAAATGTACATTGTCAGCCCTAGGGAAACCACTAGTATTTTTTAAAGAGAAATAAAGAATAAGCCAACAGAGAAGATAAAATGAAATCATAAACTGCATTCAATTAAATTCAGAAAAGGCAGAAAGAGAAGGGAAAACAAAGTAGAAGTGGAATGAATAGAAGAGGGCAAGATGGCAGATTTGGATCCAACCATCTCAATCATCGGTTTACATGTGAATAATCTAAACAGGGCAGTGAAAAAAACAGAGAATCAGATTGGATCTTTAAAAAAGCAAAAATGAACTATATTCTGTCTATAAGAGACCAAGTTCCAATACTAAAATATAGATACGTTAAAAGAAAAAGGATGGAGGAAGATACCATGCAGTCACTAATCGAAAGAAAGCCGAAGTAGCTGAGTTTACATCAGAGTACATTCAGAATAAGGACTATTATCAGAGGTAAAGAAGAATACAACATAATAACAAAGAGACCGACTCAAACGTGTATGCGCCTAACAACACCCTCAAAATACATGAGGCAAAGCTGGTGGAGCTGGAAGGAGAAGCCCACAATTCAGGTGAGAGATGGAGGCTCCCTCTCCCCGTAATTGGTAGAACAGGCAGACGGAAGATCAGGGAGGATATATTAGGCTGAATAACGCTATCCCCCGATGAGGTCTAATTAATATTGATGGAACCCTCTTCCCAAGGGCCCGTGGAACATTCACCAAAACAGACATATTCTGGGCCATAAAACGAACCTTGACAAATTTAAAAGAATAGAAATCATATAAAATAGTCTAGCAGATCATAAAGGAAGGAAACTAGAAATCAAAGCCAGCAGGTCGACGCTGTTCTGCCGCAGAGTGGGTGTCAAGCCCCCGCCGAGAATCCGGATTCGGGCCCCAGGCTTTGAGCGGGCACAGAGCAGGACTGGGCCAGCCGCAGAGCTGGCGGCCTGACGCATGAGCCCCAAGGATGGCAGACCCTGTATGTTTGGAGGTGACAGCTGTGGACTTTGCGGATAGGCACAGCAGGAGACGCAGGTCCCAGCAAAATCCATCATAAGCTGAGGGTGGTGTGCACACCTGGGACCTCACCCAAGAAGCTTCACAAGCAAGTAGCCTGAACCTCGGGGCCCCGTCACCCTCAGCTCACTCGTATGGCCACAAAGGGAATCCCAGAGGACCATCTGAAGGAGAAGGAAGAGTCCAAAGCTTGGTTCATGGGTGGGTTGGGCTGGCGTGTGGGTACAAGCCGCCCTCCAACCTCCTCAGGGTGACCTCAAAAGACAGCGAAGAGGGAAGGCCACCCACTGGGCTGAGCTCTGGGCGGTGCACCTGTTCATCCACACTGTGTGCCAAGGGAGTTGCCCTGAGGTCAGAAGGCACACAGACCACGGGCAAGGAGAAGTGGTCTAGCCGGTTGGTCAGGAGTCTAAGTGACCAAGACTGGAAAGGATGAGAGAGTCGGGTTCATGTGGGTGGGCAAGTGGGAGAGACCGTGAAGCCTGAAGCTTGTGGTGAAGAGTGTGTCCGTGATGGAGATGCCCGAAGCACGGCTGATCGGACCAGTAGTCAGCCAGCCTCGGTCACTGCCACCGCTATGCTGACTTGAGGACATCTGAATGAATGCCCACGGAGGCAGAGAAGGAGGCAACCCATGGGCCCAACAGCACAAGGTCCCACTTACCCACGCAGCTGCCCAGTTGCCTGCCCTCACCTGTCAGCAACGTATGGCTCATTCCTCGAAGGGACCAAATGACCACATGGTGGCAAATTGACCACACTGGGTCCCTTCCAGGATGGAAGGGCCTGCACTTCATTTTCAGTGGAGGAGATTCTGGATATGGGTTGGGCTTCCTACCTACCAGACCTCCGCCAGGGGCACGGAGGGTGCCTGGGCGTTTGACCCACTGGCTCGGCCCCCTCACACAGTCAGGCCAGGAAGCCCGCTCTCCAGCAGGGAGGTGGGGAGCAGGCCCATGGCCACAGGGACCTCTGGCCACATCCCTCACTGACCGCCCGGAGGCCACAAGCTGACGGAGCACGGAGTCACCTGTCGGAGACGCTTCTCCAGGAGATGGGGTGCTGTGTTTGCACTACATGAGAGACCCTGGCGGGGCAGGCTTCCCTGCCTGCGCCAGGGCTGCCACCGGGCCCAGATGCCAGGGTGTTGCCATCCAAGGTCACGGTGCCCAGGCCTCTGGGCATCTCCTGGTGCCGGCAGATCCAGCCCGGGCCAGCAGAATCCACCTGAGCAGGCACACGCTCCCTGAGTTGGAAGCAGGAGAAAGTCTCAAAGCTGTTGCCATGCAAACCCCAGGCCACTTTCATGCCAGGCAGGAAACCAGGGGCTTGATTTCTGTGCTGTGTGGTCTGAGCCACCCATCAGTCACGCCGAGGTCATGTGCTCTGATTGGGATAAATTGTTTGTGAGCATAAACAGACCTGGGAAGAGCCCTTCCTTCTGCAAGGCAATGCGCAAGGACTTCTTGGCCCCAGAACCTCGCCCCGGCCAGACCAGCGGCGTTTCGGGCACAGCTGGGGCCCTGGCAGCAGGGGATCGCATTCGGGGTCTGAATTCCTGCGGCGCCTCTCAGCTCCCGGGAGCTACAGGCCTGCCTGCAGAGTCTCAGATTTCATCGTAACTGTGATACCTGCTGGGTCCCGTGTATGAGCGTCGACAAAATACAGTGCCCTCTGCCCTTGGAAGGTCGTGCTCCTGTGACTCAGTCTGGAGGACCGGACCAGGGTCTGACGCATGAGGGGCTGAGGGGCCGGGGAGGGGCTGGGTCCCCACCTCGGCTACAGCAGGTGGGTGTGCAGGAGTTCACATCAGGCTGGGCGAAGGCCCTCCAGTGCCCTCCCCGGGTGCCCCGGGTGCCCCGGGTGCCCCTCTCCATCCCCCACTCCCAGAAACCCCTGGGCCACCCCTACTCCGTGCCTGAATTGTGGCCTTCACAGCTTCATCAAGGGTGAGCGGGAGGCAGCCCGCCGCCCCGTGGGAGCCCTGCGGGGTCAGCTCTCCCCGAGGCCACATCAGTGATGTCACCTTGCCAACCTGAAATTCTCCATGGTATTTGCACCGTAGCAATTGGCAAATGCTACAGATCAGAGCTTTTTCAGCCCAGGTAACTGCTTATTGAAGCTTGACCGGCTCAGGGCTGCTTCCATCTGTGAACCCCCCTGGGAGTGACCCAGAGCCAGGACATCTCTCTCTAGGGCGACCCAGGGCTGTGTGCAGGGAGGAGGCCAGGAGGAGCCCCTCACAGGGCCCCCCGGTGGCCTCCAGGGAAGCAGGGACCACCAAACCACCGGCCGCACACATACTCAGGCCCTGCCCCTCGCTGCCCTCAGCCTCCTCCGCTTGGAAGGCCCTGGCTATCCTTCAGAGCCCCAGCAGGAGCCACACCTTCACGGAAGCCATCCCTGCACCCGTCAGGGCTCGGTACTGCCCCCAAGCAGGGCGGGGGCCCAGGCGACTGTCCACCACCCAGGGCCCCTGAGCTCCAGACCTGGCACATGCCGGCCGCTGTATGAGGCGGAAAGGGGAAGACACTGTACAGTTCCACGGCTCCTCGGCGCTCTGTCCCTCCGGAGGCTGCACAGACCTGAGACTTGAAGGCCAAGGTCATTCCCAGGACCTTCCCTGCCAGCCCTACCAGCATGGCCAAGCCCCCCAGGGGGGGCCTGGGCCGTGGAGAGAGGCCCCGGGGACGCACAGTGTGCAGAGCTCCTGACTGAGAGAGGTCACTACACAGAAGTTTGGAAAGTCAGACCTACTATTTGGGGCAAAACTGTGGTTACCCGTGAACAGAGCTTCAATGCCCTAGAGCAAGTGTCTTAAATTTTTTGCGCTTGGTTCATGTTCTCCAGAGTCTTTGGGGATTGTCTTGAGGATCAAATGAAATAAGCCCCCGGGAGGGGCTTCTGCCCAAGCCCCCGCCCCCGGACGTGGGAACAGAGCTCCCGCCGGTTCCCGGGGATCCAGAACCCAGGCTTTGAAGTCACGACTGGTGTTTGCTCTTGAACTCACTCACTCACATGTTTGTTCTCACTGGCTTTGAGTTCTGATTAAAATGCGCTTTTTGACAATGCTAAGGCGTCTCAGCTGTGTGGGGAGTATAATGCACAGAAGGGTTGTGTCCTCGCTCGGACCAGAGAGAGGCGAGCAAGGCTGGTGATGTGGGGGCAGCTGGGATCAAAACAGGGCTGTCTCCTCAACAAGAGTGAGCGAAACTCAGCGTGGAGGGTCTGGACCCCTGTTAGAGGATCTGTGCAGCTGGGGCGGGGTCCTGGGAGGGGGCTGCCACCAGGGCCACACCCAGGCTTACTCTTGGATTTTCACTCCCCGGGGGGAAGGGCCAAGGAGCAGGTCCCAGGGGGGTAAAGCGGGAAGTGAGTGAGGGCAGGGGACAGTCGTACTTACCCAGCACCTGCTGCATCCCGGGGTCCACTCGTGCCCTTCGTGCCTGGCCCCTGGAGCCCATGCCCTCCCTCTGCAGGTGCGGCACTGGGCTCAGGGAGGCTGAGTCCTCTGAGCAGAGCCGCAGCAAAGGGGTAGGGTGTGGATTTGCTTCTGGGGCGTCTTGACCTGCACTCCATCCAAAATACCACATTGACAGCTGGGGAAACGTCCAGAGAGGCGTCGGGAATAGAGGGGGAGACCGAGCCACCAAAGGTCACCTCCCCTCTGAAGAGAGGGAGAGACCTGGGCAGCCTTCCCAGAGGGGGAGAGATAAGCGGGACCTCATCCGTGCTCCTCTGCAGAGGGACGCCACTCCCAGCGTGCAACCCTCAGCCTTCCCAGGTCCTCCTCTTGTGGGCCGCACACCCCCATCTCAGCCCTGCTCACCCTTTATGCTCTCACCCCTCCTGACTCAGGGCCTTTGCACCTGCTGTGGCCTCCACTCTATGAGCTTCCTGGGGCCTCCTAATCACCTCCGACTCTTGGTCCAGATACCCCCCAGGCCCCTCCCTAGCCTAAACCAGGATGCCTGCTTGTTCCCCTGAGAACGCCTAGCACCACAGTCCCCTGACTGGGCGGTGGACTAGCTGGGCATTAAGATGGGCAGGTACACACTCAGCCTCACCGGGAGCAGCTTGGGGTCCCGGCACACAGCCGTGTGCCCTTGGGCTACTGGCTGACCCCTCTGTGCTTGTCCCCTGGTGTGTGGGATGGATGACAAGTGCACCCAGTGAGTTCGTGTGTGTGAAGTGCTCCAGGGCCCCGTGGGGGCTGTGGCCCCGCCCTCCGTGGTTCCCTCCACCGTTGGCCTCAAGCCCTGGAGGGCAGGGTCTGGGTGGCCTCACCACCGTCCTCGGAGCCCATGCATGGTGCGTGCCATGAAGGAAGCAAAGATGCATGTGAATAATGAACACGGGCCTGGGGGCGACGGGGCAGAGGCGGGGCGGCCGGTGGAGGCGGCCAGCGCCCAGCCCCCTCCATCCCCCACCCCCGCCCCAGCACCCGGCCAGCGTCCAACACCAATAGGACATCCTGGCAAAGCCCATTGAAATTCCTCTTGCAACGTGGAGCTGCGGTGTGAAATAGTTTATTAACATCTAATTAGCCAAATGGATAAATAATCTTATGTAAGGTTAACTCTTTCCAGTGACCACAGCGCGTGAGCCTCTGAACAAGGCAGGCGAGCTGGGCCTCTGACCTAGTTTGAGCGTCTGTCCTGCCTGAACCTGGCGGGCCACCCAGTTGGCAGAGGTTCCTGAGACACACTGTCATTTTCTCTGAGATGGTGTCCGTGTGATCGGAGGGCGCGGGCATTCCGACTGACCTTGCCGGGCAGTGTCTTCCCTCCTGCCCCGGATTCACAGAGAGGACAGTCCCCGCACCAGGCCACGAGGGCCTCTTTTGTTTCTTCCTCCACTTACCTGCTCAGCACAGGTGTATGCTGATCGAAGGGCCTGGGGCCAAGGAAATGCTGGTGTTCAAGACACAGGCTTTGCTTTCTAGAAGCTCCTGATCTGATGGAGGAGAGAGGCAAGTAAACAAATCATTAGGATACAGGAAAAATTGAAGAGGAGCCATCTGAGCATGGGGGTGAGAGTTTAGTCCTGTCCAAGGGCATCAGAGAGTGCCTTACAGCAGGTAGTTAAGCATTAGCAGGGTTTTGAAGGATGGATAGCAGTTTCCCAGTTGGGACCTCCAGGCACTCGAAACACTGGGACAGCAGCGCGAAGACTCAGGGGGAGACTCCCCGTGTTCTGCATATCTGTGCAAGAACGACGAGCAATGTGTCACTGTTAGCGTCCGGGGTTCCGCAGGGTCGGGGGGGTTAGGGACCAAGCTGGAGGTATGAAGGGCCAGACTCCGGAGTGCCTCACACGCCATGCAAAGGGGCTCAGCCTCGATTCTGTGGGGCTGGGGAGCAGCTGAGGACTTGGGGCAGGGACAGATGGGACGTGGCCCCAACGGGGTGAGCAGGAAGGCAGGACGCCCCACCGGGAGGCAGCTCAGACTGTCCTGCCCCAGCACGGGTCGGCCAGGCCGCTGCCCCTGGCAGGAGGCAAGAGGGGCAGATCGGGGGGCTCCCGAGGCGGAGGAGGCAGGCAGCGGCAGAGAGCGCTCGCGAGAGGGGAGGGAGCTCTCCTTGCGGCCCTCCACCAAGGGAAGCAAAGTGGGAACAGCAACGGTCCCTGCTCTGAGCACAGCGCTCTCGTGCATCCCCTCCTTCAACCCTCACAGGCTGCCATGAGGCAAGTTCGATCGGGAGCATCTGCAGAGGGTAGAGTCTCAGGCCCTAGCCCTGGACCCCCACCCAGCTTGGTTCCTCCTCTGTGCGGCCCTTCCTCCTCATTGCTTAGACTCTGCTCAGGGCTGCCTCCTCCAGGCAGCCCCCCTACCTGCTCAGGCGCCTCCCTTGAACTCCCCTGAGGGGCAGGAGGGTGCTTCTGCATCCCTGGACACAGCACACAACAGACCGGACTCAGATCCGTACACGTCTGGCGTTTGTACAGAACGTGGCAGAGTGAAAGAATGAGCCAGTCAGGACAAAGCCCACAGTTCCTGGCCTCCAGAGAGGACCATCCACCACCAACCGAAGGGCTGGTCCTGTCCTGAGCAGCCAAGACAGCTGAGCAACGCCGGCAGGCAGGCCACCAGTCCTGTGCCTCCATGTCCCAGCACGGCCCCGTCCTCTCCTGCGCACCTGCCTCCACCCTCAGCCAGGCACTGAGACCCCTGTGAGCCCCCCATCCCTTCCTGCACACCTCCGTCCACCCCCCAGATGGGCACTGAGACCCCTGTGAGCCCCCCCATCCCCTCCTGCACACCTCTGTCCACCCCCAGCCGGGCTCATAGACCCCTGTGAGCCCTCCAACCCCATCCCCTCCTGTGCACCTCCCTCTGCCCCCAGAAGGGCACTGAGACCACCGTTAGCCCCCCATCCCCTCCTGCACATTCCCTCCACCTCCAGCCGGGCACAGAGTCCCCCGTGACCACCCATCCTCAGCGAAGGTCCAGGCAAAGCCTTCTCTCCCTGGCTCTATTTTGCTTTGGCTCCGGTTTGTCCCCTCCCACACATGGGCCATCATCCAATGGGCTTAAGGTGGATTTTTTTGTTGTTGTTCTATTATGTTTTGGCAAAATGTACATTGTGATTCTCCTCTGTGCTTTTAATTTTGGTGAAGAGCCTCATTTGGTGGCTCATCCTTTTCTCTCTGCACTGAAGCCCTGGAGCTCCTCCAGTGCTGTCCGCCCACCTGCTGCCCAGCAGGCCACAGCGACTGCCCCCAGGACCTCCCCGTGATGGGTGCCCAGCAGACCTCCAAGCCCCACACCGCACAGAATGCTCAACACTCGTGCACCCAGAGGGCACATGGCTGACCCTCCAGGCCACAGCCTGCCCGCCAGCTGGGCCCCACAGCTGACACTCCAGGGCAAGCCCTTGTCTACACAGGACTTTAATTTAAACCCCCCCCTCAGGCCTGCAGAAGGCTGGCAGTGCCCAGGTCGGGGCTTGGTAGGCTGTAGCTCCAGGCTGCTTGCCAGAGAAATGGTTTTACTCCAAACCATAACCAAAGTGAGGAGCACCAGGCGGAGCATCTCCAGGCCCCTGGAGAGCTTGTATGTGCAATGTGGGTATCACGTGTGCATGCGCGTGCATACAAGTAGGGACGATCGCGTGGGCTAGAAATGCATAGGGTGCCTTTTCCCACCTGGAAACCCACCCGCCCATCACCCATATGGCCTGAGTCGTCCACCCCTGAAGACTTGCAAGACACCAGAAGCTGGCCAGCGTGTCCACGCTGGTGCTGAGCTGTGACCCCACGGGACCCTGGGCTGATTCAGGGAACATGGAGCCCTGAGCCCACAGGCGGGGCCACTTCCTGCCTGCGTGTCCGTGAGCAGGTCCGTCACCCAGCCTGGGCCCCTGGGCCCCATCTCAGCCTCCAGCCCAGCAGAGCAGGGTTAACAATGGAAACCACCCAAAAGCCCATCCACAGGATGGATGGACAAACTGCAGCATGTCAGACAACAGAACCCTGCAGAGCCTAACCCCTGGGACACGCGAGGCCACGGGAGCATCCCGAGGTCACACATACACTGCGGCACGCATGGTGCACGCGGGTCCACCCTACAGTGGGGACGGCAGGTCAGCGCAGCTGAGGGCTGGCTGGGGAGAGAATGACCCCAGCCCCAGCGGGCTTTGGGGTGACGGGATGTGCTGTATCTTCATTGGGCTGGTGGTTACGTTATGTATGCGTCAAAACTCATCAAACTGCCGCTTGAAATGGTGCCTTTTATGGTCTGTAAATTATACCTCGACAAACTTGACTTCCCAAGCAGGAGACCCAGGATTGGCGGAAGGGCTGTAGCTGACCCATCCCTCTGCCCGAGAAGACGCCACGATGCCTCAAGTTAAGCCTCCAGAGCCTCCACCAGCGCCTGAGATCCTTCCGGGGTGACTGTGCTCTGTCCCTGCTGGGCCTGGACTCCGGGGGACTCGACCAAAGCAAGCGCCATGACACACACGCTTCACGGCCACACAGACGTCTGGGGCTGGGGGAGGCAGACAGACAGACAGACAGAGAAGGGGGAAGGACAGAGGGAAGGAGAGACAGAAGGTACTGCTGTAGGGGGAAGAGGGAGGTGGGAGGAGGAAAGGAGAGGCAGAGCAAGACGGGGATGTTCACTGTGGTGCCATTCACAAGCCAAGATGAGGAACCTGAGTGTGCACGGACGGACGGACGGACGGACATGCGAGGAAGACGGGGCATGTACACACACAAAGGAGCATTGTTCATCCTTAAAAAGGAAGAAAAGCCTGCCATTTGCGACAGCGCGGATGGGCCTGCAGGACATTACGTAAAGCAGAGTGAGTCAGAGACACACACCGCAGATCTCACTTCCCTGGGGGGCCAAAGACAGATGAGCCCCAGCAGCAGGGCCGGCCGCGGGGAAGGGGCCACAGTGACCGGGAGGCGCTGGTTAAGGGCACAGATTCTGTGCGTGCCAGATTCTGGTCCCCTTGCGTGCCACGTGGGGACCGCAGCAAATGGGACTGTGCGGGATGCTGGGACACGGGGACAAGGCAGACCCTAAGTGTTCTCGCCACAGACACAGAGGAAGGGAAGAGATGGGTCCCTCCACGGAGGGACAGACGTGTCCATTGGTGGGATCATGGGATTATCTCACAATATATGCATGTACCAAACCTCCATGTTGTACACCTTAAATATATAATGTTTGTATTTGTCAGTTATGCCCCAGTAAAGCTGGGCGGGAGGGGAGCGGGGAGCCAGGACAGGGAGCGCAGGCAGGGAGGACTAGCCAGGAGGAAAGCACCAGCTGAGGGCAGGTGGGGAGGAGGGCCCTGCCCCGCACAACCTCTGCCCTGTAAGCAATGCAGTTAATGAGGCGCTAATTGGTTCTTTAGCGATATTTACAGTCTTCAAGGATCTATATAATCACACGGTGCAGGGCTGTTTACTTTTTTAATAATTAAGTGACACTTAATGATTCAGGAATAACCGGAAGCCGTTCCCTGAGACGTGTAACTTGATGGCACTCTAGCCATCAGCATCCCCCCAGCTTGGGGGCCCTGCTGGGGGGCCCAGGCAGGGGGACTTCCGGCTGCGTTGTGGGGCATGTCTGTGAGGCCAGGGGACGTCGGAGAAGAAATCAACCTGCAAGATCCACCTGCCCACACGCCACAGGTGAAGTCAGAAATGCCCCAAGATGCAGGGCATCAGGAGGCTCCGGAATCAGATCCCAGCCTGGCTGTCCCGAGCAGGGCCAGAGCTGTGGCCCATGTCATACCCGCCCGTTCTGGGTGCTCACACACCTGCGCCCATCGTCCCCAGTGGATACTGGGGCACGGGGAGAAGAGGTGACTTTGCCCAGAGTGACAAGGCTGGGAAGGGCGGTGCCGGGCCCCACAGCCCCCTGACCGCTGCACAGGGACGCTGCTGACGGCCAGCAGACGAGGCCCCAGTGTCTGGCAAAGCCAGGGGGGCCAGCTGCAGGCATCATCCTGGTGAATTTTTAATATTTTAGTTGTTATTAATAGTTAAAATGCACTTGGTACAAAATTCAGAAGATACAAAAGTCCACAGTGAAAACGGAGCGTCCCATCCCCCTGCCACAGCCTGGGCCCTGGGACCCACGTCCCAAACGCCATCCCCTCTGCTACCTGTCAAGTGGACTGAGCCCCTCCCCGCGTCTCCAGAAGGCAAACTCTAAAGATCAACTCGTGTGGGCACAAATCTGCCTGGAGCTGACGTGAGGCTGCTGGTGGGCTTTCTGAGAATTCAGAGCTCATGGGTCCCGCGTTCGCAGGAATTTGGGTGTGTTCTTGATCCCACAGCCATGTGAATACAGAACAGCCAGCCTATCCCCCCTCTCAAAGCTTGAAAATGCCGAATGCAGGCTGACCGGTCAGGGGCCGGGGGTGGGGGGTGGAGGCGACACACAGCTCATCCTCCCCGTGACCCCGGGTCTGGGGTTCCCACCAGCTCCCGGGCTCCCAGGGCAGGGCAGCTCGGGGCTGGCTGGCGTGGGCTCAAGCTCAGTCTCTGCCACGCGCCAGCCATGTGACCTCGGGCAGGTCACCTTACAGCCCCGCGGGATCATAGCTGCACCCTCTTTAGAAGGTCGCTGCCGGTTTGAGTCCGATGGTGAACCGGGTGCCTGGCCGCGTGCCCAGCCCCGCGAGAAGGCTCTGGAAGATTTCGAGAGCAGGGCAGGGGGAAGTGCTTATCTGAGTCCATCATCCCCTTGGTCATTGTCAACCAGAGGTGAGGACGAGGGGCCTGGCCCCTGCTGAGAAGGAGGAGCCACCGTCGCTCCCAGTGCAGCAGGGAGGACAGTGAGAGGCGTGCGGGCATGCTGGCGGGCCGCGGGGGGCCGGGCACAGCGCCAACCTCAGGAGAGACTCGGAGCCAGGGGGTCCCAGCCCCGTGGGCCCTCTGGTGCCCGGCGGTCTTCCTGCCTCGCCCGGAACATGATGCGCACTCCAAGCACACGGCTTAAAAAGGAGGCTGACAAGTCACAGCATGTCCGGACGGCCCCCTGCCGGGGTTCCAGGCGAGCAGGCATCTCCGGGAACACGCATGCTGGCCCATGCTTCCCAGTGGGGAGGGGACACTCGCGGGGCTCCGCGCCGGGGGACCGGCAGGGAGCTCCCACAGCAGGACCTCTGCACGGACCTGAGCCGCAGCCCCGCTGTAGCCGCTCTGCTTCCGTGAGAATCCAGGGCACACTTGTTCTTTGCAGCATGTCCCCCCAAGTCCAAATGCACGTTCAACTGTCCCCCCAACTGTGGGGAAGCTTTGGCACGAAGGGCAGGACTCGCACACGGAGCTGCCGCCCGCCGCGGGATGTTGACCCCGTGTCCTGGGTGAGGCGGCCGAGGCTGGTGACAGCGGTGGTGCCTGGCCCAGACCACCTGGCCCAGGTGACAGGGCTGGGATTTGAACCCGCGTCAGCGCCCCCTCCAAGAAACGTCCCCCAGCTCTGAAAGGAGCGCCCGGGGTCTGTAATCCAGGGGCAGCGGCCCCACGGCCTGGCGGGGCTCCCGTCAAAGTCAGAGACAAAACAGGCACGTGGCTCACTCCAGAGCAAACCGGGGGCTGTGGGCCCCCAGCCGCTCACCGGGACGGGCCCCGTTCATGCCCCACTGCCCACCCCCCGAAGACGCCGGCGTGCGGCCCGTGCTGCCCGAGAGCTAGCGGGTGACAAGGGAGGCAGCCAGGCCCGCCACCTGCTGCGTGGTGAGCCCCCCGCCCTGCGGCCAGGTGCTGGGGGCAGGTGGGAAGGAAGCTTCTTCCTGGAGTGGCGGGGGCACTTCCCGGGGCCGGTGGGCTGGGAGAGCTCCCGTCTCTGACTCCGGGTTGGTGGCTCTTTGCCCCGGGCCAGCACCGTGTGGCACCGCCTCATCTGGGGGAAGCCCATCTACCAGCAGCGTCGCCTGGGCCGCCAACACTCACCTGCCATCTCCACCTTCCAAAGCCTTTCCCGGAGGTCGAGTGGACACCCTGGTAGCGCGTCCACGGAGCTGAGGGCACGGCACACGGACAAGCTTCTACTCCAGAGCTGGCGCCCGTGGGGTTCGGTGGCGGCTCTGGCAGACCAGTGGGCTGGGTCCACGCGGCCCCAGCTCCACCGGCCGCCAGTAACCAGATCCTCCCACGGTCACCCCCGGCCAGGGGCCCGGCAGCTGGCGGACGCTTACTGCGGGAAAACCGAGGGTACAGAAAGAAGACTTCAGTGAGACGGTGCGTTCCTTGAGGTCTGCCTGATGCTGCCCCACCTGCCGAACCCATGCAGCGTCCCTGGAGGCAGGGGCTCCCCATGGCCCCATTGTGCAGATGGAGACCCTGAGGACGCCGCAGGCCCAGTCAGGTCTCCATGAGCCCAAGCAGGCCCTGAGCGCTGAGCGTCGGCACGCGGCCCCCACACTGGACAACTGAGCAAGCGTCTGTTCCGGGACGATGTGCCGGGGCCTTTAAACAAGAACCCTGGAAATCCCTGGACATTTCCCAAGTGCCTGGTGCTCTCCAAGCCCCCTCACCTCCGGTGACACTGAGACGCTCTCTCCCGCCCCCTGCCCCCCTCCATCTCCCACACCCTCCCCTTGCTGGTTGTGCCCTGTGGACACCCAGTGGTCCACGGGCAGGCCTGGTCCCCTCCCTGTCCCCAGGGGCTAGCTCAGGGCCCAGTGCAGGGCCAGTGTCTGGTGGCCCCTGGGTGAATGAGTTCCGGGGTCTGGAGTCGAGAGCATCCGAGCGCCCACCCTGACAGACGCTGAGCAATGCTAGGGGCTGACGCAGGGGCCATGAAGCCTGGCTCTAAGTGGGCTCAGCCCCAGGCAGTGCTGGCCAGCCCGTCTGTGCACCTCAGTGACCGCTGCTGAGGGAGACCAAGGGGGTCTCACGCTTAGACACGCTGGTGGCCCAGAAGCCATGAAGAGCGCCAGACCAGAACTGACCCGGACGCAGCTTGACCAGGTGCAGGCCTTGCTGGGTGCCTGTCACCAGGCAGGGTCTCAGCTGCAGGAACAGCTGCCCCCTCCCCGGCAGCTGGCGGTGTGGACAGAAAGGAGGCAGAATCGCGGCTGCCATCCGCCCGCGTTCTGGGAGAACGCTGCAGCTCCCATCAATGTCCTTGTCTGGACAACAAACAAGCCAGAGGCAGATCCTAAACCTTTCTCCTGGAACTGCCACCGTCCCCGGGGAGGGAGCGGAGCAGAGGTCGAGCCAGGGAGTCTGCACCCAAGTCTCCGCACGCAGGGAGCGCTCCGTAGGTGCACGGTGCATGAATGAGTGAATGCAGAACACTCCCTCAAGTGCGAGAAGGAAGCACAGCCATTGGCCTGCCTTAAACCCAGGAGCATCCCCACCACGCATGCTGAACGGAATAAAGCACCATGGGGAGAAGAGAAATCCAGCGCACCCAGCCCTGAGCACTGACCCTGGCCTGTCCCGGGAAGGGAGCTGCTCTGTGCTCCGTGGGGTCCACAGCATGTCCCCTGGTGACCAGCCTTGTGTCCAAGCAGCACAGAGCCAGGTCTGCCTCTAGGAAAAAGTGTTGGTCCAGGATGAGCCCAGAGCCTCCCCGCTCTCCACCCAGACTTGGGCCAAGGAACAGCACAGGACCACAGATGATGGAGTGATCACCTGGGAATAGGACCTTCCAACACATAACACCACACTGCAAAGCCACAGTCCTCCATGAATCAAATGCTGGGGTCCTCCGCCTGCTGCCCTGCACACAGGTGTGACCCCCACCTCCCTGCAGGGGAGGCCCAGAGCACCCTGAAGGGCACGGAGCCCCAAGTCCGCCGTCTGGCCCGGCCCTGGTCCCAAGGAGACACGTGTGCCACGTACTGATCTTGGCTCCCAGTGCACAACCCTCTGCGCGGTGTGGCCGCAGCGAGACCGGCCCCTTCCAAGCTCATACAGCCCGTCATCAGAACGCCATGCGACACTGCAGCAGGAAGACGACCCATGTTAGGACACAGGCCCTTCAAAGGACTCGGGTCCCGTCGGTGACCTGGCCAGTGCATAGGCTGGGGAGTTTCCAGAATTGCAAAAGACCAAGAAGTGGTTTTGGGGAACCCACCATCCTTTCTGATGAAGGCCCTGTGTCTCTAAGAAGGGGAGGTGACCTGACGAGGCCACAGCCTGGCCGGTGGCAGAGCCAGGACCTGGCCCAAGTGCCCTGCTCGGAGGACCAGGGGCTAACACCCCAAGAAGATACTGTCCGAGCAGGAGGTGCGAACACGCCTGGAGCGCGGCAAGACCCGGCCCCTCTGTCAGGTGGCATCAGGCCCCCCTCCTAGGCCGGGCCTGTCATGAATCTCGTATTGATCCACTCCCTCCCTCACTCACAGACACATCCTCTGGGCCAGTATCTGTGTTCTGTGACAGAGGACAGGGTTGGCTGCAATTAATCCCACAGATGGGATAAGAAAGATGTCCCTGGGGCATGAGATCTAAGCGTTGCAGGATGGTATTGATTTCCCCGCCAGAGGCCAGGAAGCCAAGTTCACCTCGTCCTCCCCGCACAAGCGGTCTGTGACCTGCCAGCAACCAGCCAGGAGGGCAGAGCTGCGGGGGGGGCCTCCGCGTCCCTTGTCCGCACGCCTTGCCCTCACTGGCTGG
Source organism: Mirounga leonina (assembly GCF_011800145.1). Classification (NCBI taxonomy): domain Eukaryota; kingdom Metazoa; phylum Chordata; class Mammalia; order Carnivora; family Phocidae; genus Mirounga; species Mirounga leonina. The sequence continues at coordinate 80,669,958 of NW_023270415.1, forward strand.
GCCACAGGACCGCCTCCCGGGGAGCAGCCAAGAAGCCAAGGAGCCTGTATCCAAGCTGGGCGGCAGGGGAGGGACAGCACCTGCAGGCATCACTGCTGAGCTCTGGGTCCAAGCTCCAGGCTGCACCACGAGAACAAGGCCCCCGGTCAGAGGAGCAAGGTCCATGCTTTGAGTCAACAGTCAACAGATTTTGCAAAGGGCTTTCCCAGGCTGTGTGAGACACAGGGACCCTGCGCTGTCGGGGAGCCCAGGCTCCGCGGCTTGACCTTGGGCAGGTCAGAGCCCCTGGACGTCCACTTCCTCCCCTGGTCCCTGAGGATAAACCCATGGCCTTGTGTGGGTCACTGGGGTGCTGTGAAGATTGTGAATTAGCAGACACGGGGCAGATGAGAAGGGCGGTGTCGTGAGACAGAGCAAGGCTTTCCGCAAAGCCCCAGGCACCGAAATTCGGGTTCTCCACCACATACCGAGGAACCCATGACCCAACAAACACAAGGGCTGATCACATTTTTTCCACTGAATTGTAGAAATCCAGCCCAGCTCTGCAAATGTGGTCCATCACCTTGTGCAGCCACCTCATTTTATAAACACGAGCACCCTGGGGCCCACATTTGGCCCAGGCTTGGCATGTACATTCTCAGACTCTTCTGGTTCCCAAAGCAACTGTGTGTCACAGCCCTGCGGGTCCTCAGGTGACAGGTGGAGAAGGCCAGGGCCCTGCAGATCCCAGGTGACAGGTGGAGAAGGCCAGGGCCCTGCAGATCCCAGGTGACAGGTGGAGGCCAGGGCCCTGCAGATCCCAGGTGACAGGTGGAGAAGTTCCCAGTCCTGCTCATAACCTGATCTGCATGAGGCCAAGTGTGGCACAGAGCCTCAGCCCTCATACACGTAAGACCTTTGCTCATTTACAAAATCATTCTGGACCAGATGATCTCTTGTGCCCCATATTTCTGAGATTCTATTACCCTAAGGAAAAGAGGTCCGACTTTTTTCTCCTGCTCGGTGCACCCAAGCTTACTAAACCAGTTGCTTTGGTTAAGTTCGGCGTGTTTCCTTTCAGTAAGCACCTTTTTCCTGGGAAAAAACTGTCTGGGTTGTGCGACCTTGGGCAGGTTCTGTAACTTCTCTGTGCCCACATGTGACCTGGGAGTGGAGTCTGCTTGGTCTCTGAGTGTGGTCGGGAGGGCAAGTCGGAGAGTTTGCAGCTATGAGGCCCCAAGACGCTGCCCTCTGGCCCCAGGACTAGGAGTAGAAGCCACGCGAGCCATCGCTCACTCAATAACTGTCCCAAAGGCCAGGGCTCCGTGCTGGGTGATGGAGGCTAGGAGGTGAACCAGACATCGATCCTGTAAAAGATGAACACTCGGGAAATCAGGAAGCAAAATAAACATGAAAAATGCCAGACCCGTGCACGCACTACGGACAGAGAGACACTGCGGGCACTCAGGGGAGGGATCGACGTCGGCTCGAGTTACTGGGGACGGTGTCTAGCAGTTTATTGAACATGAGTTTGGGCCAAAAAGGGAGCATTTGGATACTTGAGGCTGGCTCTTGCAACTCTGCCCGGCGTTGATGTGTTTGCTGAAGCCTACCGTCGGCTGCTCGCTGCAGCCTCCAGAGGACTGCAGACCCCGCTGGGACGAGGTCACCATACACGCAGGGACCGGAGGCTTACAGACAGAACTAGATCATGGACAACACCTGGGTTGATTTCTTGCTTTTGCTCCTCTCCACTCCCCTCCCCTGGGCTGGGCAGTGAACTGAGTCCGAGGCCCGGGAGAGGTCGGAGTCATCTCTCCCCACTTAGGTGGTGACGGGCACTGCAGGGCTCAGGACACTGTGTAAGGGTCTGCGCAGGGTGCGAGAAAGCAGACCAGGGTTTTTGGCCCGATGACCTTGTGCTCCCGTGACGTGCAGCTAGTGACCGGCAGGGGGACGGCCAGGAGGTGCTTCTCGGCAGGAGGTCCCCACGCTGGATGCCCCACAACCTCCGGTAGACAGCCGCCCGCCCTGATCCGGGCCCATCGTCGCTCTAGACCTGAGAAAGGCTACAACAGGGCCAGGAGACAAGGCTGTGGATGGTTTCACTCCCCCACCCCTGCCAAGAACTCAGTGGGCAGTCTTTTGTGGAGGGGCTGACCTTGGCCCCAGCTTTCTGCACCCCTCCCGCCCTTGATGGTCCAGGAACCCCAGAGGTTCCGATGGGGCCTACCCAAAGCCTGTCAGAGCCCAGGGCCTCATGACCGGGAGGCCATGGCTCAGGCCCGCGTCCTGGAGGGACATCCGTGCTCTCCAGGGACGGGTCTTCTGGGGTCTCTGGAGGGACTGGTGAGGGGCTTCTGGTTCTGGGATGCCCTGGGCAAGCCCATGCAGGTTGGGCCTGAAGTCTCGCTGAAGCCATGACGTTGGTCCCCCTTCAGCCCCAGCTCCCGCCGGAGCCCAGCCAGCCAGAGCCCAGGTAGGAACTGGAAGGACGCCGAGCCCACCGTCCAGGTACCTGCCGCGTGTGTGGCTCAGTGGGAGTGGGGCTGGGAACATCTGGCTGAATCTCCGCAATTCTCCCCTTCAACCAGTTGGCTAAGTGCCTCTCCCTCCTTCAGAGTCAATAAAACCAAATCAGGCAGCCACCCCCTCATCCCGGGCATAGGCTGGTTGTCTCTGGAGCAGGGATTCCACTGCCTTGACGTGGTCCCTCAGCCTTCCGTGGACAGGTGCTGACTTCCCCTCAGACCACAGGATGCCTGGAGGGCAGGGATCCTGTGTCTCCCATCCCTGTGAAGCCTGTGGTTTCCCTGGAGACCAGAGGCTCCCGGGGGAAAGAGTCTGGCCTTCTTTGCCTTCGTCCTCCCACCAGGAGACCACATGGGATTGAGAGCACGTCTCCCATATCTGACCGGCGGATCAGGGGCTGTGTCTCCTCCATCTGATCAGCTTAGCAGGAGCCGTCTGCCCCATCAGACCGAACGATGCCCCGAGGCCAGGGGCTGTGTCTGCCTCCACAGAACGTCCCTGCCCCCCTGTGTGGAGGACGGCTGGCAGATGGACGGGGGCCCCGGATCCCTCCGTTGGCTGGCAGGGCTCGAGACAGCTGATGTCAGAGGACTTATCTGAACAAATGAGTAACCCTCACAGCTGAGCAAACAGGAGGAGACAGTGATGTTTCTCTTTTAAAGAAGAAAACATCGCTCACGATACGAGCCAGGAAATAGTGTCATTTATCTCAGCCTCAGAGCGACGGCAGTAAGCCCATTTCTCACCAACGGTGCTCTCAGAAGAAACAAAACCGGGAGGGGACGGATGGCTGCTTGTCTCGCAGGAGGCTGTTCCAGGCCCCCTAAGGGGCCACCCCCCTCCCCCCGGGACTGTCACCGGACCCCCTTGCCCTCGTGGGCAGCGCTCTGGAAAACGATTCGCCCCAACTTAAGGGGTGACCTTGAGTCCATAACTTCACCTCTTGGGAATCACAGAGCAGGACCGGTCAGAGGCTGGGGGTCTCGTCACGCTGTGTGCAGACCTCCGGATGCTGCAGAACTAACCCCTCCCAGGGATGCGGCCTCAGGGCCTCCCGCCATAAGCTCTGTGCTGTCCCCATAGCGTGACATGAGCACGTCACTTGGCACTTCACAGAGCTCTTCACACCGTCCCTCAGAGCACCAGGGCCCAGGGACCGCGAGTGACACGCGGAGGTCACTCATCCTGGGAGGGCGCTGGACACCAGAGTCCCCGCACCCCAACATCATCAGTCCCCCGGAAGTTCCTCATCGCCCCACGGTCCCCGGGAGCTATGGCCTCCCCCAGATTTGGAGGGAGAGCCGGACGGGCGTGTCCCCATCTCCTCACCTTATCCCCTCACCAGGATAAAGATATTACAGTATCGATTCCCGTGATGCCGCAGATTCCTGGCCCATTCATCACTGCCAGGGGCTGGGAGGGATGCAATTACCGGAGTCATCGGTTGTCCTCAGCCCACTGCTTCAGGCAAGAGCACACGCCACCGACGCCAGACCCCTCCCAGGAGCCACAGGAAGAAGGGTGGGGGCTCCCCGCTTTGTGTCACGCGCTTCCCAGACACGCTCCGTGGGACCCCACCCGCAGCGCTGCAGCGCCCGGTGGAAGGAGGGGAGGCCCAGGTGGGCTCGCAAAGACGTAGAGCCCTTCCCTTCAGGAGGCAGGCCCGAGGCAAAGCTGGGTTCAGACTGCGTGCCCGACATCGGCCCGGGGCAGGGTGGGCCCGTCTGGGCCACAGCGGACGGCTTGCTCCGGCGACGGGAGATGTGAGGACAGAGACAGCCTCAGGCCCAGCAGAGCGCCTGCCCGTCCCTGCTGCCCACGGCCGGCTCTCCCCGCACCCACGCGACCACCGACGCTCGTGGGAGGGGCTCAGAGCTCAGCACCCACGGAGGGACAGTGGGCAGGCGGAGGGGAGGGCCCACCGGGGCCGGCCCTGACCCGTCTCCCCCACAGTCCCTCTGGTTGTGGCCACGCTGGCCTCCTCTCTGGCCCGTGAGCCCGCCTCGCTCCTTCTGCCTCTCCCCTGCCCGCCTCCCTCCTGCCCGCCTCCAGGCCGCTGTGTGTGTGATTCCTTCTGCTGGAGCACTGCTCCCCCGCCCCAGGTGCCTGATCCTCTCTGTCCTCAGACCCCGCCGAGGCCCTTCCCGACCACCCGGGGCCTCAGCCCCCCGACACCTATGGTGGGCTTCAGGGAGGTGACTTGTCGGGGGTGACTGCTGACGGTCTGTCTCCCTCGCGCTAACCTCCATGGGGCGGGTTCCGCTCTCCCTTGCCACGGCTTTCGCCCGGTGCCGCTCCCTGTGTCTCACGTAGCGCCGTGGACCCACAGGGACCCAGGGAACAGACAGACCCACGTGTGTCACGGCTCCACCCCGCTGGGAAGTCAACTGTCACATAAGGCATGGAGCCTAGCTTGGCAGGCAGCCCCTGCAGGGACGCGGGACAACCCCAGGAGCCTCCCGTCTCGCGGCTCCGCGATCTACTCATCCATGACTGCACCGGCTGGAGGAGGGCACCGCCTGACCCCACAGGATGCACATGCCCCTCTCTCACTCCACTGCTCAGAACGCAGTCCCCTGGCCACCCCTGACAGCAAGGCGGGCTGGCGGAGGCCGACTAGTCACACGCCCAGAAGGAGAGGGGACAGGTTTTGGTGAATGGGTGTAAAGCCACGAGGGTGGCTTTTACTGGCTATATGAGCTGGTGCTGGGGAGAAACAGAAAAAGTGGGGTCAGCAGGTTTCCTTCTAGGTCGGACAGACCAAGGCCACAGAAGTCAGGGCATTCAGGGTAAGTACTCCTCAGAAGCAGCATGTACTTTTTCACGTGGTCCCTGTGGCACGTTTTCCAGGAACTCAGTGAGGTACGAGAGGATGGGGAACCACAGTTCATCTTGGAAGGGCCACACAGTGCAAACTCCCCACCCTACTGCTTCCTGCTTCCTCCCGGCCTCTGCATGCTCCCAGCGCCCTCTGCTGCCCGCCGGTGTCATTGCTGCTGCACGGTGGGAGGGGCTGTGGGGGGAGGGGCTGAGGGGTCCGAGGGGGTCGTCTTCGGCAAGCCCCGCGGGCACTGGTAAGGAGAGGCGTCGTCTAAAGCTCGGAGCTGGGCAGGAGGAGAACCAATGCATGAAAGCGTAATCAGTTGTTTCTCATTACAATGGAAATAAAACTAGACGTTACCTCGGCTGCCGCTGAGCGCTGAGCTCTGCGGGCTTCTGTTCCGTCCGAGGCCAGCCTTGTGTAACCTGGAATGGGAGGAATGCAGCTCCCAGTGGCCGGGCCCCAGGCTCTGTCCCCCCACCAGGCGTCCCTCCCGCTCACCCCACGGGTGCCCGTCCTGGGCCAGGCCCACCCCCGGAGCCTGCTTCCAGGGTCAGAGCAGAGGGGTTCACGCCCCAGCTCCACGGCCTGCACTTAATGCCCCCCAGCATCCCCGCGGGTGAGGGGGTGCCCGTGACCCCACGGCATCTGCGCCCGGGCAGGGAGGGGAAGTCTGCTTTGGAAACTCCCGCCATCCCGCGACCTCGTGCTCAGGCGGGCCTGGGCCCCGGGCTCCCTCAGCCCCTCGCGACGCAGGTTGCATGCAGACCCCACCGTGGCTTGAGGCGCACACTGCAGGTGCTGACACAGTGCACACACAAGCTCTCCAGCCTGAGTGTGCACGGATTCATTATCCGCCTGCGTTTGTGAGACTACGGCAGACGTGCGGGCCCGGCCGGCAGCTCCCCCATGTAAGCCGGGCCAAGGCCCTGGGGTCTCCCGGCAGCTACCGTTATTGGATGACGACACTCCATCCCCCGACAGCCGTGGGAGGCCAGCACATTAGGACCCACCTCACAGACGAGGGTTCAGGACTAGAAGGTAAGGCAAGAGGCCCCCCATGGCAGATGCAGGACTCGAACCCAGGACTGCCAGGGGCTGAGTCCCGCCCTCAGCAGCTCTAGAGGCTGCAGACCCCCGTCTGAGGCTGTGCCCTCAGGGGGCACAGGGGTTCGGCAGGTGGAGAGAGGGGAAGAAACAGGGGAGCAAGAGGAGGGGGACCCTGGGGCAGAGAGGGGCCTCGACCTCTGCAGCCCAGCGTGGGGATGCCCCGAGCTGTAAAGGCCACCCGTCCACAGCTCTGGTCCAGGGCGGTCCCGTAACACCCACCCGAGGGGTCTCGGAGGCGGGGGACTGGTTTCACGGTCTCCCCACACACACTGGTTAGCTTGGTGCTGGGCACACGCTCCGGAAGTTTTGACAAAGAAGGAGGGACGTGCCTCAGGCCCCCAAGCACGGCCCTGCCAGCCAGACAGGAGCAGCGGCAAATAGACCAGAGTGAGGCCCAGAGGTGATCCCGGGGCCTCCCGCGCTGACGGACTGGGAACGAGTGTCCCTGAGAGGCACCTGGAGTCTCCCCTGCAAGCCAGGGCAAGGCCAGCCTGGCCCCGGCCCGAGCCACGTTCCCGAGGCAGCCTCTGGACAGGCTGGATCGGCCCCCCTGCCCGCCCTCCAGGGGTCCCACGTGTCCCACCACCTCCTCCCTTCCCAGCCACGGACGCACCAGGAGCGTCAGGGCCCCCACTTTCCATCAAGGACACCCAGGCTCCTCGACAAGTACAGTGACCGGCTGGATGTCACAGGGCCAGCCCGGGGCTCTGGGCACAGTGTGTCAGGCTGTCAGAGAGCCATAGAGAAGGCCTGACAAGCCCACCCCGGACGGAGCACACGGGGACATTGGCTGCGTTCTGTCAGCAACTTGGCCTTGAGGAGAAGGGCCTGGGCCCCCCCGGGGATGGGGGTCAGGTGTTTCATCTCGGCCTACAAAGGACACCACATTCGATTAGGCAGAGTCCTATGACCAACTTAGAATTGATCTGGATATAAATAGATGGCCCTGAGCCCGTCCTGGCACACCGCAGGGTCCCCGCACCCCCAGGGTCACGCAGACAGACACTGTGCTCACTCGGACTCCTGGCTCGGGACCCAGAGACACAGCTGCACGTGGTCCCCGGTCCTCTCCATTTCTGCCGCCCCTCCCCCGCTGTACCTGTCTGCCTGTCTGCCGTCTACCTGTCTGTCTACCTTCTGTCTGTCTGTCTGCCATTCTGTCTGGTCTGCATATTGTGCAAAGTGTTTGTTCTTTCCCAGTTAAACTTCAAGGGGAGGGGAGTCAATTATTTATTAGCTGCCAAGTCTTTCGGACCCATCGATTTTGTTTCTGTTTCCCCCTTGGATCCGGTACACAGATTCTGGTTTGATCGCATTAAGTCTCTTGAATAATTAATATGGTAATTTAACCTGAGCAGCCGGAGCAAACCTCACCTTCTGCTGAGGGAGTGGGAGCTGAGACCTCCCTCGAGGCAGTTTTCCCAAATCCCCGCCCTCACCCAGCAGGTAGAGAAGGGCAAGAAACTCCCAGTGCCCCCCCAACCCCTTCCCGAAAGGCAGGGGAAGGACGCCAAGTCTGCGGCACGTGGGAATTTCAGGGGACTCTCGCAGTGATTAGGAAAGCGTCACCCCACCATCCAGGGTATGGACTGGAGGGGTCCCTTCTGCTGCCCCACCCCCGCTGCACACAGGATGGACACCGCGCGGCACCGCGGCCTCCAGCACTCGGGTCACCCTCCTCAGACTTGCTCTTCCAGCTGTGCGCCTGTCCCTGGGTCGTGATAAGAGCGGCATCAGGTCAGGGGAGACAGAACCGCCCCAGATGCGCCGACAGAACTAAAAATCAGGAGGCAGTGAAGGAAAAGTCAGGAAAAACTGTCCAGGACACAATGGGGAATGTGCGGAAAGTCTCTCCAGACCCCAGTGCGGTGTCCTCCGCCCCCTGCGCACTTGTCACCGTCCCCGTGTTGAAACGCTGGCCGGGGCCCTCAGGGGACCCGCTCCAGTCGTCAGTGTTGCAAGCGGGCAAATCACTGCAGAGCCAGTGTCTCTCCGCCGGGGGCCAATGGTGGCCCCCGGAGAACCCGGGGAGGTCCTTGGACCTGTAGGCCTCCCAGCGGGAGAGAGGGTGCTCCTGGGGATGCATGCAGGGAGCCCAGGGGCCCTGACCCCAGCCGCAACGCCCAGCATGGCCCAGAACAGTGGCCAAGGGTTGGGGGCTGTACCCAACATCACCCAAGTCTGCACAGGGTGAGGCAGGGGATGTGGTGGCGGAAGCAGGGGCTGGAGCGGTGCCGGGAAGGGGCACACGGCCAGGCTGAGCTGGGGCCACGCCATGCACGATACTTCACAGGTGTTGCCGGCTGCACCTGGCACCTCAGGGAAAGGCCACCTGCTCTCATTTCTGTGTCCCCCACAGACTGAGTGCCCACAGCGCCTGCTGTGACCTTGGACCCAGAGCAGGCTTGTGAGGGATGGAAAGACCATGTTTCCAGTAAGAGGCACGAAGCAGGGAGAGAGGGAGGCTGCGGCCTGCCTCGGACCCCTCTTGTCCTCCTGAATACTGCCTGCTGGACAGGGGCTGGGAGCACCCCTCCCCCAGAGCGTCCGTGGCCTTGCAGACAATGACACACAGTCCGAAAGCTGTGGGGACTACTGCGACTGCACGAGAGTGTGTGGACTGGGTGTTGACTGTAAACGGGGTGCTGACTGTGTGCTGGGTGCTGACTGTGCGCAGGGTGCTGACTGTGTGCTGGGTGCTGACTGTGCACTGGGTGCTGACTGTGCGCAGGGTGCTGACTGTGCACTGGGTGCTGACTATGCGCAGGGTGCCGACTGTGTGCAGAGTGCTGACTGTGCACTGGGTGCTGACTGTGCACAGGGTGCTGACTGTGCGCTGGGTGCTGACTGTGTGCCGGGCCCTCGGGGAGCCTGGACCTGGACATGTTTTGGGGGGACACAATTCATCCCACTATCCCATTTTAGAGAGAAAGAAATACAGGCTCAGAGAGTCCAGAACGTTCTCCAAGTCTGTGCCGTTAGTGAGTGGCCCTGCCTGGACTCAGCCTAGCCTCCCGCCAGCCCATGCCTTTGTTTCCACCCCACACGCCGGGTCGGAGCTCCTGCGCCTTTCTCCACAGCCTGTGGGTTGTGCCCGGGCGGCAGTAAGCCAGGCAGAACCCCGTCTGCGGTGGTAACTTTCACACGCCTCTTGGATCCCGCGCCCCTGCCTGCGTGTCTGTCACCCTCAGGCCTGCCCTCCAAGTAGCTCTGCCCTCCTGTTTGTCCCGGTGAGACAGCGGGATCTAGCTGTGTGGGCCCCCAGGGGAGGTGAGCATGGGGGGAATTGGAAGTGAGGCTGCGAAGGGGTCCTGTCCCCACGAGCCGAAGCCCGACTCCCTGACCCACGCAAGGTTGATGGGCCGGAAGCTCACGGCCCCAGAGCTGAAGCCCCTGCTTCAGGTGAGGAGAGCGGGGTCCACAGGCACTTCAAGACCTGTCCACCTCGTAACTAGCAGGGCCCCCCTCACCCAGACCCGAGCTCCTCATGAGCCTAGTTCGTGTGCTAATACCACGAATGCAGGTGGGCTCTGAATGGACATCCATTATTCCTCATCTTGCATAAGAAATGATTAGACATATTTTGGAGAATCTGACCCCATGTTAAGCACTCGGTTTCTAAAGCCCTTGGTGCTTCTGATGCTTAAAGGCTCAGTCCTCACAGCAGTGGCATCCGGTAGGTAAGACAGGGGTCATTCTCACAAGAGAGGACACAGTGAGGGACAGAGACGCTGATAAATTGTGTGGGCCACAGAGCCAGACACAGCAGGGACCAGAGCCCGGGCAGACCCCACACCCTGTGTTCTTTCTACAACCCCGTGGGTCTCCTGCCAAGGTCATGGAGGCCCAACTGACCAAACCCCACATGCGTCCACAACCCACTCATCCATCTCATTCCCTGAGCTCTAGTTCTGGCTTTGTGTGTCCAAGCATCCAGCCCCTCCATCCCCAGCACCTTCAGCCAAGCACAGCCATGTGTGTGTCCAGCCATGACATGGTTCTGGCCCACGAAATAGAGGCCCACACACCTAAAGTGTGGGCGTCCCGTCCCCTGAAATAAATTGCGTGGCTGCACCTGACATATGGTCGCCAAGCTTGGCTGCTCCCTTGTCCCTGATGTCTTCACTCCATCACTCACCCAAAGCAGGAGTGTCCTACTTCTGACCAGACTGTGAACCCTCAGGCCAGGGGAGCAGGGGGAGCGGGGCGGGCGTGCCCGCTCTGAAGGGCCGCTGCTCATCACAGCAAGGGCCTTGGGCACCGTGATGATCTCAGAGCCCCTGGCACCTCTGAAATAGGATCCGCCAAACCAGGGATGGGCCAGGAGGGGAGCAGACCAAAATAAATGCTTCTAGTTGTGGCAGACTGAGATGGCTCGTGCTCCCACCTTCAGTGCACTCACACTCACACTCGCACACACTCAACCTCACACTCACACACTCACACTTGTGCTCTTTTCGTGAAAGGAGCTGGCTGTTGACTTATGTCTGGGCACCAAGAACAGCACCACATGTGGGCAAGGATCCCATCGGATGGCATCCAACAGTCCTCTCTGCCTCCCCGGACCCCACCCAGCCCCGCACACACAGACCCTGGTCTATTCGACGAGGAAGCAAGCTCACTCCCCTAGACCAGCCTCTGCTCGGCAGTGTGACTGTTGGCTTCTCCATCCGTCCATCTGCCATCCATCCATCCGTCCATCCACCAATCAGCAAGCACTCACTGGTATGTCTGCACCGGGAGCCGGCCGGCAAAACTGAGCCCCTGTTCTGACGGACTTGGACCTGGGGGAGCCTGAGGGCAAGTGGCTGCTGGAAGGCATGCAGTTAAAATGCATATCTTCCCAGATGCGGTCTGTGTGCCGCACATAGTAGGTACTCAATAAACACTGGCTGTCTGCTGGGAGCCTGATAGGTGCCTGGAGTCTCTGATGGGCCCTGGAGCTGTGACAACTGCCAAGCTCCACGTCCTTCGGCTCAGGCAGGGCAGGTGGGCCAGCAGTGGTGGTTGCCTGGGGAGCACCCAGGTCCCCCGGCCCCTAGACCCCCGGCCCCCTGACCCCCAGCCCCTGGCCCTCCAGCCCCGGCCCCCTGGGCCCCCAGCCCCTGGACCCCGGGGCCGCAGCCCCGGGACCCCCGGGCCCCCGGCCCCCCAACCCCGACCCCCTGGGCCCTCCAGCCCCCCAGGCCCCGGCCCCCGGCCCTCCTCGTGCAGGACAGCCCAGTGCTGTGTTGGGAAGGGACCTGGCAGAGCCTTTGTAAATGTTAGCAGGCCCCTGAATGGCTTCTGAACCAGCTCATTTTTCTGAGCCCAGAAGAGCCTGGGGCCTGGACGGGGAGTTGTCAGAGGTTATAAATGGATCTCTCCCGGAATGAGTGGGGCCCTGGGAAAGATGTTTTAAAATTGGAAGCATGGGGTTTTTATTTATTTATCTATTTATGCCCTGCCTTGTTCAAAAAGGATTTAAGGCGGCTTATGAAGATACATAAAGTAGAACAAAGGAGAATAAATGGGGAGGCTAAGGAGAAGGGGGCAGCGCTGTGGCACGTGCTGCCTGGGGTCCGGAGGCCACAGCGGGGCCCGGGCCACACTCAGCGCCTCAGCTTCTCCACTTCTGCCAGGGAACCTCGTGCCTCCAGGGAGGGCCTCCTTCGTGGTGCCGAGAATCCTAATGTGTCCCTGCCCATGTCCCACGGCACACATGTGCGTGCACGCACACACACGTTGCACACACCCCGTGCTGACGGAGAGCTGCCCCCCCTCAGCAGAGGCACCTGCTAGAGTAGAAAGTCTGGGCACAGGGAGCCCAACACGCCTGGCTTCCAGCCCCAGATCCCCTCCTGCCGGGCGGCTGGTCTGGACTCAGGGATTTGGCCATGAGCCCCGCAGGAGAAGGACATCATCCTGTTGCACCCCCAGGGGCCCCACGGGCAAGGGCACTTTGGGACACGTACCCACCCACCCGCATTTCAGGGTGGTTCTGGCATAAAGGACCCCAGATTAACCCTGGCAGTCTGTTCCCAGCCCGCTTTCCACTCTCCTAGCGAATTACAGCAGCAGGTTGAGTAGGGGCCCCCAAAAGATATGCTCATGACCTGAACCCCGGAGACTATGGGTGGGACCTTATTTGGAAGAAGAGTGATTTTAGGTGTAATTAAGTTAAAGATCTCAGTACAAGATAATTTAGCGTGGGCCCTAAATCCAAGCCAAGCTTAAGACATGGGTGAAAGGACAACACAGACATGGGGGTCCCTGTGAGGACAAGGGGAAGATGCAGGAAGGACTCCCCCTCCCCATTCCCAAAGCCTTCAGAAGCAGCGTGGTCCTGCCCTGCCCGGATCTCAGAGTCTGGCCTCCAGACGGTGGGTGCATGTGGGAAGGAGCTTTTATGATCTCGAGCCGTGGGCTAGACGCTCTTTGTTATGACCGCCCTAGGGAACGAATATGCTCTCGCAGTCAGTCTGTTATCTGCAGAAGGTATGCACCCTCATCACCCCCAGGCATGTGGGGCCCCTGCAGCAGCCACATTGACCTCTTTCGTCCCCCATACTCTGTTCCCCGACTCCGCCAGAGATGGGAGCAGCTCCTCCTGTCGGTCTGTCCGTCCCGGGAGCAGGAGAGTGAGTCTCGTCTCTGCCCTCCGGCTGCCGGCTCTCGTCCTTCAGCTGGACAGTTCATGCGCTCCAGATGCTGACCTTTCGTCTGTGCTCACACCACATACCTTCTGCCAGTTTGTAACTGGTCTTCTTACCTTCTGACGAACACAAGTTCACATAAGATGTGGGATTCGAATGACTGAGTGAGTGAGTGAATGACTGAGTGAGTGAGTGAATGACTGAGTGGGTGAGTGACAGAGTGACTGAGTAAGTGAGTGAGTGAATGAGTGAGTGACTGAATGAGGGAGTGAGTGAGTGAGTGAATGACTGAGTGAGTGAGAGAGTGACTGAGTGCTGAGTGAGTGAGTGAGAGAGTGAGTGAGTGACTGAGTGAGGGAGTGAGTGACTGAGTGAATGACTGAGTGAGTGACTGAGTGAGTGACTGAGTGAGTGAGTGACAGAGTGACTGAGTGAGTGAATGACTGAGTGACTGAGTGACAGAGTGGCTGAGTGAATGACTGAGTGAGTGAGTGACTGAGTGAATTTCAGTGCTGGCTTTTCCACCCAATTATCACGTGGCATTGGGCAGTCACTTCGCCTCAGGGGGCCAGGTTCCTTCTTGTCGCCGTGGGCCTGGCTCTGTCCCGGCTCTGGGTCCCCCACAGACACGGATGCTGGGGAGCCTGCTGCTCCCGCCTAGGGAAGCGCCAGGAGGATTACCAGGAGCATCTTATACAAAGCAATTTCTAAGCCTTTTTAAATCCTTTCTGGAACATGGCAGAGTATAAATAAATGAATACTTCCAAGGCAATTTCCATGCGCCCTCCCCGAGCTGGGACTCTTCCAAGTCCCCGGCCGCGGCTCCTGAAATCGCCTCCCGCCTGGGGCTGTGCGGCGGCCGCGTCCCGTCCCGGGGAGCCCCAGTCCCCCAGGCCCCGCGGCGCCCGCGCCACCCCAGCTTCTCCGCGGCCTGCCACCAGGAGCGGCCCTGCAGACGGTAATCTCTTTACGGCCCGTTTCTTTGTGACTCGTCACCAGACAACGATTAATCTTCAATCATACTTTTATCAAGTGTTTGCCCTTTTCCCCCTCTCTCCCCGAGACCGAGTATATCAATACAGCCGCTCTCCCAGGTGGTTACCTCCCACCTCTTTCTCCCTCTTCCCGGCGAAATAAAGCCAGAGCGAGTGACGGCAAAAGCAGCCCGGTGGACGGCTGATCCAGCTGTCACATCCTCCCCCGAGAACAAAGGACAGTGGACACCAGCTCTCCACGGGCAGCCCGCACCCAGGCTGCACACGTGGTCCTCCTGCCCAGGGTGGCTTCTGCACTACCATTCAGACCGAGCCCAGCGGCACCTCTCCGTGGCAGGATGCTGGCGGGAGACGGACATCATTGTGCCTTCCCCAGACACTGCCGTGGGGATGACGTGAGATTCGAGAAGCCCCTAGCCCGGGAAACAAAGCACTGCGCAGCCACCGTGCCCGAGAGGGGCCTGCCACTGGTGGCGGTGGTCCCGCTGGTCAAGGTGGCCAGGGGATGGGCAAGGCCGGGATGGCACTGGTCCCACGCCTCTACGGCAGAGCTGGGGTGGGGTCGCCACGCCGTAGGGAATGTGCGAGGCTCCCAGGCTGCCATCGGAGCACCACAATCTGGGGGGCTTAAAACAACAGAAACGTATCTCCTCCCAACCTGGAGCCAGAAGTCTGCAGTCAGGGTGTTGGTGGGGCTGGTTCCTTCTGGGGGCTCCGGGGCAAGATCTGTCCCAGGTCTCTCCCGCGGCCTCTGGCGGCTACAGGCCATCCCTGGTGCTCCTGGGCATGCAGGCCGTCCCCCAACCCCAGCCCCTCCTTCCTGTGGCGCTCTCCCTGGGTGTGGGACCAAACCTCACCTTCTACCAGGACCCCCTCGTGGCATTAGGGCCCACCCTGCCCCAGGATGACCTTGTCTTTCCTGGATTCCAAAGACACTATTTCCAAAGATAGTCACATTCACAGGTCCTCAACAAATATTTCTGGGCAACACAAGTCAGCCCATGATTGGAGACCCCCAGGCACCCACGTCCCCCCACTGGGCAGAGGGGGCCTGTTGGCACCTTCTCCCGTGGCCTGCTTGCTGCTCACGTTCCCTGAGGGTCATACCCACAGACAGGACAGACATATAAGGGACCGGACCATAATACTATGATGCAGGAATCTGACCTGAGGACAAAAAACAGGGCAGGACCACTCAGGGCCCCTGAGTGTAGGAACGTTTTAACTGAGGGCTTGGGCCAGAGACCCAGAGGGAAGGGTCTGAAGTCACAAGCGAGTGGGCCACCACCTGCCTCCCACCAGGGCCGGTCCTGCCCACCTGCCTGTAACCTCGTGGTCACGTGGGGAGCCCTGTACTGCTTCTCTTTTCTCAGGGTGCTTTCTGCAAAGAGAAGTGCCTGCTGGCTCAGGGCCACCTCCAAAGAACCCCACAATCCTGGGGAAGGTGGAGGAAAGGAAGGGACGGAGCCCCGCCTCCTGCCTCCCCTGCCGACATTGCACATGGAGCCCCGCAGATGAGCCCAGACTCAGCCTCAGTCTTTCTGAACACGGCGCTGCAGCCAGCCAGCCACCATCAGTCAGTGGGCCCCAGGGCCCATCCACCAGCCGCCTGAGCCATCCAGCGAGAGGGCCCGAGGGGTGGGCAGCACGGCGGCTGCGGGCACAGCCGGCAGGAGCCACACCGCTGGGCGGGGGTGGCGGGCAGGGGCGGAGGCAGGGGTGGACCTGGTGAGCCCCGACAGCCGCACACGCAGCCCAGGGAGGCAGTGGGAGGGCCCCCTGGGGCAGACCACGCTGGGCATCGGTGCCCCTCCCGGCCAGCAGCTCAGGGAAAGCTGGGTTTGCTCTTTTCCCAGCAACCGAGCACAGCCATCCGCACCCCTCAGGGATCTGGGCCGTGACACCCCGAGGCTAAACTCACCACTGCCCCAATCCCGGGCACGCTCCCTTCCACCGCTAGCTGCTACCGACTCCACCAAACTTCCATTAACACCATTACGCTGCAGCCCCATGCAAATCAAACATTCACGTGGTCCGACCAGCTCACAGCCAATGCCTCCTCTCCTCACCCTTGTCGGCGGGAAGAGCAGGAGAGCAGAGGCGGAGGCTGGACAGGAATTTCAGAGACGGGAGGCTGAGGCCAGGCAGGCACCGGCTGGACAGGAGGCTGGCCTCCCTGGAGGCCAAGGGCCACCACCTGCCTCCCACCAGTCCCAGAACAGCCCAGCCCCAGCGCTCCCTGGAGCGGCTCATGGGAGCGAGCAGCCCCTGGAAACGAGGCACACTCCCACACTCACACCCACCCACACGCCCACACTTGCTCACACGTGAGCACACTCACTTTAACACAACCACGCTCACCTCACAGGTGCATGCCCGTTTTGCACCCCTACGCACGTGCACACTTCCTTTACACGCCCACACACCCACCTCAGCCACTCACACCCGTGCACACTCGTTTTGCACACCCACACCGGCGCGTGTGCTCATAGGTGTGCGTGTGTTCACTCTGCGCACTCACCTGCACGTGCACACTCATTCACACGTGTGCACACTCACCCACTTTACACATTCCCACTGAATGCTAACCAAGGCTTCTCTGTACCGTGGACTCATCAGGACGCCCACCCCGGGACACAGCGCCAGTTTTAGGTGTTGAGAGGGCCTCCCCCACCCTAAGCCAACAGCGTGACGGAGCCTGAGCAGGGCTGCTCTGGGGGCCGGTCATCCAGGTCTGCATGCCAGAGGTCAGGCCCCTCTAGCCTCCAGGGGGAGCATGAGCCCCCCCACCCCACAGAGAAGACACGTTCAGTACAGGTCACCAGAACGCCCTCTGGGGAGAAGGGCCCCATTGTGGGGCTCGGGGCCTGCCTGGGCCGGGTCCCTTTCTGGTGTTACAGCTCTTCTACCCCTTCCTACGCCTGAATCCCGAGAGTCTGGTAGGGTCGGGCAGTCTGGGCTGGGCCTCCTCTGCCCGGGGATGTCAGCAGGACCTGGGGGGTCTCCAAGGAGGCCTGGAGGGGTGGCCTGGGCCTTTGGGAGAGGTCTGCCACTCCTCAGGATGAAGACTCTGGGGACCGCAGGGTGGGGGCCAAGCAGGGGGCCTCGTGCTTTGCTGCAGGCCCGCCAGCCCACTCACCAGGAGGCTGTGGTGGTGGGAAGCTCGGGGTAGCCCCGAGGTGGGCCGGTGGGAACTTGGAGGCTGCTGAATCATGGGGTCTGGGCCCCCCAGCTGCTCCTCTTCTGGCTCTCGAGGACCCGGCCCAGGACATGCAGATGCCCCATCCAGCTCCTTGGCCCTGCAGTTCCTCTCTTCGGGGCTGAGTGGTCAGTGACCTTGCCCAACGCTCCGGCTGGCTGGCTGAGCACGGTGTTACAATGTGGTGTGTGTCTGCACACAGGCAGGCCCCAGGTTGAGCTTGGAAAGGGGGAGGCTGGAGCCTAGACCATCCCTGCAAAGGAGGGAGGTGGTCGCCTGGTTCAAAGGGGTGCAGCTAGGATTCAAACCCACATCTGGAGTCACCAACACTCCTTATGGAGAAGGATGTGATTATCTCCAGGAAGTGGCAGCCTGGAAAGAAACACCTTCCTCTGTTTTGAGGACTTTAGGAGTTACAGGACCCACAACTTACATCCGTCCATCCATTCAGCCAATCATCATTAATATATTCATCTGTCACTCATCATCGGCCAGTTCACCCGTCCATGCAACACCACCCACCCATCCACCCACCCATCCATCCATCCACCCACCTATCCATCCACCCACCCACCTATCCATCCACACACTCATCTATCCTTCACCCATCCATCTCCCACTCACCCATCATCCATCTCCCACACATCTACCCACCCACCTATCTATCCATTCATCTATCTTTCATCGTCCGTCCATCTCCCACCCACCCACTCACCCATCCATCCACCCACCCACTCATTCATCCACCCAACCACCCACTCATCCATCCACCCACTCATGACCCATCCACTCATCCAACCACCCATCCTTCCATCCCATTAAATTAATACTAACTGAGCTGCTGGTAGGCCCAATACTGTTCTAAGTGCTGGGAATAAAAAGACCGAGAAGTTGCTCTGCCCACTGAGCACGACTTGATCAGGTAGATAATGGGAGACTCTGTGCCTCCATGTAAAGCTCTCTGAGCTCAAGCCCTCCTGTCTGACCTCACCTCTGATTACAACTCTACTCCATGTCCCACAGTCAAACTGGACCCCTTGCTGTCCCGAACATGGGTTGCCCCTCCTCTCCCCTCTACTGCCACACTAGGTCTTTTGTCTACGATGCCCTTTCTCCCACCAGTTTTCCCCACCAGGGTTCAACCCCTAGGTCAGTGCCCCATGTCAGTGCCACGTCCTCCAGGAGAGCTTCCCGGACTCCCTCGGTAAGATGAGCTGGCCTCTCATTGTCTGACACTGCCTTACAGCTCTGCCACATGAGCCGTCCTGAGCTGGCTTAAGAATGCCCTCCCCTCACCCGCCACATGGAGCTGGAGCCCTGGCGGCTGAGGGGCTGGGGCGTCCCTGTCATCGGTCAGCTGCTGACACAAAGGCAGGAGTGGCCACCCCCACCCTCCCCACCCCCGAAGGAAAAGACAGTCGGGAGGTAGGGGAGGTGCCCAGAGAGCGACTCGGGCTCTCTCTTCACCTTCAGGGCGGACGGCCAGGTTACAGGGTCTGGCCTCAGAGCCCACACAGCTGGGCACCCCCGGTGCACATGCAGCCCCCTGGCCCCCGAGAACTGGCTGCTCCATACCAGGCAGGGTAGGTGCGCCCCACATCAGCCACGGAAGCCAGCACGGTCGTTGCCACCGTGTATAGACGAGACTCTGGGCAGACCGGGGCAGGCCCTCTGCACCCCTGTGCTCTTCCCGCTGCACCTCTCCCTGCCTCTGGGCCGAGGGGACCCAGGCTGGGCCCAAGGAAGGAGCCGGCCCGGGGGCCAGCACAGGGGGCACTGGGGGCACAGGGGGCCTCGAGGGGGCAGCCAGACCGTGCGCCCAAGGGTCCACATGAGCACCACAGCCGGACCTCGGGGAGAAGGAGCCTGTCCCTGCCCCACCTGCCTCCCCCAGCCACTGGGCACAGCCGGGAGAAGTCAGAGGAGCGGCTGAAGCATTGTCCTTCCTTTCAGAAGGTTCCTGCTCCATCTCCCATTCTGAAAGATTTATGCCAACAGAAATTATTTAGTATTTAGGAGCCACTTCCCTGCCTCTGACTTTATCTGTCGCCTCTGTTCTCCCAGTCTGCAGGGATCTCAGACCGCCAGCATGCTCCAAGACCTTCCAGGACCCACGTCGTCTCAGGGGGCAGTGTGTCCACCAACCCTGAGTCTTCGGCACCCCCCGGGAGCCTCAGATACAGGGCAAGCCCTCCCCTCCAAGTGACGGAGTAAGACATCGTCAGGGTGTGTCTGCCCAGGGCCCCCGGGTGAAGCCCCCACCTGGGATCATGCGTCAGGACCAGATGATGCAGGCTGACAGTGCAGAGGACAGGGCTCGCTCAGCACTGGGGAGGAGCCCAAGCAAGAGACAGCCACTCTCACTTCCACACCGTCAGAGGCTCCCCAGTGCCCGTGAGGAAACTCATTCCCACCTCGCCCTCCCTGTGTCCCTCCACACACTCTCCCTCAGCCCCCTCCCCAGGTCGCTGACCCTGTTGCCCCTCCTCCCCCACTTGCCGGTGTGGAGCCTGAACGTCCCCACAAGCCCACGTCCCCAGCGCGCAGGGCCTGGCCCACGTTTGCTGTAAGGGGCCACACGGTAAATGCTTCCAGTTCCTCAAGCCAGCCTTCATCACAACTGTTCAATTCCGCTGTTGCAGCCCCAGAGCTCTCATGGGTGACATGCAAACAGATAAGCACGCCATGCCCCAGTATAACTTTATCTACAAAAGGAGGCAGAGAATTTGGCCCCGGCCATGAAGGCTCCCCCAAGTCACTGGGGGGATTCAGAGACTCCCAAGGTCAGATGCGCAGACAAAGGGCATGCACAGGACTCACAGAGCAGGTCCTGCCTGCTTCACCCCTGCCCCCCGCCCGGCAGCTGGCCCCTGAGGCAGGCGCCCTCCCCTCCACCCAGTGCTGGAAGCTTCTACTCATGCGAGGGTCTCCGTCCGGACCCAAGTTATTCTCGTTGAGGACTGTGGTTCATGCTCATCGTCTCGGCCACAGTCACTTGTCATGGAAGGAGGCCTGGCTTCATGACCCTGGTCCTGTTTAAAGGACCTGGGCATTTGTGGGGTCCCCGTCCACGCCTAAAACATCCAGTCCTCAACCCCCAGTGAGCTCTTGTGAGCATGGGAACAGCACCCACTGCCAAATGCAGACGCTTGGGGTCCCGGGGACTGGCTGCCATGTGGCTGGTGCTTACCGCCCACTTCACCCCACATCGTGGGGTCAGGTTCTGGGGACAAATGGGGCCTTGCAGGTGACCAAACCCACAGTAATTTTACAGGTGGGAGAGCTGAGGTCCGAGGGGTCCCTGAGCCCAGAGCATCTAGCCTTGTTTCCTCCCACCTCTGCTTGAGCGGGCACTTTGCTAGGACACCCTCCCCAGCCCAGTTAGCGAGTCTCAGGCGAGACAAGGTAACCCTGTCCCATCCCCGTAACACTACACGCTTGGGGGAGCCCGAGCGGACTGCATGTGTGAGAATGCATACCACATCTGCTCCCCTCAACCCGTGGGCTTGGGCAGGACAAGCCCCAGGTGTTACTCATCTGTGAACCCTGCCATGGCCAGCTCACGACGACACTCAGTGGACACTCAGTAACCACGGCTCGTTGAGCTGACCTGCAGTCCGCTCCCGCCGCCCTCAGTATCCCCTTTGTACCGGCTTTGTGACGTCACTCTCTCTTATGGCCACTTGCTAGGATTTTTTGTTGAGTGTCCCCCACCAGACATTGAGCTCCGGGTAGGCAGGGACCCCGTCTGTCCCTCGCACAGTGGCCGGCATGCCTCGAGTGGATGGTAAAGGCCACAAAGGAAATGAGAAGCCCACAGGACCCAGCTCTCACACCAAGGTGGTGACAGACACTTAGCAAGCTGTGCTTTCTGTGTGAGGCTCCAGTCCATCCGGCTCGTCCATCAGCCTGACAAGACCCTGATTTACTCAACCCGTGGCTGGATTGAATTGACCTGCGGAGGCGGAGAGGGCTGGCGGCAGCGGGGACCGCGGAGGTGGAGGCTCGGAGGCCTACGGAGCAGTCTCACAGCTCCCATCTCAGCAGACCTCCCCCCCCCCCCCGCCCGGCCCCCTTCGCGGGACGCCACACAGGTGGTCCTCTTCCAAGCTGCTTCCCTGGGCTGAGCCGAGGGTCTGCAAGGTCCACCTGCCAGGCAGGAGGCCCCTGGGATGAGACTCGGTGTGGCCCTGAGCCCTTAGAGAATTTCACCTGGAGCACCTCTCCCTGGTGTACGTTCAGCCGTCCGGCCCCACGCGTCTTCATTTGTTGCAGCCAGAGAGAGAGAAGCGGCGGCTGTCAGAGCCGGCACCTGCTTCGGTCTGTCGTGGGCCTGGACACCGAGGAGAGGCGCCGCAGGGCACCTGCTGCCCTCACTGCCCCTCTGGGCCCCGGCGTCCTCAGCGGTAGTCACTGCCCCTGGCAGCGCTGTGACGCTACCGCGGGACCGGATGGAGGGGACCTTCGTCAGCTCTAAGGCGTGAGGGGAGCTAGCCATCATGGCAGCAGCCGGAGACGGGGAGCGGTTGGCCAAGAACACCAATGGGTGTTGAGTTGCTACTGTGTGTTAGGCTCAGAGAGAACTGCATTTCCCCCCGACACTATAGGTTATCCTGTCATCTCCTTAGGAAGAGGGAAATCGCGCTCGGTAAGGCACGAAAACCTGTGTAGTAGTTTCTGCCATGATGATGCTTTGCAAGCTCCCAGTGCAGTGTCCTACGGCCAATGCGCCTCTTTCTCCTTCTCAGACATGCGGGGTGGCGTGGGGTGCTGCTCAGGCCCCCATGAGTTCGGGTCTGCTCCGCGCGTTGCTCCTCCGGGGTCTCGCGGCCACCAGCACCACTCTCCTCGTGGCCGATGACAAGCACAAAGGCCAAGCCCAACCATGAGAAGACTGAAAGCTGCGCATCTTGTCTGCTGACGTCCCACAGGCCAAAGCCACTGGGTGGTCAAGCCGACATCAACAACTCATGGAGATCACCGTCGTCGCCAGCGGGAGGCACTGCTGGTGCGGATGTGCTGCTGGGACACGGGGCCAGCAGGAGGACTCGGGACAAGAAGCTGGCCTGCCGCCACTAACCACCCAGCCAGGGCGCACCCACGTCCGCTTGGCTCCAGGAACATTCCCTCCTCCGAACCGGGAGGCCCTTGAGGCTGTGCGTGGGCAGGGACCTCTGCTCTCCGGGTGCCCGGGAGCCCCTGCCACCCCCAGCAGGAATCGTGGTGCCCCCCTTCTGACGCCCAGGCCCGCCTCAGCTCCCGCCCTGCTGCCCCAGCCCAGACGCACCCATGTCACGGCCACACCAGGCCAGGCCGACACCACCCTGCCCCTGGCAGCTGACCCGCACGCTGGAGGGGGGCCCTCACCCAGCCAACCCCCCAACTGCTGGCACACAGTAGGCCCTTAACAAACATCTTCAAGAAGGTGGACAAACAAGGAACCTGAGGTCCAAAAAAGGGATTTTTGCCCAAATGCACCCAGCAGGTCGGTTTGCCTGGCTACTGTGCCCACACCCGCGTGACGCCTCCCCCCGCTCTCCTTGCCGCGCTTCCGGGTGCGTGAGGGCATTGCTGTGGGTGCGTGTGGCATGGCCTTGCACTGGGGGCATGCTTGCACATGTGTGGCGTGTGCGTGCGTGCTGGAGTGACACGAGGTGGGCACGTGCGTGTGGCGTGTACGTGATGTGCGTGTGCCTTTTGCGCTGTGGGGTGCGTGGGTGATGTGTGCATTCTGTGGGGTGCGTGGGTGTGAGTGTAGAATGTGTGGCGTGTGCACACAGTGCAGGTGTTGCAGAGAAGGAGGCCCATTTGCATCTAAACAGTCAGGAGTCCCCTGCAGAGGGGACTTAAGGGTGACGGTGCTGGGGCTCAGCCTGACAAAGGCCCAGGATGAGCGCTCATGCTTCATCTCGATGCCCACCGAAGTATGAAATCAAGTCAAACCCTGCACTCGGCGGGACTGATCACCGTGTCCCAGCTGCAGGCGGCCAGGACTTACTCACTTTGCCACCCCACCCCACAAGGGATGACTTCATTGCCGGGAGCCGGCACCGCTCCCCCCGGGGCCTGGCTAAGAGAATCGCATTGCTGACTGTGTCAGACACAGCAGGCCCCACTTCGGTGCACAGTCTCGTATTTGATTCCTGTCTGACGGCACCAGAACTTGTGTGGAGGACGTGAGAGACACAGGAGGAAATCTGGTCTGTGCTCGCAGGGGATACCGTCCTCAGTCATTCCCGTGGTGACCAAGGTCGTGGCGTGTGGCTGCAGAACACAGAAGGTGGGACAGAGATAGGCTGGCTCGGGGAGGGTGATAATGGTCCTGGCGATGATGGTGGAGCTGAGGAGATGGGAGTAACAGAGCAGTGGTCATAAAACACCAGGAGGACATGTTGGCTGTGGGGATGGAGCAGTGGTGATGAACCTGGGGACTCTGGGCGTCCCCAGCTGCCATTATGATGATGAGCTCTCCCTTCTCAAACCTAGTGCTGCAGAGCCTTCTGAGTCATCCTGAGATGGCGGTGATGTGCTGAGGACGTGGGCAGTCATGACCATGACAACAGTGATGATGGAGCAGAAATGCAATGCAGAAAGTGAGGACGAATGGAGGTGAAGCGGGTGGCAATGGTCCTGGCGATGCTGGCGGTGTTGGTCCCAGGGATGGTGGTGAGAGCTGGCCTCTCTGAGATGGTGGTAATGTGAGGATGAGGTTGACACCTATTATATCATGAATAGCAGTGGTGATGTGTAAGGAAGGTGTTGGAGCATGTGGCAATACTGCTGGGGATGCTGCTGGTGGTGGTGGGGATGGTGGTGATGGTGCAGATGGTGGTGGAGGTGATGGTGATGGTGATGGTGGTGATGGTGGTGATGGTGGGGATGGTGGTGGTGATGGTAATGGTGGTGATGGTGGGGATGGTGGTGGAGGTGATGGTCTTGGTGATGGTGATGGTGATCGTGGTGATGGTGGGGATGGTGGTG
>NW_023270415.1:80704209-80718295 GCF_011800145.1 Mirounga leonina
GGTGATGATGGTGGTGATGGTGGGGATGGTGGTGGTGATGGTGGTGATGGTGGTGGTGGAGGTGATGGTGATGGTGATGGTGGTGTCCATGGTGATGGTGATGGTGACGGTGGTGTCCATGGTGATGGTGGAGGTGGTGGTGGTGTCCATGGTGATGGTGATGGTGGCGGTGGTGTCCATGGTGGTGGTGGAGGTGGTGGTGGTGTCCATGGTGATGGTGATGGTGACGGTGGTGTCCATGGTGGTGGTGGAGGTGGTGGTGGTGTCCATGGTGATGGTGATGGTGACGGTGGTGTCCATGGTGATGGTGGAGGTGGTGGTGGTGTCCATGGTGATGGTGATGGTGACGGTGGTGTCCATGGTGATGGTGATGGTGACGGTGGTGTCCATGGTGGTGGTGGAGGTGGTGGTGGTGTCCATGGTGATGGTGATGGTGACGGTGGTGTCCATGGTGATGGTGGAGGTGGTGACAGCAGCAATTGTGTAGCTCCCAGGGTTGCTGGTACTTATGACAGCTGTCAGGGTGACATTGATGGCCTCTATTGTGATGGACACACTGTCTCCATCCATCCCAAAGCATGACCACAGTGAACAGGCTCTGTCCTCTCCTCCTTGAGACCCTGGAGCACTACACCCCCGACAGCCTGCCCCAGGCCCAGCCGAGCACTTTACGAAGATGGGTCTCCGGTTTGGGAGTGCTCCCCGCAGGAGGACCGTGCGAGGAAGCAGACAGGGTGTCTGCCTGGCTGCCACACTAATTAGGCCCCATCCCCACCCTCTCGGGAAGAACCGTCGTTTCCACTGGTTCCTTCAAGCTGTAATCTGGTTAATTAGAGCCAATTTGCTTTGGATCCAAACAGTGTTTACTGTCACAGGCAGGCAGGCAGGGGACAGTGCAGAATAGCCCCACAAACTTCCACAAGAAGATCGGAGGGTGTGCCACACATAGACGCGCCGTGCAGGCAGCCGGAAAGGCACAGGCCCTGGAGACCCGTGGAAACAGGACCGCACCCTGGGGCCCCACCCCCAGGGCCAGCAGCAACCCCAGGGAAGTCCCTGCACCTCTGGAGCCTGGTCCCCCACACCCAACGGGCCATAAGGCCCCTCACAGGGCCCTGAACGTGAGTGAGGCTGAGGGCTGCAGAGCCTGTTGGGGGGCCTGCCTCACCCTCCCCTCCTCTGGCCCCAACCCGCAGCACCCACGCCACTGACAAGAACCGCTCTGCGTCCAGAGGACCCTCATCGGCCCAACACTGCCCCTGAGCCTGCCCGCCAGGGCTAAGGATGCTCAGAAGATTGTGGCCGCGCCCCGGGCTCAGGGCCGGCCTGGCAGCGGTCCGGGCATGCGTCAGCTGTGGAGCCGAGCGGGAGTATTCCGAGCATTCCCATGAGCCCCGTCATCACCGGCTACCTGGGAATAGCTAGCACAGGAGAAAACCTGCTCCCTGCTCCCAGGATTAGCAGCCCCTGCGGTGGAGTCAGGATGTAAATACTCCCTCAGGTACCACGGGACTCAGAAAAGCCATGCACAGTCCGAGCGGGCTTCCTGGCGGAGGTGGCGCTGCGGGGCGGGCCCGAGCGGAGATGGAACCTGCTCGAACCTGCTCCCGCGAGAGGTGTGTGGTCCAGGGGCAAGAGCGCAGAGGTGGGGGTTGGAGGTCTGCGCAGCTCTGCCCCTGTCCTGCTGTGGGATTCGGGGAAAGTCACATGGCCATCGGTAAAGTGGAATCATCCCCGAGCAGAGCACGGCTGTACACCTGAGCGCCCGGGACGGTCTGCACGCGGAGGGGCCCAGCGCACACACGCGGTCGGCATGGGCGTTCCTACAGGGGCCGCGAGAGGAAGGCGTCGGTGTGGCGAGCCCTGGCGCTCCCGGCTGGGCCAGCGAGACGTACTTGAACAAGCCCCTCGACTCTGGGAGAGGGTATCAAGAATCCGTCGGGGGCCCAACTCCATCTTGTAGGCCACTGACCCCTGACAGCCCCCAGCGGGCAGGTAACGGGCCACGAGGGGGTCAGAGGGGACGCAGGGACTGAGACGGTGCTCGGAGCTTCTCCTTCTGGTCTGATGCCGGACTTGGAGGCCTGCTGGGATCGCCAGCCCTCCGTGCGTGCTTCAGGGCATGGCAGGTTCCCGCAGCGCCGCCTGTGGTCCCACCTGCCTCACCAACCCAGCTTCCACAGGGCAGGCCTGCCAGGTAAAGTACAAGACGCCCAGGTAGACTTGAGTATCAGATAAACAATGGCCCAGGTGGGATGATGGTGGGTAGGACATGCTGATGATAAGAATTATTCATTCTGAAATTCACACTTCCCGGTCATTCTAATCTGGCAGCCTGACTCAGAGGTCCCCCATCGAACCGAAGCCACCTATGGGAGGAGTGAAGCTTTCCCCAGGGAATCCCAAAGGCAGAAGCTATATGTCCCTCATCGGCATGCAGTGTCCCCCCAAAATGGGACCTTGTCTCTCCTGTTGGACGGGGCACCCCCAAGAGTGAGGCCTTGGAGCCCAAAATGTCTATTTTACTGCTTGAAGGAGTTCAGTAGCCAGCCCACTCCCAGGCAGAGACCCTGACCCCCATGGGCACGAGAACTTCCCATCACTCTGGGGGCACCGGGACGGGAAGCTAGCTGGGCACCTCAACGTCTCCCCACCCCTCAGTCCCATGGCCAGTTTGCCTCTTCCTGGCCCTCAGCCCCACCACTGCCGGGAAGCTCCCACCTCCAGAGCCTTAGACCTGAGCGGTGATGTCTCAGGATCATAACCAGCGCCAACCCCAGGGATCTCGTCTCTTCCACCACCGCTGTGGGAATCCCTGCCCCTTGCCCCCCACATGGGGCCACCCAGAATCTACTCACCTCTGAGAATGGTGCCCACTGCAACACGGACTGTTCCTTTCTGGAACAGGCTCGACAAGCCAGAAGCTCTTTCCTGAATTAGACTGTAGCCGGCATGCCTTGTCCCCCACCTCCCGGCCCCCGTGTCCTAGGAATGCCCTTCATGGTGTGAGGACAGTGGCATGCATCTTCCCTTTCGGCATGCTCCTCTGGGCCCTCAAGCTGCCCCCACAGAGCTGTGTGTCCGGTGGGGGCCCCAGTGTCTGCAGGTGTGGGCACCCAGCCAGTCAGCCCCTGCTCTGTTCCGGGAGATTCCACAGCTTCCGGGCCCCCAGGGGTTCCCTGGGAGGCTCCTGGGACTTATTAGTGTGAGGTCCCGAGGACTCTGTGCCAACTGCCTCAGCCTAACACTTAGAGGGTCGCGCACCCACAGCCTGGGGCTGCCAGAGGGAGGGGAGCCTTCCCTGCAGTCTCCCCGCCACGCCTGGCCCGTGGGGCCACACCTGACTCATGAAGCCAGCAAGCCTGCCCAAAGCTGGAGGGAAAATAATGCTCATTTGGGGAAGCTCTGTCAGAAACTCAGGGTGAGAGGCAGCGGGCAGGCTGGTGGGTGCGGATGACCCTGGGTGGGGGGCAGGCAGAAGCGCCGTCCACGGCCCAGGCGGGGTCATGCCCGGCCTGTTCCCACGGCGGCCAGGAGGACGGCTGGGCTGGAGCAGAGCGCAAGGGGGTCCTGGGCTCAAACAAGGTGGCCTCAGACCCAGAGAGGGCGGGTCCTGGGCAGGGGGACGGGTCTGACTGTTTCAACAGGCCTGGCTCCTTGAGAAGAGTCCAGCGCAAGGTGGACACGGCTCCCGGCGAGAGGCCGTGGTGGTAAGCCGGGAGCGGAGACCGTGGCTGGGCCAGGCCGAGGGCAGCGAGGGGAGCAGGTGCGGCTCGGGCAGCGGCCAGAGGGGCGGGTGGGGGTTACGAGAGAAGGAGCAGCCCGGAGCCGGCTGCAGGCCCAGTGACTGTCACCTCAGACACGGCAGGGGGCGGGGGCCCGGGGCCCGGTGGGCTCTCAGCTCTGTTTGGCGAGGGTGGAGCGCCGGGTGGGGATGGCAGGACAGGAGGGGAGCGTGTGGGGCTGCGGGCCGAGGCATGGGGGAGGTGGGCGGGGAGGGGAGAAGCCAGCGAAGAAAGCGGCTCGGGCTGAGCAGGGCCCCCTTCCCGCCCCTGGAGAGGCTGGAGAAGCAGGTTCCAGCCACCGGCCCGCGCCTGGCTCCTCGCTGCTATCAGAGCCTCGGGTTTGCTGAGCCTTCACAGCCTGACAGGCGGGGCTCACTCTGAAGTCAGGCGGTCAGGGCCACCACTGCGGAGACGCCTCCTACTCTCGGGGCGACCAGGGCAGCCCCTGTGAGAGGCCCCTGAGAGGCGACCCCCGCACCCCGAAGCAGAAAGCAGCCAGGGTGGGCGTCTGAGCCTCGTGGATCCCGCCCCACCTCCCGCAACTCCCCCGGGCCCTGCAGGCCTGCACCAGTGGCGAGGATGGACAGACAGACGGCCCCTCTGCGTACCTGCAGTGCCCAAACAGCATGGGCCAGGAGGAGTTGCTGCACAATGTTTGCTGAGTGAATAACGGATCAAGACGCCAGTGAGTGAGCCTAGCACTGGGTGAGCCTGGCTGGGGGCTTCCACCGCCCTGACAACTGGGGAGAGGGCAGTCTGCCCCGGGGGGATCTCCTGGCGGCTGGCTCGGCAGCCCCTCTCCTGGGCGTCTGGGGGTGCACTGGCCCCAGAGCAGAAGGCTGGGGCTGCAGCGCCTGAGTACTGGGGAGGGACAGCCCCTCTCCCTGATCAGGAGAAGAGAAATAATTTCATCAGGTCAGGGCAAGGAAAGAGCAGAGCACTCAGGAAGCAGTAATGACACAATTCTGCATAATCGCCTCTTAAAAGCACTTTAACTCCTCAGAGGTGCGGGGCCTTTCGGTTTAATTGATCCTCGGGGCACGGAAACAGTGCTGGCAGCAGGAAAGGGGTGCCGGCCCGGGCTCCTCCAGGCCTGCCACCTCCAGCTCAAACTAGGGTCAGAGAGGGACAGAGCACTTGGGGACAGAGACCAAGCCTGGGGCGCCGTCCCTGCTGGCCTCCCTCGGACGCCCCCAGCACCCTGGGCACCGCGGCGTGTCCGCCAGACATGCGGGCGACCCGAGCAGCCACCTCCCTGCAGAGGAACGTACTCTCCCTGTCGTCGCCAGCCCCAGGTCGGGGGTGGCCCTCAATCCACCTGTCCTCTCCACAACAGGGCCCTGGGCAACAGGGTGGCCCCCCCGCTCGGCCCCGAGCCCCAAACAAGGAGGGCTCGGGATGAGCTCGCAGGCAGCCGGGCTGGTGCAGCCACAGGAGCGCCGAGCTTGAAGCCGCGCTGCCCACGGTCCTTGCCGGACGGGGCCGGCCCAGCAGGACTGAGCGCCAGCAGGCTGGGTTGGGGTTGGCAGGAGTGGGTTCCGCTGAGCCAAGCTGCCACCAGCTGGAAGGAGGGTGCAGTGTCAGGCCGACGTGCCCCCACAGGGGCATGGGGGTCTCCAGGCTGGGCCAAAGACAGTCAGTTGCTGATTTATTCTTATGATTGATAACAGTGATTATAATGTCAAAGAAAATGAATATAAATGGCCCTCAGGGAACGGGAAATGTAGCCATAAGTTTGAGCTTTAGGAAGGAAGTCAAATACAGCTTCCAGCTGGAGGGGCTGCCGTTGGGGCGAGAGAATGAGCGGCTAGAGGAAGACGGAGGTGGATCCTGAGGGAGGTCCAGAAAATAGTTTCCTCAGTATGGATTGACTGTGAGAGCATTGTTCACACTGGCCACCTACCTCCTTTCAAGACTATGGGCTTTTCACTCAAGAAAGATGGGCTCTTTACAAAAGTATGATTGTTTTCAAAAATAGATACCATGTCTTATTTCCTTGGTAAATTGTCCTCCCTCTCCATCTCCCCATCCCATCCTAGGTCAGAAAGGTGTCCAGCACACAGTAGACATTCAAAAAATAATTGATGAATGACAGGATGAGGAGTGGGTGGATAAGTGAATTGATGGTGGGGGGTGGACGTATGGATAGTGGATAGATGGATGGTGGATGGATGGATGGATAGATGGATGGTGAATGGTAGATGGATGTTGATGGATGGATGGTAGATGGATGGTGGATGGGTGGATGGATGGATGGTGTATAGTGAATGGATGGATGGTGGATGAATGGTGGATGGATGGATGGTGGATGGTAGATGGATGTTGATGGATCGATGGATCGATGGATCGATGGATCAATGGATGGATGGTGGATGGGTGGTGGATGGATGGATGGATGATGAGCAGATCAGTGAATCAGTGCTGTCCAGTCCAGCCCCTTTCAGACTGCCCAGAATCACTGTGCCAGGGTCTATGTTGACCTTCTGATCTCAGTCTCCTCTTCATCTACCATCCACGCTGAGGCTGCACACTAACCCCGTTGCCCCACTGCTGTCCCTTTGCCTTTCAGGCCCCTCAGTCCTTACCATAACCTGCCTTCTGTCCTGCCCCTTGTTTACTTCCTGCACCTGAAGACTGTCTGCAATGGAACCCCTCCCTGATTTACCCCAGGTGACAAGGTGCTGTACACCCATCTTACCTCCTGAGACCCTCTGGGCCAGTCCAGGCCCATCGCAGATACCCCCTCCCCCGAGGCCTCTCTTCACCTGCTGACAGCTGGGAGCCCATGCTGCCCCCACCTCCCTTTCGCTGCTCTATCCTTGGGCCGAACTAGGCCTCGCCTCTAACTCATGGCACTGATGAGCGGGTAGATGGGACCCAGCAGATGCCTGGTCCTTAGTACAGGGAGGAAACAGCTTGTCAATGCCATCGTGACATTCGGGCCCAGCCTGGGGGACCTTTGCCCCCTGCCTGCTTTTCCTCCACAGCAAGGCCCTTCTCCAAGGCTGGGGAGCACAGTGGGAAGGGCCACTGCCCAGGGGAAAACCCCACCCTCCTCTGCCAAGACCTGTCTCCCAACCTGGCCACAGACTGTGAGCAATGCCTCCTCCCTGGCCCTGGGCCTGAAGGCTAATGTCCCCAGCAGGAGGCTGCCTCCATTTCCACGTGGAGCCACCAAGGCCCAGAAAGGGAGAGGAACTTACCCAAGGTAGCCCAGCGGGGGCCAGGAAGGCTAGACCTGACCCTTGTAAGGGTTGTTCCGGAGCAGAACTCTAGGATTCCAGAGGCACAGCCTGGCTCCCTCCTCCTGCCTGCCACACGGCCCACATACGTTGTGTGTCTGCTGACAGCCAGGCACCTCTTGCGTCTGCCCTCAGAGAGCTGGGGACACCCACAGAGCGGGGGCCAAGGGGTCTGACTCTGGCTCCAGAGTGCTGTGTGAGCCAAGGAGCCTCTCTGAGCCTGTCTCTCTGACAGCAACTTTTTGCATCCACGGTCAAGAGCAAGAACTCCGCAGCTCCACGGTTTGAATGCCATGTGACCTTGGGCCTGCGTGAGCCTGTTTCCCCATTTGTAGATGGGGATGAAGATGTGGCGTGCCCGACTGTTGAGGACACTAGGGGAGATCAACCAGGTGAGGGTGGCCCCGAGCTTGGCACGTCCCCTGGGCGGGGACAGCTCCTGCGAAACAGGACGACGGTGAAGGCCGGGAGCCCGAAACTAAGGACCCAGCAGCTCCGCGGGCAGGGGTGCACTGAGCCTGGTTCACAAGGGGAAGAGACCAGGAGGCGGCCTCCATGGTTGCGGCTCCAGGAGGCGCTAGAGAAGCAACGGGGACGGGGTGAGGCCGGCCCGCAGGAGGGAGTGACAGAGAGGCCTCCCCACTAGTCCTGGCAGCCCGGGCTCCCTGCCCTCCGATACTCTGCCCAGGGCGGCCCCCGCAGCCTTGGCAAAGGAGGGTCAGAGCGGCGAGGGCTGCAGGGTGGGCTGCCCCCCGCCTGCCTCCCACCTGCGCCCCACCCAGTGCCCCAGAGCCACTGGCGGCCTGTGGTTGGCGTGCGGACCCACAGGATGAAACCCAGGGCTGGGGCTCTTGGGCTGCCTTTCCTACTTCAGCATGTCTGCCTCTGCCTGTCCAGGAATTCCCCGGAGTTGGTTTAGGAGACGTTTGCAGATCTTGGCTGACAAGCAAGCCTCTCGTCCACGGCACAGAATGCGAGGGGTGCTTGCGACAGACGGGGCCGCCGGCCAGCCTGGGGAGGCACGCGGGGCTGCCGTGGGGCCCGAGATGAGCAGCCCCCGCGGCCCACAGCGCCCCGAGGCCCGCGCCTGCCCCAGCCTGCTCAACTCCTAAGCCCCGTCTTGCCGGCACTTCGGTGCGCGAGCTGGGTTTCAGGCTCTCTGATGTCCAGCGGGCAGGTGCGTGAGGCCGCCACGCCGTCTGGGCCCTCCCGTTCGCCAGCAAATGATGTTGTTCTGAACCTGCGGTGGCCATGTGCATCGAGCAAGTTGCATCTTCATTCTCCTTCCCTGTTTCTGTATTTTGTTCCAGCTTTAATCCATGCCGTTAAGGCGTCAGACGCGCGTAGCCCAGGAGGCCTGACCGTGGGTTCCTCGGCTGCAGGGAGGGACAGCTGGCCACGGCGGCCCGGGCCACATGAGCCATGCAGGAGCCACGGGGATGTGGATGCTGCAGGCATCGGGCGCTGCCTCGCCGCCATTCAGAGCAGAGAGACGGCGGAGTGCACAGAGGCCGGGGGGCTTCATGGCTGTGGGCAGCCGAGAGAGTCTCTCCAAACCTCTGAGCTTCACAAATACGAGCTACAGGCCACACGGGGCACCTGCAGGTCGGGACAGGTGGACAGCCGGTTCCAGTGGGTGTGCGGGCCCCGGGGCTTCAGCAGCTTAACGGAGCCCTGGGCGGGGAGGGGTGAGAGCTGCAGGGGCCTGTGGTGGCCCCAGCAGGTGCCTGAGCCTCCCGTCAACTGGGCAGGTGTCAACACCCTCAAGGGCAGGGCCACCTCTTGCCCACTGTCTGCACAGCGCCCAACCCACAGCTAGCTGCCAACAGGTGACAGGGTGTGACGGTGAGCAGCAGGCCCCAGGTCACCCTGCCCATGGGGCCCTCCCCCCGGCCTCCCCCCAGCCCTCCCTCGGCTTCTCCAGGGGACTGTTCTCGAGTTTGGTAAGTCCAGGGGGCCACCCCAGGCGCCTGCTGGACTCAGGGAGCAGGGGCTGGGGGAAGCAGGAACCACACCTTCCCACCGCCTCCAGTGTCCCCAAGCTGTCCCCTCGCTGGCAGCCGGGCTCGGGCTCAGGAGGCTCAGAGGCCAAGAGCCCTGCTGGAGCAGAGCCGGAGCTCAGGCAGGTGCTCCCCGTGGGCCTTCCAGGAGCCCCCCTGCTGCACTGTACTCGACTGAACACGCCAGGAGTATTCTGCCCTGTTTTATATTCCACGGTTTACAAGGAGGGAAAAGGGCACTAAATGTCTGATGAAATAATACATTAAGGACAAATAAATGAGCAATGTTCTTTTGTCTCAAGCATTTTCCCACAAGAAGTAACACATATTTATTTGCAACAACAACAAAAATCAAATACCAAGGGGCGCCTGGGTGGCTCAGTCGTTGAGCGTCTGCCTTCGGCTCAGGTCATGATCCCAGGGTCCTGGGATCGAGCCCCACGTCGGGCTCCCTGCTCAGCGGGGAGCCTGCTTCTCCCTCTGCCCCTCCCCCTGCTCGTGCTCTCTCTCTCTATCTCCCTCACTTTCTCTCTGTTAAATAAATAAATAAAATCTTTAAAAAAAAAATCAAATACCAAGAAGTAGAAAGAGGGAGGGGATCACCCACCATCCCAACCCCCGAAGATAATGGGGCTTTTTTCTAGGCATAGCTTTGTCTTAAAAAAAAAAAAAAGGTTGCACTTATATTTGATTAAACCCTTGATGAATCCTTCCCGAGAAAGAACCTTTGCCAGAAAGGATTGGCATGTCCGGTTGCAGGGTGACCTCGGACGCGGGGTGCCCCGTCAGAGGGTCCGGCCTTCCCCACGCACACACATCCAGGTCGGTCAGGGGCTTCGTCGGAGGTGAGGACAGGGATGCGCTCCTGCCGAGGGTCCCAGGTCCGCTCACGGGTCCTTCCCTGCAGTGACACTCTCAGAACTCGGAGACCCCGGGGCCTTGAAGACCCCACCTCCTCTCCCATTCGCTTCAGCGACTCCATTCCAGCGGAGCCGAGGGCAGGACAGCGCCCTAATGGCCACGGGGTTGGGAACACAGCGGTCTTCCAAACCCGTGAACGGCCACGTGGCTCAGCGTCCACTCCAGACCTGCCACGTCCTGATGGCGTGGTGTCCGCTCTGTGTCACTCCCTGAGCCCCTCGAGCTGCGGAGCAGCTTGGGGACAAGCTCCTGCTTGTTCACTAGTGCCCCCCACCCCGCAGAGGGGTTGTTCGTGGCCAGAACACATTCCTCCCCTGCCAGCCGGTGCCCGAGGAGACGCATGTTCAGGGCGCCGGTCGGCTCAGGCACGGTTCCCTCCCTCACGCTCTAATCGCCCCTCTCTTCTTTCTCTTCCCAGGGCCCCCGGAGACCGTCCGGGAGTCTCAGTGCAGGAACAGCGGCCCCCCACCCCTCCGCCCTGGACCTGGAGCGCCGGCTCACCCCGTGCGTGATAGCAGCGTCCCATGGGGCCGCTCCCACCCTGGTCACCCTCCTAGTCCCCCCTTTGAGCTTCAGAGCCAGAATCCACAGGACGGGTTTCAGACGCCTGCCCTCTCTTCTTTTCAGGACAATTGCCTGTCCTTTGCTGCAGTAATTCCCGCAGGACCCTTCTTGCTCTGGGGTCTCCAGGTCAGCGAGGAGGGACCCCCTGGATGTCCTCGGACCCGCCTCCTGCAGGTGCTGGGCAAACCCCCTAGCGGCTGGAAGGTGGCGGGGACAGCACCCACCCCGTTCACTCTAGGACTTTGGAAGCCCCCTCCAGGGTAGGTGGGCTGGGGCGGGGTGCCCTGGTGCCCCAGTGAATCGGGAGTCCCCAGCTTGGTACCCACTCAGCACCCACCAGCTAGGGGAAGTCAGTGCTGTGAGCAGAGCCGTCCACGCCAGCGTGGCTGTGGGCCCTGTGGGCTGGTGTCCCACGACCACCTCCAGGGACAGCTCCCACCCACTGCGCCCAGGACAGAGCTGCTGGGGCAGTTAGACTACCTGTTTGTCCAGACACCTGCCCAGGGGCTCGCAACCACCAGACACGGAGCTGTATGTGGATCTCACGTGGACCGGGGTCTCAGTGCGGCCCCCCCGCCCCATCCCGCCATCCTGCATGCTCGGAGAGGCCACGCCGCCTTGCAACTGGCCCCTTCCCAAGCCTGGCTGGGCCTGGGGCAGGCTGGCTCCCCCAGGCCTGTAGTCAGGGCAGGCCATCCTGGTGATGCCCGGCTGGCGTGAAGCCTGTCACCGCGGCCACCCCTACTCTCAGGTCCAGGCCACCCTCACTTCTTGCCGGTGACTCATTGCCAGAACTTCTAGTACATCCCGCCCCCGCCAAGGACAAGTAGACACTGCCTGGTTAAATTAAATTTCAGACCATGAATTTGTTTTATTAGTAAAGCTATGTCCCCTCTGATATTTCGGCAATACTTGTACTAAGAGGTTATTGCCTGTTCACCTGAAATTCCAGTGTAACGGGGCACCCTGTATTCTATCTGCAGCCCTTCCTCCAGCCGGTTCGTCTCACCCAGGCCAAGGCCATCTCTTTCCACAACTGCTGAAAACCCTTTGCAGGCTCTGCACCAGGGCCACCTTGTTCTCTGGCTCTGGCCGCACCCTTTCCCGACGCCCCCAGACCACCCAGCGGAGGCCAGGTGCCCACGTGGTGGGGGTTGGGCTTGTATTTCCTGCCACCATGGAGGGTGGCCGTGTCTGGGCAGCGAAGGCCATGGAGGTGACGCTGCTCACTGAAGGGGTGGCGCTGATGGGGCAGCTCTGGGCATCCTCGAAGTCACCGTGCCCTAGATAAGGTGGGGGGCCGGTCACCAAGTGGCAATGACCAGGCCACCCACACAGCACTTCTGGGGTGTGGGTGAAGGCAATTGAGCCAGATGGGGTCTTGGATACCACCTGGGGAAGGGACCTGGGTCCCCCAGACCCATTCTGAGTTGGCTAGCTCTGCCTCAGACCCGCAAATGGGACTCAGATCCACTCTCGGGCCTGAGTCCAGGAAGGGGCCCACGCAGGGGGTTGGGCACCACGGCCTCGCCTCCCAGCTTCCTGGGGGCTCGGAGGGCACAAAAATGCCCACGGCAGCCATGAGACATGTAGTCGCCCCTCGGACCAGCCTGAGCCCAGAGTCCCGGGCAGCTGCTGACTGTGGGCGAGGCGCTCTCTCTGGAAGGCTGTGATCTATGAATAACGGAAGGCCCTTCGTCTTCAATTTCAGGATGCAACGTGATGAAGGTGCTGCTCTCGGGCTTCAAACACGCCGACACCTTAAATCAACCCGAACCACCCTGCTGCCATCCCGGGCATTCCCCTGAGGCAGCGGAGCCCCCACGTCCCGGAACAGGCCCTCCACCCCATGGCTGTCTCCTCTATGCGCCTGTGTTCTGTCATTGTTTTCACCCTGAGTGTGGCCAAGGGGGGTGGCCTCTGCCTCTTCCATGTTCCCCCCCACCCAGCCCAGGGCCCTGATTTGGGGCGAGCCCCGGGGAGCTGGGTCCACCTGCAGCACGTGTGGGGACGCAGGTGCACGATCCACGGGCCGGCCCCAGGCTCGGGGCAGTGGTCTGCAAGCAGGCAGTGACGGCCGTGCGCCGGGCAGGGGCACAGCCGCCCAGGCAGCGACCAGCCAGCCACCTCCAGGTCAGGGAGGGTGGGGGTCATGACCTCTGGGGCACGTGCTCAGACCCCCGCCTGCTCAGCAGGGCTGCACCTGGGGCCCCTGCACAAGCACACGCATGACAGTTCCACGTGGCTCAGGCTCTTCGCCATATGCCAAATGAGGAAACTGAGGCACAGAGCAGCAAGACGCCCACTCTCCACGAGATAGCACTGACTTGGCATTTGTGTGTACCTGGCCCTTCCGTCCGTTGCCTCTCCAGCCCCCACAGCGGCCCGTGGGGCCGATCCCAGTGCCTCGCCCACTTCGCAGACTCGGGGAGGGCCAGCGATTCCAGGTCAACGTTCAGAGAAGCAGGCAGAGTCCGCGTCCAAGCCCACGGTCTGCCTTCAGCGGCCGCGCTCGCTCTAACCACTGGGCCGCCTGCCCCAGCTCAGCGTGCCTGGGCCCTGAGCCTCACCCGGCTGTGCAAGGCCGCCCGAGGCTTAGCTCGTCTTCCTGGGGCACCGAGATTGTTTGAAGATTTGAAGCTAGAAAACGAAGTAATTTCACTGGTAAGTGACTCAGAACATTATGTTTAGATTGGAACAAACATGGCTATATTATGAACACAGAATGGATTTTTAAGATGTAATAAGAGATGTCAGGGAAATACCAAGGCACTCACATTGCTTTTCTGCTGCTAGCTGAGCTCTTCCACTTGCCGAGGGCAGAAGTGACCCTTACGGGACCCCGTGATGCAGGCGTTATTATGCCTAGTCACAGGGAAGTGGTAGAGAACCAGAGAGGGCAAGCTACCGGCCCAGGGTTGCCCAGTGGCTAATATGCACAGTGGAGCTCAAGCACGTCTCTCATGGCCCCAAGAGCAGGGTGTCCAGAGGGTGTGATGGCCAAAGCAAGGCTGGGGCATGGGGAGGCCATGCCAGACACAGGGACTGGAGCTTTCCTCCTCTGACTCACACACCTGTGTGGGCTCCCATTGCTCCCACCCCCAACTGGTGCATCCTGTCCCCTCTGAGCCTCAAGGACTTCACCTCCACAGAAGGAGAAGTGACACTTGCCACATGGGTCTGCAGGAAGGCTGGGTGGGGAGACATGTGGCAGCAGCAAGCCTGCACCCAGGCATCGACACCTCACCAACCTGTTACTCAGCCCTCTTATGTCACCCACACCCTCATGTGTCATCAGTTGTCCACCCACTGGTCTCACAACAGCCTTTTGCCCACAACAGCCCTGGTAATATCTTGGTCTCCAGTATGGACTCAGAGCCAGGTCACTGGTCACTGTCACCATTATGGATAGAAGGATGGGTGAATGGAAGGATGGGGGATGAATGGAGGCAGATGGATGGATGGAGGTGAATGGATGGATAGATGATGGATGGAGGATGGATCAGTGGGTGGATGGATGGATGGACGGATGGATGGGGGATGGTGGGTGAGGAATGGATGAATAGGCAATGGA
>NW_023270415.1:80718305-80746437 GCF_011800145.1 Mirounga leonina
GGATGGTGGGTGAGGAATGGATGAATAGGCAATGGATGGATGGATGGGTGGTTGGATGGATGGATGGATGGATGGATGGATGGATGGGGGATGAATGGAGGCAGATGGATGCATAGAAGCGAATGGATGGATGGGGGATGGATGGATGGATAGGTGAATGGATGGATGGATGGGGATGATGGGTGAGGAATGGATGAATAGGCAACGGATGGATGGATGGATGGATGGATGGATGGACCAACAATGGATGATGAGTGGGTAGGTCAATATCCAGTGCAGGGGATGATGAGGAGAACATGCCTTCTCCTAAGACTACCACTAACTGGCCCTGGGCTGACCCATGAGGCTCTCACCCTGAAGTTCCCTTAGTGGAGCTCCAGGGTCTCTCAGATGGTGGAGGGGGGTGTGCTCTAGGAGGCAGGGCTGTATGTATAGGGTCACTTCTGAATCCCCACTCCAACTGTGGGAGAATCTTCTCCAAGCTGGGGAGACGGGTGACCCAAAGGAGCTTCCACCCCCCCTCCCAGCCCCCAGCCAGGACTTGGTACCCAT
Source organism: Mirounga leonina (assembly GCF_011800145.1). Lineage (NCBI taxonomy): Eukaryota > Metazoa > Chordata > Mammalia > Carnivora > Phocidae > Mirounga > Mirounga leonina. The sequence goes on from NW_023270415.1 coordinate 80,718,858, forward strand.
ACCCGTCCCTAGGGATGAATTGCTTTCTTTCTGGACACCACACTCCTTGTGTTCCCAGAGGGGCAGACAGAAGGCCCTGGGGTTGGTGACGTCATCCTTGCAGAGCCAGACTGATGGAGCAAGGCTGAGAGCCGGGGGGGTTGACCCTGGTACAGGGGCAGCAAACGAGGGGAAGCAGACCCTGCCACCACCTGCCTCTCCCCAGCTTGAACAGGGTCCTACAGACACCGGGTTCCCCAGAGGCAGCCTGGCCTGGTGGGTGAGCCACAGCCGCTGAGCACTCTCAGCCTACCCTTCCTGGCCAAGTGAGCTGGGGGGGCCCGGACCGCCCCTTCCCCCCATAACATGAGGAAATAGCCGGGCCCGCATTGCAGCCCAGCCCCCCCCACACAGCCTGGCTCCCTCGGAGCTCAGAATGTCAGCTGTTGTCATTACTGTGGAGAAAAACAAGGCCCTGGAGAGGCCGCGGTCCCCTGCCCCGTGGACCCCAGGATTCAGGTGTCCTGGCTCCCAGCCCCTGCTGAGCCCACCCCAACCAGACCTCCCTCAACCAGGGGTGACTCCCCAGCGGAACACCATGCTCGGCACAAACTGCCTTCCTCGCTGGCTGGGCCTGGGCCAATCCCGTCAACTCCCTGGGCCTCAGGGGATGGGTGGGAGGACTCGGGAGATGAAGTCCGCGGAACCCCAGCTCAGGCGTCCTTGATGGATGGACTGGGCCAGGGAGGGGCAGGGAGGAAGAGTTCGGCTTCCCACCCAGCACAGGCCTGGCCCGTAGTAGACACTCAATAAATGTTTGTTGAACTGAACTGAAGGGGAAAATTGACTTTCTTTGCTGAGTGCAGCCCCGAGCCCTCTGATCGATGGCGGCCATCGCTCCCTCCTGCTTTATTAAGTGGCTGCACTGTTTGTGTTTGTAACTGCCAGAGAAAAGTGAGGCACGCCTTCGACTCTGGGAAAATCATGATCTTATACCGCGTGCTGATGGAACCCCCGACAGCGTGTGGCTCCCGGAGTGCAGGGAGAACGGGCTGGGCAGCCTGACGCAGGGACGGGGTTTGGGCCACCACCCCCTTGGGCCCCATCACTCTGGCCAAAGGAGCTGCCCCCTCCCCAGACTCTGTCTCAGAGCAGGAGAAGGAGACGTGACCAGAACTGGCTCCTGGCTGTGCCTCTGGCAGCCCCAGCCTAGGCGCACAGTGGGGGCAGATGCACGCTCTAGGGAATTGCAAGCTGGTGGGGTCAGGGCTGGGGGTGAGCCATCTGTCGGGCAACGGCCGTCCTCCCCTCTCCCCAGTGCCCAGCCAGCCGGAGTTGAGGGCCTGCCCCCACCTGGCGTCTCTCTCTCCCTCTCTCTCGGCCCCTCTTGGCCTGCCTGCACCTCTTGCTCCTTCTTTGTCCCCCAAGGCTGGTGTCTAGCCAGCAGGGGCAGCCCCTCCTTCACCACTACCCCTGGTCCTACCTGGCATCCAAGACCTGAGGGTCCTGACAGACTCGTTCCAGCAGACCCTGGGTGCCTCTGGGCTCCCCAGAACCCTGCAGGCCAAGCCACGTGCCAGGAGGTGGGAGCAGACCCGGGAGCTGCCTGGAGCTGGGATTCGGGGACAGGAACCTGGGCCCACATGACTGGGGCTGGGAAGGCAGCTAGCTGGGGACATCAGGAGGAGGCTTCCATTGAGGAAGGAGTGGGTTTGGATGAGCAGCCCCCTCAGGGAAGGTGCTCCACAGAGGAGGGTCCCGGCTGACAGGTGCGGGACAGCTCCCACCCCAGGCTGATCTGGCTCCAACATCACTCCAGGAGCCCCCACTCTGGGTCAGGCCTGTGCAGGGCTTGGGAAATTCTCAAGGATACCTGGGGGCCTCTGTCTGTCTCCCCCTCAGGTCTGTCTCCCCCTCAGACCGTGTGCTCCTGAGGGAGACCGGTGCCTCCCTCCTCTGGGCCCAGCTGCATGCACAGGTCCTCTGTCCCCCCATCAGGACCCTGGGAGAAAGGAGCAGACACAGGAGGCCCACCCCAGGGACTCGCCTTCCCCAGGGGGACCCTGGCCTGGACCCACTGTGCTGTGTCCAGATGGCCCAGGGACACAGGGCCTGTCCACCGGCCGCCCCTGCAGGGGGTAGATCCTCCCAGAGCTCCCTTCTCCTGTCCGATTGGCTTTTCCCCAGCTGCCTCCTCCCCACCAGCTGCCGGATTGTTCGTTAATGTCAAGCACTGGTGGGTCGATGTCACCTTTGGTCTCAGCCTCGGTCAGAAACCACACTTGATAGGATAGCGCATAACTCCGTCCAAAGCCAGAGGGATCAGCTCCTCAAACCCATGGCTCTGTGAACCTCCCTCTCCACGTCCTGCCTGCCACCCCGTTCTTCCCACGCGGCGACAGCTGCTGGGCCCCTAACCCCCCACCCACCCACACCCCAACATGGCTTCTGTGAAACCGGGGGTCGGTCAGCATCCATTCTGCTCAGCAGGTTGGGGGCATGCAACCACATTGCTGTCACCTTGTCACCTTCCCCACCACCAGCGATCTCACCCACAGCCCACCATCACCCCACGCCCAGCACGCCCACCACCGCCGGGCACGAGGTGCCCAGTGTCCGTCCCCCTGTCCTGGCCCGCCTCTGCAGACGGCGCCCCCGACATCAACCCATACGACAGCGACAGACACACAACGCAAACCCGGGGAGAGCTGACAGCTCTCCCAAGAAGACGCACAGTGGCCGCTGAGCACGGGGCCAGGCGCTCCACGCCGCTCACCGTCGGGGACACAAACCAAGCCACCGTGAGACATGCCTAACACCCAGGATGATGGCTGCCGCCGGAGGAGAACCACAGGTGCTGGTGAGAATGTGCAGAAATGGGCCGCGTGCGCTGCTGGGATTGTAACGTGGAGCAGCCGCTCGGAAACCAGTCTGCAGTTAACTCAAAAAGCTAACCGCAGAATCACCTCCTGATCCCACGATTGCCCTTCTGAGAACGAACCCGAGAGAAAGCACAGCAAGGACATGCCCATATTCACAGCAGAGTGATTCCCAGGAGCCAAAAAGTGGAAGCAGAACAAGTGTCCACGAGTGGATACACAAAACGTGGTCCATCCACAGGAAGGTGTATTCTTGTTTAGCTTGAAAAGGAGGGAAATGTGGATACCTGCTACCTTGTGGATGAACCTGGAGGACGTGACATTGCGTGAAATGAGCCAGCCACAAAAGGACAGATCCTGCAGGATTCCACACATGCGAATCACCTGGAGTCGGCCTGTGATGGAGGGGCCGGGGGCTGGGGCCTGGAGGTGCTGTTTAATGGGGACACTGTCGGTTTGGGAAGACAGGAAGAGCTACGGGCATGGCTGCACGGCAGTGTGAGTGAGTGAATACCGCTGAACGGCCCACTTAAAGATGCTTAATAAGGTAAATTTAGGTCATGTGTATTTTGTTTTAAGGAGAGAGAGGCTCAGCCCGTCAGGCCTGTGACCTATAGATTCACCCACAGAAATTGCAAGGAAAACCCAGTGAGCGTCTGGGGTCAACAGACAAGGACAACTTCCAGCTGACCCGGGGAGGAGGTGACCTCACCTCTGTCCTGAGTCATCTGAGGCTTCCCAGTGCCAGGAAGAGACACCAGCACCAGGCCTCCCGGACCGTGGCCCACTGGCCGAGCCTGTCTGGAAGGCCCCTGGCACAGTAGGCTGGGCCCCCCAAGTCCGGCCTGCAGCCTCTGCAGCACACAACCTCGTGGTCAGCCAATGTACCGCCCTGGTTCTGAGAGTCCAGGGGCTCACATCCCGCCTTCCAGTGACGTGAGCGGAATCCGACCGAATGATAATGAAGCTGTGCCTTCAGTGGACCATCATGCCCCACATCCCGGCGAGTCCCTGAAGCAGGTGTGGGCCGCAGGGGCCGGCCTGGCCTCTTCCCAGCCTCCTCTGTCCACAGCTCAAGCCTCCATCCTTGCCATTGTCCGGGCCTGTGTCTGCCTCCCCTGCTAAGGCGGAGTCTGGGCCTGGCCTCCCTGTTGGGTCCAGTACCCTCCCCTCCCATTCCACGTGTGCCCAGAGCAAAGCCCAGCAGATGCTTGCGGGATGAATGAACAGATAATTGAACAGTGAAGGTACATCCAAGCCAGGGATGGGAAAGGAGAACACAGGGGTGGGTCTCCAGGGAGAACGTAGGCCACAAGGAGGGGTCCAGACCCATGGCCCTGTCCACACTGGCGGACGCCTGCTAGCCACGAGCCCTTTGACCACCGCATGTGGCAAGTACACGCATTAATACATGTTATCTGAGCACCTACCATGTGCAGAGCCTGGGCTGGGCCGGCCCAGAGTCTTGACAGATGCACATGAGACGCTTAACTGCATAGACTCCGGACTCAAGATGCACCCTCAGCCCTGCCCTCTGCCAGCCATGTGAGCTCTCTGAGCCTCAGTTTCCTCCTGTGTGGAATGGGGATGGCAGCACCCACACCATACGCTCGAGGGGAGAATGGAAGGGCATCAGATAAGGCAAGGCCAGGGGCAAGGCCAGGGGCAAGGCAGGGCAGAGAGGGCAGAGAGGAGCCGGTGCTGAAGTTCTTGGGTGCTGCGCAGGGAGTACAGACCTCGCCTATCGGCAGTAGGGAGCCATGGGGGGCACCGGAGCTAGGGAGTGGCGCAAGCAGCCTCTTCCCCAAACCCTCCCTGGTGGCTGCAGCCCCTGTGGGCATGCCCCAAGTCCTGCGCCCATGCACCCCCTTCCCCTCTCTGGAGCACCAGGAGGGGGGACAGCACGGGCTAGGATGAGCTGTGCTCTCCCTCACAGCCCTGCTTGGGAACGGCCCGCAGGGGCTCGGAACAGGGGCCATCACGGGGACCCCAAGACGTCTCCGTTCCCCATCTCGTGCCTCGGGTGTTTCCGGGGGCCATGAGAGGTTGGCAAGCCATCAGCACCACCCAGAAGGGAGGCTGCTGACGGAGAAGGGGGGTGTGAGGACAAAGCCAGCTGGGAGATGTCAGGTGGGATATTTATGGAATTCTTCAATAAGAGGCTGGGAGGGTGAATATATTTATGATTCGAAGTGTCTCCTGAAACAACCACGCACCCTCAGAAATGTATGCAAATTCTTCTGAAGGCCTCTGCAGGGGGCGGGGCGGCCCCCCCACACCCCCCTGCTGGGCTGCCGGAGAAGCCCTGGAGGGCCGGCCTGCCCTCCTCCTTGTCCCCCATGAGGGCCCGTCTCAGGCATAAAGGTCGCGACCTCGGGAAGCCCCTCTCCTGTTTCGTGCCCCCGCTGCCATGAGGACAGGGGCTGCCGGGCTGCCGGGACACTGGCCACCTCCCCCACCAGCATTCACCCACGTGTCTCTTCTGCTGACCATAAAGCCCTAGAGGCAAGACCCCGACCGTCTTGGCCGCCGGGGTCCCTGCTCCCAGGACGGCCTGCGCGCCGCCCAGAGACTCAGCGCATGATGGAGTGAGCCAGGGGAGGCAGGCGCCAAGGAAGCCAAGCAGGAGGGCCCCGGCCGCCCTCCAGGGTGTCGTCCACTGTGTCGCCGAAACCAGTTGGTCAAACAGCCTGCTTTGCAGGAGAAATCCGGAGCTGGAGGCCGAGCGGCTGCGGTCTCCATCCCGCGAGGCTCCAGGCTGCTGGGACTCGCCCTCCTGTCTTCCCTCTGAAGCTTGCCCACTGTTCCTGCCTCCCGCAGCCTCTCCCACTGGAGAACAGCAGTGGCTCTGCCGTGCGTTACCTGTGTCCCCACCACGTCTCCGAAATCCCGCCAGTCAGTCCAACACGTCGGGTGGGGGTGACCGTGTCTGGAGATGGGGCTTTGCGAGGCGATGAAGGCAAAGGGGGTCCCCAGGGGCCCCGTCCTCATGAAGGGAGACCAGGACGCAGGCACGCCCAGAGGGACGCCCGTGTGAGGACACGGGGTGGAGATGTGTCCACATGCCCAGGAGGGAGGCTCAGAGGAACCAGCCCTCCCACACCCTGACCTCGGGGTCCCAGACTCCAGAGCCCTGAGATCGTAGTTTCTGCGGTTCGAGGCACCCAGCAGCCGAGCTGACTGACGCGGGGGCTGAGGCTGTGGCCGACAGTGGAGGCGTGACGGAGAAGAAGCACGGTCAGGCAGGCTGGCAGTGGGAAGGGTGGAGCCAGGACACTGGCCTCGCCTGTCCCCCATCCCCCTTTCTATTTAATTTTAAAATGAATTCATTTCCATTTCAGTAGACACGTGTGGCAGGCCCCCTAGACAGTGTAGTTTCAGTGACTGGTCGGGGAGGGTGGCGTGGACACAAGGGGATGGAGCTGGGGACCAGTCCAGTGAGATGTCCCCCCCATAGGCCTTGGTGGACACACAGCCAACCCGGAGGCCGAGCACCTGCGCGCCCACAGACGGCCGTCCTCAAAGCAAGAGGACACTCCGCTTCTGCAAACCCAAGGGGCAAGGTCCTGCCTCCGAGGAGTCTCAGAGCTGTCCCCACTCCCCGGTCCCCACACAGCAGACACTCCTCTGATGCATGGTGCCTGCTGGCCCACCCAGAAGTGGGGGACGGGGTGGGAGCACGGGGGCAGGCAGGGGGAGGAAGGGCCTCAGGAGGCCGCCACCACCTTGAACCCAGACAGAAGTCGAGGCTCGTGGACCTGACAGCCCCCGCCGGCCGCTGCAATTAACACAGAGCCGTTGACATCTAAATAATGTAACCGTTATCATAAATAATCTGCGGCCGTGATGAAGATCAAGTTATTTATAAAAGAATTAATAATTGCGACGTGAGTGCACCGATGGATGAGCATGCAGTGGGGACGCTGCCCAGATCCCTGAGCAGAATTTCTATGGGGCATAATGAGTCTGGGAAGAAGACAAAGACGCTCTTCTTCTGCTGTCTACAAACGAATTCCTGGTAACAAGGAAGTTCACACGGGCCCTCAGACTGAGCTCTGCTGACGGAGGTGGCAGGACAGGAAATCGGGCCCCGGCAGCCGGCCCGGGGAGGGCCACGCGGACCTCGTCCGCTGTTCTGGAATGGGATGAATTAAATGAGCCCTTAGACTAAAGGGTCGGAGAACATGAAAGCACAGACAACCCAGAGGTGGGGTCTGCAGGCCCGCGGGGCAGGGGCTGCGCACAAACCAAGACAGAGGGGAGATCAGGGGGTGGGGGGCTGGAGTCCGGGCTCACAGTATGCCATTGCGAGAGCGGCTGGACTGTCCCGGGGGCTGCCCCTCACCCCGGGCGACCAAGAATGCTGCCTCGATTTACCTCTGCTGCCGAGGACTGGTCCCACATCAGGAACAAATTAAGGAGCTCCCCGCTGGGAGTGTGGGTTTCTGGATGCCAGCCTGCCACCAAGGCTTCCCCCCCAGGAGTCCTTCCCCGCCGGGGTCCGGGGCCAGCTCACTGGCTTCCTCACTGTGTCGCGCCCCTGGGACCCTGTAACAAAGCTTCACAGGCCTGGCAGCTTAAACAGGAGACAGTTACTGTCTCGACCATGGAGGCCAGCAGTCCCAGACCAGGTGTCGGCAGGGCTGGTTCCTTCTGAGGCTTTGAGGGACACGCTGTGAGGGGCGCCTCCCCGCCTCCCGCGGCGCCCCATCCTTGGTGTCCCTTGCCTTATAGAAGCCTCCCCGCCCCATCTCTTCGTGCTCATACGGCATCCTCCCTATGAGCATGTCTATCTGAATGTCCCTTTTAATAAGGACACCAGTCATATGGGATTGTGGCCCACCCTGCTCCAGTGTGACCTCATCTTAACTAATTACTCCTGTAACGACCCTGTTCCAAATACAGCCATACTCTGAGGTACTGGGAGTTAGGACCCCACCATGAATTGGGGGGGACACTACTCAGTTCCGGACACCCCTGTGGGCAGAGTCCCCTGGTGACCATTGGAAGGGGAGGGAAGCAGCCCCACTGGATGCCGGCGGTCACCAGGTGCGGGAAGCCGGCTGGGCTGGGCTGGACAGCTAGGTGCTGCATGTCCACCCGCCCCCCACACAGGTGCGCGCACAGTGACGGGAGAACCCCCACCCCCACGCCAAGGGCAGTGGTCAGGGTGGGGTTACTTACTCATGGGTTTGTCCTAACTTTTTGCATACTGACCAGAAGCGTAGGCCCTTGGAACAGAGAGGGATCCCTGACATGGCCGGATCCAAAATCCACCCAAGTAGTGATCTGGTCCCCAAGCCGTGGGGACGTGGGACAGGCAAGCAGAGGTATGAACATGTTGAGTCTGTTCTGGGCCTGGCGACATAGGAAGGCCCCCAGTTTGCTCTTCATCAGCCAGGGAGGCCTCGTCCACTTTTTACAAACAAACAGACTCAGAGAGGCTGAGGGACGTGCCCAAGGTCACACGGCCAGGTGGGACAGGCGGCCACCCACTCCCTGCCACTCACCAGTGCCCGTGCTCCCTGAGGACAGCACTGCCCTCCCTGAAGTCGCCCCGGCTCTGGGTCACCTGCAAATCGGGGTCACAGCATTCACCTCACTGGCCAGTAGGAGACCACGAATGCCCTGCCACACACGCCTGGCAAGATTCTTGGGCCAGGATGACCAGCTCCCACCCCTGGACAGCCTCTCAGAACCCCTAAGCTGCCCCTCGTAACTGCAGAGAAGCCGGGGAACATTCCCCAGTCCAGGAGCTCCAGCTGCATAGGGGGAAACTTCCCAGCCCCCAGGCCACGGCCCAGCCCAACAGAAGGCCGAGGCCGAGGAGGCCGGGGTATCCCACCCTCTCTCTTCTCCTCTGGGTACTTCGTCCTGTCCCTTGTGCTGGGCTCCAGCCTCCTCCGTGGGCTCGCAGCGTCTATGAAGTGCACCAGCACCGCAGTCTGGAACTAACCTGCTTCCAGTCCTCGACAAAGCGCAGGAATACTAATGCAAAAGTGACTGATTGCACGCACGCCGCTCCCTCCCCTCGCGGGCGGGCGCTCTGGCTCTCCCTAACTGGGCCTAGGCCTCGGCTGTGGCGGGCTTCATGTTGAGCTAGGTTTACTCCCATAGACAGAGCCTTAAACTGTGAGCCCAGCAATGGGGTCAGATCCCCCCTGACCTGGGCAAATCCCTGCCCCCTCAGAGCCTCCATTTCTTCCTTTGGGAGGAACGGCTGGCCCCAGACACTTTGGAGTCGGACAGTTGGGGTTCCCATAATGCTTCCCACTGCAGAGGTTTGGGCCAGTCCTGCCACACAGGGGCTCTCTGCCTTCCTCCTGGTCCCCTGTTCCCTCCAGTGCACAAGCGCTTTCCACGCATCTCACCACGCACCATTTTCCAGGATTCTACTCCCAGGTCACCTCCTCCAGGTAGCCTGCCAGGCCCCTCCCCTCTGCTCCACTGTGATCACCTGTCCTGCCTGACCTCTCATGTGGCCTTCGACCAGTCCCTTAGGCCTCTGGGGCTCAGTTTTCTCACCTGTGAGGTAAGGATGACTGTCAGGGCCTCCCCATGGGACTATAAGGATTCATGAGGTCACACACACCAGACGGAGCTGGGGGTGGTAGAGACTACACAAGCGTCCACACCCGGTTCCCAGCCTCCCACCCCAGCACTCAGGACCCAGGCTTTTCTCTAGCTGGTCTCAGCACCGGGGGCCGGGGGAGGATCAGGACACTGAAGACCCCACCAGCCTCAAACAAAGGGGGCTCTCAGTGAAGTCTGGGGGTGCAGTGCCCCGAGGCTGGGACAGCAAGAGCCATGACCAGCGGGACCTAAGCACAGATGTCCCCCCGGCAGGACGGTTAAAGAGACCCACCTGGAGGGGTCAGCGAGGGGCAGGGACAGGAGAGGCCCCAGGTGACTGTGTGGGCCAAGCCAGGGGGCCAGCTGCCTCAGTCAGACCTCATTCCCGTGTCCAGAGCCGCAGACCACCAGCCATGACCGCTGGCGACCGGGAGGGACCCAGCAGACACGGGAGGTGCAGCCTGTCACCGTCCCTCAGTCCCCACGACACGGGGCGCACGCCCAAGGCATGGGCTCCATCTTGCTGTGCCTTTGCCTCCAAAGCACACGACAGGCCTTCACTGTGCCCCGAATTACAAGTGTTCTGAAATACTACCAGAAACACAACCTTTGAGACTTTCCCCTCATTTAAATTCTTCCTTGACATTTGCACAACAGTGAACAGAACAAAGCATCAGGGAGGGAGCCCGCGGGAGGCTGCAGGCTCCTTGTGTGGCAGGAGAACAACCCGGAGGAGGCAGGAGGGGCTGCCCCTCCCCGGGGGGCAGGAGAGGGGCTGGCAGGGACAGGGCAAGCTGGGGCGTGGGGCACCCGGCTGGGTCTCACTCAGCCCACCAGCCCAGGAGGTGGACGAATAGCCCCATTCCCCATGAGGGAAACAGGCTCCGAGGGGCTGGGTGGCCAAGGGCACACAGCTGAGGAACTTCGCTTGTCCTGATTCCTGCGGGGCCTGTTGTTGTGACAGGAGTGCGCTGTGCGGGATCCAAACAAGCAGAATCCAATCAGCCCCCGCACCCAACCGCCCTCCCCAGAGCAGGAGACGCCAGCTCCCCTGACGCCCCCCTGAGAGGCTGAGGCTCTGTGTCCCCGGTGCAAGGACGGGACAGGACCCACGGGGCCCACACCCCCTGGCCCACCCCACCGTGTGGTCTCAGGCCAGCCCCCCCGGGATCGGAGAAGCCCCACGCCTGGAGGGCCTTCAGGAACCGCCCCCCCCCAACAAACAGCTGCATCTAACAGTGATGCTCTGGGTGCCAGAGACCCCCAGGGAGGGGTTCTCCCGGCCAGCAGGGCCTTGCTACCACAGTGACATCGTGTCTCTTCTGATAGTTATGAATCTGCAGAAGTGGGGCTTCTCTCAGGGTCACGGCCCTGGGAAGAGCAGGACGCAGCCAGGGAAGGCGCTCTGGGTGGCCCTCCTGCCCTTGTCCGGGATTTTGACAGAGAGCTGGTGCAGGCTCCACGAGCTTCTGCCCTTCCCTCGGGGTCAGGGCCTGAGGCCACCACAGTGCCCTGGCTGGACCACAGACCTGCGGCCCACAGCCTGGGCACTGCTGGAAAGTCACCAGAGACTGCCCCACAAGCCAGCCCGGGCCCCCTTTCGGATGCCAGCACTGTGTTTGGTTCAAGCTCCCAGCACCTGCAGCACCAGGTGGATCCCAGGGGCCACCTGAGCCACTGACCTGGGTCACGTAAACAGCCCTACTGTCACCCCGGGCCTCCGTGTCCAGCCTGGACCCACGTGTGCTTTGGGCAGTAACAGGTTCTGGGGCCTCTCTGACCGGCATTCCCGGGGAACGTCCTCAGAGCTCCACCAGTGACCATCAAAATACTGTCAAAACTTTTCCAGGAGAGTGACTCTGGTGGGAGTGGGGAGGGGTCTTCAGGGCCAAGTGTGGCTGAGCTGGGGCATTTAGCAAGGAAGGGGCCATGCCTCTCGGTCCACAGCCCGCTGTCCCCTCCCTGAGCAAGTGCCAGAGCCCAGCGTGTGGTGGGACAGTGGGGGCCTGGGAGAGGGGCCCGGGCTGGCTTGTCGGGCTTCACAGGGCGCTGCCGGGACCTTGGGGGCCGCTGGGGAGCTTTGGATGGAAGGAAATGATCTGATGTCTGTGCTGACCAGATGCCTCGGGGCTCTGTTGGCAACAGACTGAATGGGGAGCCAGGAGGCTACGCAGGTGCTGACGGCAGTGTGGACGGCGTGGACGGCGTGGACGGTGTGGACGGGGAAGGCACAGGCAGGGGAGCAGGGACCACCTCTGGGTCTCCTCTGAAGACACAACTCAACCCACAGGGTCTATCAACAAACCAGATGCAGGGGGAGTCCAGTCGGCCCCCAGGCCCCTGAGTCTCTGGAAGGACAGTCCTGGAGAGAGGCCTGGCTGGACATGGACCCTAGGGAGCCAGGGTGGACTTGGGGCTGAGAGGGAGGAGGGGCAGAGCCGGGGTGGCACCCAAGGCTGTGGGAACAGGGAGCCGGTGCTGCAGGAGGAGCCCAGGCCTCTGGTCACAGCTGATCCAGGGGAGACCACCCTTGGGAGGTAAGACAAGAGCTCGGGCTAGACCCCAAGCCTGGGTGCTCCCCACTAGCCGGGGCAGGAGCCGAGGACTGGGCCAGTCTGAGGAGGAGTGGGTCCTTCCCAAAGTCCTTTCTGGAATGCTGGTTCCCAGGCCCTGCTGAGCACGCTGCGTGCTTCCTTGTTGTTTTTCCCCTCCCTTTGATACAATTATAGATTAATTAGTTCTCACCAAGCAATATCTGACCTACATCAGCGCCTCTGTAAGACGCAGAGCCAGAAGAAAGAAGCACCAGCTATATAAAGACAAGCAATCTATTTTAAAAGAGGTCTGTGTGCGGAGAGTCAGCTGTTCTGCGTCCTTGTTATATAAGGCTTATTTAAAGGCTGCACACACTCTCGCTGCGCGCGATTCACGGCTCAGTGGCTCCGAGCGTGGGGTTAATCGCCGATCGAGTCTGGACACAGCAGCGGGGCGCTGACAGCAGAGCGGCCTCCCCGGGCACCCGGAGACCGTGAGCACATGCGCCCACGCGCACTGCGTCCCCGCGTTATGCTCTCCTCCTCTCCCCGCCCCCCCGTCCAAGCACCCGCCACGCTGTGTTGAACCATGGGATCCCCTAGGCCAGGGGCCACGTCTCCTTCGTGCCACGGTCCGCAAAGGCCAGGGAGAGCCTGGGCGTGGGAGGCATCACCCCCAAGAATTAAGCTGTGCCACGGGCAGGGCTTCTCTCGCTCCCGCCGAGCGCCTAGTTTCCTAATCGCTGGGGCTGGCATGGGAGGCGGGTTCTCCCACCCTGGTGGGCCACCTCTGAGACCCCCTCAGTGACCCGCCTCCTGACTTGTGCCCCTGTGTCATTCCCTCCCCTCAGTGTGGCCCAACGTCATGTCTCATGACTCAGTTCAAGGCAATAGAATGGGCAGAAGCCATGAGACCTCACTTTGGAGACTGGTTTCTGCGTGTGCTCTCTCCCTGTCAGGCTGTGGGACAAGGGACAGAGGCCTGCCAACGACCACACGAGGGAGCTTGGATGCTGACCACCCCACCCAGGTCCCCCTCGGATGAGACCACAGCCCTGGACCATAGCCGACAGCAACCTCCTGAGGGGCTCCAGTGAGGCCACGCCTGGAATTCTGGCCCACGTGGGCTGTCATCACACAGCAACTGATAACCAATACCCTGCCTCATTTCAGAATCGGGGGGACTGACACCCCAAATGTTGACTCAGCTCAGGCCCCAAGCCGTGGCCAGATTCAAATTCAGATTCAGGAGTGGGCTGGGGGAGGGGCTGGGAGAAGGGGCCTCCCAACTCCCAGACCCTGCCCAGGCACCGAGCCTGGCTCAGACTCTGCACCCTCCGCCCCTGGATCCTGGCCAGACCCTCCCGGGATGGAGGCTCGCTGCCCCCTTCCCAATGCAGCCCTACAAATGAGCTCTCCTGTCCTGGCCTCGCTGTGACATCCCCAGGGATTTTCTCTTACTCATTTTCTTCTCTCCCTCACAGGAACTATACTTAGGTATTGCTCTAACATAGTACTCAGTGAAACTATACTTGGGTATTACATACTCCAAGCGAATGAGAAGAGGACAGTCTGGGGAGGTTAAGTCACTTGCTAGAGACACACAGCAAGAGGCAGAAGCAGAATCTAAACCCAGAGCTCTAGGCTCCAAACCCCTGCTCTTCCCAGGACAAGCCCGGGCTCAGACTCAAAACCTCCACAGTGTGAATCCCAGCCTCTGACCACTCTGAAAAGGTAAAGTGAGGGCTATTACACATTTTAAAAGTTTATTTGTGCAAAAATCTGTTCGATCGGACAGCATCCAATCCAGCAGATAGAATGGGGCTCTGAAGGACTTCGCAGACAGAACTAAGGGGGAGCAGGAAGGCATAGGAGGTGAAAAAACAGATCGATCATTGCAAACTTTCTTTCCTTCAGGGGTTGTCTGTCCTGACGCTTGCTGACCAGAAGATTCCTGACTGTCTGGTCTAAGCCTCCACTCCTGGGAACCTGTATGAAGTCAGCCCCGGCTTGGTGACGTGGGGCTCAGCCTAAGTGACTCCATCTGGGGGCCCGCTGTCTTGTTTTGACAGAGCCTTAGCGCCCACAGCTTTATGAACTGCCCGTGCTCTCCCGCCTGACGCGGCTGAGTTGGGAGAACACCCATCGCTGCTGGATTCCTCATGCAGCTTGCTCTGCAGCATGAGGTCTGACGACCAGCAGGGCCAGGGGCACTGGGAGTGGCTAGCAAGGCAGAGTGTCAGGACCAGTAACAGACGGCACGTTAACCGGGTCCTCAGCCGTTCTGCACCCCGAGGAGAGAAGAGCCCCCAGACACAGCTGCACGGGGCAATGCTTGCTGCCCGCGAGCCGTGGAATGTCGAGCACTGGTGGGAAAAAGTTGGGAATTCAGTAGGGACTGCCAGAGGCAGCTAATATCACACCCTGCTGTGGCTACCGTCCATACCGCCCTGTAACCTGAAAGCAAGCCTCAGGCCAGATGGGCCCTGCCCAGGCCTGGTTCTCCTGCAGCCTCCCCCCGCCCACTGGCCAAGCCAGGCTGTTGATAGAGTCTGGGCTCCTGGCCAGATATCATTTCTGGCTTTGACACCACTTAATGTTCCTTCATCTCCATGAATGCAGAGAGAACTCTTCAAAGCTCTTAAACACACACAGACACACTAACCTAGGAATCAGGACTTGTCTCCAGTCTATCCCCATCCCACCATACCTGACCCTGAGGCCCAAACACTCTTCCCAGCTTCTGTCCCCTGAACTCGGTCCAGAAAAAGCCAGGACTAGACATTCCAATGTCTGGGCTCCAGCTGTGACTCTGCATTAGGGCCAGGGAGGAGTTGCTTTGCTTTGAAAATCCGAGAAGCTCAGGTTGGAAGGAACCTTGGGACTCCACGGGTCACAAACCATAGAATGCACGGATCCCCTCAACAGCACCTAGTTCAGAAGGCTACCCACAGAATGCTTGAATCCCTCTGGGGATGTGCAACCCACTACCTGGATAAAATCAGAGACAGCACAGATAACTGAGGCCCCCCCTGAGCTGTGACATTTGTGATTCTGTGATTCTCCCCCTCCTTCTCTTTCCCTCTGCCCAGAGCAAGACTCTAGAATTGGTGGGTTGCCAAAATACCAAATAAAATCAGGATGATGGGTAAGTGATAAGGGAATTGTTGATTGGGTTTCTTATCCTTTTTTTTTCCTTTCTGACACTTCAATTATTTCAGTTATGACTTTTTCATAAAACAGTTCATAGATTGCAGGGGAACAAGTAACCTTTAAATCTCCCATTTAGCACATTATGATAATTTCCTTGGAAATGCATTAGAATATCACAGGTGCTCACGTTGTATGACCTACTGCAGGCTCTTGATCAGCAAATTAATGTTGAGGTTAATGCAAACTTTGGGGGAAAGTGCAAACTTGACAAAGATTAATCCAGCCATTCCCAGGAACGATGAGGGCAGCATGGGCAGACTGCTGGGGGTCGCTTCAGCGGGAAGGCAAGCGTGGTAGGCAAGCGAGTCTGCTGTGTTTCAGCAGAGTTTTGGTTAGAGGCAAGCACTCCAAGGTCAGGTTCGCTGGGTTCGTTCTGCCTCCAACACTAAGAGCCAGGGGATCTTGAGCAAGTGACTGTGCCTTTCCAGACCTCAATCTCTTTATCTGGAATACGGGTAGACAATAGCATCTATCTCGTGGTGAGAATTAGATGAGTTAATAAATAGCAGTGTTTGAGCCATCATTTATTTAAGGACAATAGCCATCACCATCACCATCATCACCGTCATCATCGCCACCATCATCATCACCACCACCACAATCATCATCACCATCACCACAATCATCATCACCATCACCATCATCATCACCACTCTCATCACCATCATCACCATCATCACCACCACCATCACCACCATCACCACCATCACCTCCACCATCCCCACCAACCCCACCATCACCACCATCACCACCATCACCATCACCACTATCACCATCATCATCACCACCATCACCATCACCACCATCATCACCAAGACCATCACCACCACCACCATCACCAATATCACCACAATCATCATCACCACCATCACCATCATCATCACCATCACCATCATCATCACCACTATCATCACCAACATCATCATCACCACCATCACCATCACCACCATCATCACCAAGACCATCACCACCACCACCATCACCACCATCACCACCATCATCATCACCATCATCACCACCATCACCATCATCATCACCACCATCACCATCATCATCATCACCATCACCATCACCATCATCATCACCACCATCATCATCATCACCCCAATGGGTCCTGACAGAGCCCCCACCAACCTGCTGCTGCCTAGCCCATCAGACCCCCGTAGGCCTGGATTCAGGACTCAGCTCAAGCGTGCTCACATCACAGACTGCGGATGGCATCGCTGCTCCCACCAGCCGTCACCAGCCTGCGTTGGCGTACTCTGATGGCTTGTTTGTAACCAACTTCTTTCTTCTCCCAGTAGGGAGAACATCCCCAGGACCTAGGACACTGCAGACAGGAGATGTTCAATAAAGATTTTTGAATAAATTAATTAATGAGTGAATAAATGATCACATGAGTGAACAAATGGGAAATGCCATTGCTACTCCAAGCAGAGGGCTTCCCTGCCTCCCCACCTGCTTTCCCCTCTGGAGAGGAAAGAGCAGGGGGGCTATGTCACCAGAGCCTACAGCTGCCCACACTCCCACCTCCCCACTTTCCTGAGGCAAACAATGCCCAAGGAGCCCAATTTACAGATAAAAAAGGGGGCTCCTGGGAGCTGGGAGCTAGGGGACCAAGGCTCAAGCCCATTGCCAGTAAATGGCCAAGCAAGGTTTTCCTGACTCAAAGCTGCTCTTTCTCTAACTTAGCGCCCTTCCCCACTTTTCCCTAAACCTAAGAGCTAGGAGTCGCGATCAGGCTAAAGGGCGTCTATCCCCCGCCCTCCTGCTCTCCCCATGTGCCCTAGCGTCTCTAAAAGCTCCCTCAGGACTTCTAGAGCCCACCCCACCCTTTCCCCACCAAGGGCTTCTTCTGTGACTGCCTCCTCCCCAGGGCGGACCTCAGGAGGCAGGTGGAAGTATGAGCCTACCCACCTAAGCAAGGTCATTGGTCTGTCTCTCCTATCAAATTCCTCATCAAATTCCCCAGGCCCCTTCCTGAGCTCCCATCCTGTCACCATCTGCCTGTGTGTGTGATCTCACCTGTGTGGGCTCTGTGAGGCAGGGGTAAGAAGAGGTGATGGTCTCCTACGCTTACCTTGGACAGGGGTGGATCCCAGCTGTGCAGATGGGCGAGGGTGCTGGTACCCAGGATCCTAGCAGAGGAAAGGAGCCTGAGGTGTGGAGAAGTATCAAGAAGGCCTGGGAAGGGCCAGGGCAAAAGGGGAGCCTCCCCCCAGCCAGGTCTGCAGGGCACAAAACCCCACCTGGGCTCCCCAATGCCTGGAGGCCTGGCCCACGCAAGGTTCAGGGTTCACCTTCCCTCAGGCGCAGGTGAGCCCATCACCATGACATTTTCCAGAGAGGCGTGGAACAGTTTCACCTGGGGTACAGGGTGAGGAGCTTCTGGGGTTCTCTGCACCCCAAAATTTTGACTGTTCACTAACAGTGCTGTAAGCCCCTAGAAGGTGAGGAGCTTCTCAAAAGCCAGTGTGCCCTTGATCCAGGGGACCCTGTGACTACTCGGATTCTGATTCTGTAGGTCTGTGGGGACAAGGCTCCCGAGTGATGGGGCTCCTGCAGGGCCCAGAACCACACAGACTAGCAAAGCCTTATCCCTGGGGGAGCAGGGCCAGCCTGGGCCAGCACACAGGACACTCAAGAAGAGCAAGCTGGTGGGATTAGGGGGTACCCACAGCCCTTCACAAGGGAAGGAGCTGGGCTCCTCTGCCTCCCGTGTGCATGAGGCAGAGGCAGATGTCCAGGGACCATCTGGCCCTTTACCTTCTAGGCTCCCAGGGGACTGCTGGGAGGGGCAGGGGAGCCCCAGTGGTCCTGCTGTTCTAGGGAGGGCAGAGTCCCCACATGAGCAGCGGGGACGGGGTTGGGACCACAGGATCAACACCACAGGCTCTGGGGGGCCCGGGGCTCCCCATCATCAGGAGAGTTTGAACAGCTTGACTGCATTCTTGGGCCTGACTCAGGAGAAGGGTTCGAACATCTGATGGGGGTTGCGCTGGGGCTCTCGCACCGACTGCACTGGGGTCCGAGCCTACAGGGCCCCTGAGGACACGTGGGACCCACCAAGGCCCACGTTGTGTTGGACCCTAGTAGGTCCTTCCCCAGCTTGGGCTCCCCCGCTCACAGCTGCTGCCTAGCCTGGCCTCCTGGGCTCCTTTCCTTCCTGCTCTTCCTTCCTCAGGGCTGACTTGGGGTGCATTTCACTGGGGCAGTTGGGGGTCTGTTGGGGAATGGGAGCGACTTGGTTACCAGCGCCTCTGCGTGCACATGGAGGGGAGAAGCGATTTCCAGCTAGCAAGTAATATCAGTTATGGAGAAAATCCTACCAAGTTGGGATGGAGGCCCAGGAGCCAGAGACAGCAGGGGGCACCTCCGTCTCCTCCCAGGGGCATCTCCAGGAAGGACAGGAGGCCTGGAGCAGAGCCAGCCAGCCAAGCGGAAGCAAGGCCAGGACCAACCCCGGGGCGGGGGGGGGCAGCGGCTGGAGGCGACTCCCCTGTCCTCCCCCCCTCCATTCACGACACCACTGACTCAGTGCAACACTCAGCCCCTCATTCAACAACAGTTCCGGGCCGATTTGCTGTTAGAAGAGACGGCCGGGTGGCGTGCTGGCCAGTGTTTGGGCAAAGGACCTGGGAACGCCCAGACGTGGCCCCAGCCCCAGCCGCCCCGCGGGGCTCACTGAGGGGAGGTGCCCCTAGAAAGACAAGGACAGCAAAGGGCTAACTTGTGCTTGGTCAGGCTTGTGCCTGGACCCCCTGCTCAGGACGTGTGGCTGGGCTCTCGGACGCCCCAGCCCAGCGTGTGGGATCTGGACAAACCGCGGCTGTCTGATGAGAGGCCAGGCGCCCAGGAGGACAAGGGCGGAGAAGAGCATCCACAGCCACACGCCCCTGCCCCCGCATGCAAGCCTGCCTGCCGGTAAATGAGGCTCCTCCCAGTCCCAAACAGAGCAAGTCCACAGGCATTCCTCTTTCGAAAGGAGGCTGGGCGGGGAGCCGAGGGGGCCCGGGGCCTGCAGCATCCATGTTCTAAGCCCGTAGTGACCATCAGGTCAGGGGGTCAGACCGTGAGGCAAGCCAGCTTGAGGACATGCAGCCCAGCTCCAGAATCAGCTGCTTCCCCTGAGGGGCTGCTCAGGGCCAGCCGGAGGGTCTGCGGGGGCCACGGGGGAGAGAAGAGGAAGGCAGAGGGCAGGCCTGGCCGGGGGACAGGGAGTCGCCGTCTGGGGCAAGGGAATCGGGGCCAGGTGCCTGGGAAGGCGGCACCCCAGCCAGACCGGAAGGATGGCCAAGATGTGCGCAGACCTGTGTGAGATGAAATGTGTTCTTCCAGGAAGGAGCCCAGGGAGGGCCGGGGGGAGTGCTGTAACAGGCCGAATGGCCAGGTCCTGCTGGGGGGCCGCCCGTGAGCCCGAGCAGGGTCGACAGGAGCGTGGCCTGCATGGGGTTCCTGGGGCAGGCTACAGAACTCAGCCCCAACTGAGTGAGGCCCTAAGGGGTTTACTGGCTCGCAAGGCACACAGAGCAGGGTGGGGTGGCGTGGGCCCTGCTGGCTCCCCCCAGCCTGAACCCCACACTCTGACCTCCTCTCCCCAGACGGGGCCCCCAGGAAGCAGGAGGCAAGAGTCGGGGCCCCACGGAGGCCCCAACCTTGCTCCGGGAGCGGCTGATGTGTGGGGTCAAGCTGCCGACCCACCCCACCTCCCAGAGGGACCACCGTGGCCAGGGAGGCCGCAGAGGAAGCTGGATGCTCTCCCGTGGGCCCTGGGACGGCAGCCAGGGGTGGAGGCGGGTGCTGGCCCAGGCGATGGGGGTGCGGGGACAGTGAACCACACGCTCATGCTATGCAGGGAACTGTATTCACACGTACACACCCCCACTCACACGCGTGCACGTGTGTGTGCCCACCCACGCAGCCTCACACGTGTGTGCAAACACGTGCACACATGCACACACACACAGGCCCCGGGGGGCCACGCTAAGGGGCGTGGTCTGAGCAGAGAGCCGGCCCCCCTTCTCCCTCCCGCCCTGAGCGGCCCTGCCCGCAGGCCTGCACCGGGCGCCGGGTGGGGAGGGCGCTGGGGGCCGCTCATGCCATCAGCCACACCGGCAGCCTCCTGACCCACAGCTCACCCCACACGCAGCCTGGATCCACCTGGCCTCCTCTCTGGACTCTGTCAGATCCACCCTTAGCCAGAAGGCTTCCCCACCCAGAGGTCAAAGGGACAATCTATGCCCCAGACTCTCGGCTGCCAGGGTTGGCCGCACCTCGTGACCCCGCCAGCTCACATCTTCACTTTGCACGCAGGAAACATAGGGATCCAAGCGCCGCGGGTCCTGCGACGGGGCTGGTGGCCACCTGGAGCAGGGCCTGGCACACAGCCCGAGCCCCACGGCCACTCTGCAGCTTCCCCACCTGTGTGCACTCGGAGGCCGGGCTCCTGCCCAAGGCCACAAACTCAGCAGGGGGCAGCTGGCATTAGCCGCACCCCCCCCAAACCAGGGCAGCCCCGAGAACTGGGAGGATGGCAGGGCAGGGCTGCAGGTCAGCATCAGGGGGTCCTTAGAGGCCGAGGATGTGACCTGCTCCTGGTGGCAGAATGCCCTCAGCAGGCCTCAGTGGGCTCACCTTTGCTGACAGGGCCAGGATCCCAGCCCTGCGTGGACACTTCAACCACCCTGACCCAGGGCAGCGCCTCACACCTGGGGGTCTCCTTCCACATCTGCTCACGCTGACCCCCTCTCCTCTCTTCCCCAGCCCCTCTGCACCTCTTCCCAGCTCTGAGCACCTACGGGTCTGGCAATCCAGCTGCGCTTTTGACTTTGAGAAGGCGCAAACATGTGGCTAATGCCAGGCACTTGTCAGTACTCTGGCAGGAGAGTTCACAGAGGATGGGCATTCGAGCTGGGTTTTGATGGATGTGTAGGAGTTCACCATCTGGTCAGAGTGCAAGTGAGGAACACTTTGAGCAGCGAGGCAGAGGTGTGGAACGTTGGGGGAGGGGAGAGGGATAGGCAAGACTCACATGGGGAGTCAGGGATGGGGAAGCTGAAGGTGGCTGGGTCTCCGTGGGCCTTGGGCACGAGGCTGTGGACTCTCCCCAGCAGGAGCGCCAGAGGGGGCCTCAGAGGCTACAGAGGGCTGGGAGGGGCAGCCTCACCTGGCCGCTCTTGCGAGATCCAGCTGGCCCCTGGTCCCGTCGGGCGAGGGCAGGTCTGGGCCCACCGGGACTGAAAGGAGGAGGGCAATGCATGAGGCCATTCAGGAGGCAAAAATAAATGGAATACTTATTTTTGGTGCTTTTTATAGATTCAAAGTCACTTTGTTAGCTTAAGAACATAAAAATGTATAATGCATGGCTTGATTTGTTCATAAAATTACCATGTTTTGGTCTATTTAGAGAAGGCCAGAGGGAGGGAGCGGCGTGGGAGGCGTGTGCTTTCTGCAAGGATTTGTTTAACTACGTCTTCAGGCCTTTGCTTCACTGCCAACCTGTCCGTTGGGGATGCTCCACGTGTCCGGGCTCAGAGGTGGGAGGTCAGCCCAGCAGGCAAGCCAGAGCCCCGGACCCTTGGCTGGAGTGGGGACAGGAGGGGAAGGACGCCTCTCAGAAGCGAGCGTGGGGTGGACAGATGGCCCGGGAGGGCCACCTCCCTTCCACAGGCGCCGACTGGCACGGGGGGCAGGGCCAGCCCCCCCACGTGCCCGGGTCCCGCGGGCCTTGCTGCCTGATCACAGGCTTGGGACAGCTGGGCTCTGAAGGAGCCAGAGGGCAGGGCACATTCTGGGCCTCTACTCAGTTTCTCCACCTGGAACCCCCTCCCCTTGGGGAGGTCCTTGTCCCACACCCTCCCCAATCCTGCCCTGAAGGCCATCCCTGCACCCCACCCCCATGGATCCTTCCTGGGGGTTGTGTCTGATTTCCCAGGAGATCCCTGCTCCCACACAGGGCCTGCCTCAGAGAAGATGGGCCATGGCAGGTTTGTTGAGTGACTTAATGATGGACCCAGAACTCTTGGCGCAAAGCTCGGGGTCAGGCTCCTCAGCTCTGGCTGGGGGTCTGAAGGAGGAGCAGGAAGGAGAACTTGCACCCATCCAGGGAGGCCGCCATGTGGCATCTGTGGTGTAAATGGTGGCAGCGATATGTGCTAGCTAGGCGCATGGACAGTATTAGGGGCTAATAGAGTATGGGACTCTCGGCAGGGCCGGTGCTGCCAACGGGGAGACCCAGGGAGGCGACAGAGCCGTGCCCAGGGTCACCACCGGGATTTAAACCCAGGCCCTCGGATAGCTGCTCTGTTCCCTGCCCCCAGCACAGCCCCACCACTAATCCCGGGGAATGTGCCCAGCGGTGAGCCGCCCGTCCTTGGGGGTACCCCAGGGGAGCTGGATCAGAGGCCACGGGCAGATCAGGGCCTCGGCGGGTGGAGGCAGTGGGGTGGGTTCTAAGTGCAGAGTGGCTCTGTATGGGCTGTGTCCCCCGCAAAATGCAGACGTTGCCATCCTCACCCCCAGGAGCTCAGAATGTGGCTGCATCTGGAGACGGGGCCTTACAGAGGTGCGATGCTGTGAAGAGGCCCCGGGGCGGCCTGATCCCATCTGCCTGGCATCCTCATAAGAAGAGATTAGGACCCAGACACTCACAGAGGGACGCCTGACCTTGACGCCAGATGGCCAGCCTCCAGAGTGCGCGGACTCGGTGTGTGTGACCGAAGCCACCAGCCCGCGGTGCTCTGGGTCCTCTGGGTGACGAATCCCAGCCCCTCGTGGGCACAGGGTGGATGCAGTAGAGGCTCCTCTGTATGCAGGGCCCAGCGTGGATGGCAGAGGCCAGGGTGGAAGCAGGACCAGTCAGGGGCCTCCAGGGAACCCAGGCCAGGAGTAGGGTGGGGGCCAAGGTGGGAACGGTCAGCAGGTGGGCAGGGCCAGCAGCAGGACTGGGCACCAGTGTGACAGCTCGGCGACCGGGGCAGGTAAGGGGAAGGGTGGGGCCTCTGATATGGGTGGGCTGGAGGGCTGGAGGCAGGGATGGGGGGCGTGGAACATGGCTGAGGACACGCCACACCCTGCCGCCTACAAGAAACCCAAGGTCATCTGGGTACCGAACTGGCCGTTCCGTGTCCAGCACCGTCCCCCCTGGCCTGCACCAGGGCTGCCCAGCCAGGGCCCCCACACCAGCCGGAAGACCGACCTGACCTTGCTGCCCGGTGTGGGGGTGGCCCGGGGAGCCGGCGGGGGTCGGGCGTGTTGTGGGTGCACGTGCACACGGCAGGGGTTGTGAGGACAGTAACTGCCGCAGTAACGGAGCACCCGGCGCCACACGGGCAGGAATCCCCTTTCCAGACTGAGGAATGGGGTTCTGTGTTGGAGTGTGTGGGTGCAGAAGCGAGGTCCAGCAAGTCTGCATCCAGAGGCACCTCTCTGAAGAATGGATCCAAGAATGGGGCAGGGGCACTGGGGGCTGCCCTACCATGGGGGGGGCTCCAGCAGGGGCCGGCTCACCATCTGGACACCCCGAAGATGCCCTCGCTGGTCTCCGCAAACCACAGCCCGAATCCACTCTCACGCAGGAGCTCCCTGTGTGTCAGGAAAACAAGAACATCACCTTCATTAGCCATGATTGCGTCCTGGTTTTTTTGGGAAGCTGTGACTCAGTGAGATCTGGCAGCACCGTCCGTTGACAGGGTGAGTGCCGCCTGTGAGCCCAGCACCCCCGCAGACGCCAGCGAGGGGATGCCTGCCTCAGTCTCCCCCGACTCGGGGCTCCCCAAGGCAGGGGTAACCGCCACCCCCCCACCCCGGCCCCTGGGACTCCGCTGGTCTGGAAAAGCAAGCCAGCGCCCAGGCCCCTGCGGCTCCTCCGGAGAGGGA
The DNA here is from genome assembly GCF_011800145.1 of Mirounga leonina. Taxonomy (NCBI): domain Eukaryota; kingdom Metazoa; phylum Chordata; class Mammalia; order Carnivora; family Phocidae; genus Mirounga; species Mirounga leonina. Next base: position 80,742,913 of record NW_023270415.1, read on the forward strand.
AGGATTATTAAGCAGAAAAGCCATAAATGTCGTTGTATTCTGCCGGGTGTCTTGCCAGCCTGTAGAAGATCAATTATTTCTGGTTTATGGACAACTTAGCCGGGAATGTTGCTGCAGCCCGTGACGCCCCATTGGTTTGTCCCTGCCTCTCCTGCCCCGGGACCAGCACCAGAAGCCCAAGTGCCATGATGGATGGCGCGGCTGGAGCAGGGAGCCAGTGATGCTCCGCAAAGGACAAGAGTGCATTCCGCAGCCCGCAGGACGCCTCGGGGCCCCGGGGTGGGGTGCTGCAGACTGTCGTGGGGGCCTCTGCCATGGAGGGGGGCTGGGGCCCGGGCTCTGCCTCTCATGAGACGTGTGGCCCTGGACACACGTCATAACTGCTCTGGGCCACTGTCTGTGACGACTCATGCTTGGGCTGAGGATCAGTACGAAAGTCAGGCACCATGTGCAAACCTTGCCATTGAGGCAGGCTCCCCACAGGCCGGACTATCTGATCTAGAACTTTCCCTGCTTGTGCTCATTTCACCCTCAGGCAACTCCACGAGGTGAAGGCGTCGCTCTGTGTTGTCAGGTGCCCAATACAAGGGGCCCGCGCAGTGGACTCAGGCCCAGATGCCACGTGTCTCTGAGCCTCACTTTCCCTGGGTGGCAGGTGGGATGGAGGGCAAGAGGGGCACCGTCAGGCTCATGACCCCGAGCACCACGTTCACTGTTGTCACCCCGGGGCAGGACCATGGAAGGGGAGGCACAGAAGGGCCGTGTGGCCAGCTCCACATCCAGCGGAGTCCAGATGCAGGGAGGCAGCCCCTGCCCGCTAGGGCTCCCAGCCGTGAGCACTGGCTGCTTCCGGGCGTGGGGTGACCCCCCCCATGGCTGCCGCTCCCCCTCCCCTGCCTCAGCCCTGCTCTCCCTCTCCCCGCTGCCTCTGGCCCCATTCCCACGGCTTCCTGGTGCCCTCGGTGACTCCAGCTGAAGGGAGGGAGGGAGGCGCCAGGCCTCTGGGGACAGGGAGTTTGCCCGCAGGCAGCTGCTATGCGGGGGGCCTGGATGGGAACCCACACTCTCCACAGTGTGAGGGGGCCCCCAGAGTGATTCTGGAAGAGGCCAGACTCCTCCTGCCACGTTTCCGGGCCCGTGCCCTGCCTGCTCCCCTGGAGCCTTACTTTACAAGGGGACCGAACCACCCTGTTATTTAATCAAGTTGTCAGAACAACTGATCTGCACCATGTACACAGCTCCTTCCCTCTCTCTCTGCTTCCCTTCCAGATTCAATAAACCCTGAGAGGGTTCCACGAAGGAGGCATCAGTCACGCGTGAGGCGCGACGCCTTACGTGTGCAGCACCCAGCCCAGCGGGGGAAAGCCCCCCTAGGAAAGCTGGGACGGCTGCTCTGGGCAGGGGAACCGGCCATGGGCAAGGGCAGGAGCTCACAGGGAGTCCACGGGGGGGGTGGGATGGATGCGATCAGGGGAGGCTTCCTGGAGGAGGAAATGTCAGCCCTGTGTCTTGAAGCATGAACAGGAGTTTGCCTGTAGAAACTGGGTGTGAGAGCCTCGCACACCAAAGGAACAGTGCGTGTGCGTGGCCATGGCCAGGACAGCAGGGGCCATGGAAGAACCCTTGGTGACCGAGTGGGGCACATGGGGAGCCACATCAAGGCCACAGCCCAGAGGCCCAGGTGAGGTCCTCGAGGTCGCCTGGAGGCCACAGGATTTCAGGAGGGAGGCTGCTCTGGGCCCCGCACCCCGCATCGGGGGAGGCATGCCAGGAAGCCCTGGGGCCCCCCTCACTGAAGAAGGGCGTCCCTCCCCACCAGCAGGGCAGTCTGGGTGTCAGTGTGAGGTGCGTCCAGAGCCAGGACAGGCGAGGCGCAGCTCCTGCCAACCGGGGATTCCGGCGCCCCCCTCACGCCGGGCTCTGAGCCCTGGAACCGGGCGGCGGGCACGGGCTGCTGCAGGCCTGCACCAGGTGGGGGGCCCAGGGGCTGTGGGGACCGAGAACGCTAACCAGCGGGGTGCTCGCTCCCGCCGCAACACTCGACTCCTCTTCTTAAAATTTGACTTCTCACCATCCAATTCTGCTGCCCCAGGGTCGGGGGAGCACGCCTGCCCCGCGGACACGGGCCCAGGGGCCGGACGCTCCCCCCCACGCTGAACGGGGCCCAGGGCTCCTGTCAAGGCCTCGGTGGCCACGTTATCAGCAATGGCTGGGTGTTTTATGCTGAACACGAAAGATATTTTACACGGGAGATTTAATACGGAACATTAAGAACCATTGAGATCACTCATATCAATTGAAGATACAGTAATTGAACCCCATAAAGATTACTGAGAAGCTGGGGGAGCTCTGAGGAGAGGCGCGAATGGCGATAAACGGGCCCCTCCCTGGCCCCCACCCCCAGAGCACTCATTACACATGTGCACGGGCCTCTCTCAGAGCCAGAGACCCTCAGCACGACCGGTGGGCTGCAGGGCGCCCCTCTCAGAGGGCCTGGGCAGGTCCAGGAGTTTCTGTGCATTTCTCGGGTTTCTTGGTCAAATATTTGACTAACAGAGCAAAGGGCCCAAGGACTTTAGCAATTTCATCTCACGAGGCGGGACGTCTCCGTGCTGTGTTCTGAACCCTGGTCTCACTCTGACCCCTGTCCCCAATCCCACGCTGAGCCCTGACCCCAGTCACACACTGGGCCCTGACCCTGGTCACACTCTGAGCCCGGCCCCTGGTCACACTCTGGGTCCTGCCCCTGGTCACACTCTGAGTCCTGACCCTAGTCACATCCTGAGCCCTGATCTTGGTCACACATCTGAGCCCTGCCCCTGGTCACACTCTGAGTCCTGCCCCTGGTCATACTCTGAGCTCTGACCCCATTCACACACTAGGCCCTGACGCTGGTCACACTCTGATCCCTGACACCGGTCACACTCTGAGCTCTGACCCCTGTCACACTCTGGGCCCTGACCCTGGTCACATTCTGAGCCCTGATCCTGGTCACACCCTGAGCCCTGACCCTGGTCACACGCTGAGCCTTGATCTAGGTCACACACTGAACCCTGAACCTGGTCACAGCCTGGGCCCTGACCCTGGTCACACCCTGAGCCCTAATCTTTCTCACATGCTTCGCCCTGATCCTGGTCACACTCTGAACCCTGACCCTGGTCACACTCTGAGCTCTGATCCTGGTCACACACTGAGCCGTAACCCTAGTCACATCCTGAGCCCTGATCCTGGTCACACATCTGAGTCCTGCCCCTGGTCACACTCTTGAGTCATGACCCCAGTCACACACAGGGCCCTGACCACGGTCACACACTGGGCCCTGACCCTGGTCACGCTCTGAGCCCTGATCCTGGTCACACTCTGAGTCCTGACCCTGGTCACACACTGAATCCTGATCCTAGTCACATCCTGTGCCCTGATCCTGGTCACACATCTGAGCCCTGCCCCTGGTCACACTCTGAGCCCTGACCCTGGTCATACTCTGAGCCCTGATCCTGGTCACATGCTGGGCCCTGATCCTGGACA
>NW_023270415.1:80746447-80750806 GCF_011800145.1 Mirounga leonina
TGGACACACTCTGAGCTCTGACCCTGGTCACACTCTGAGCCCTGATCTTTGTCACATGCTGAGCCCTGACCCTGGTCACATGCTGAGCCCTGATCCTGGTCACACACTGATCCCTGACCCTGGGTACTCTCTGAGCTCTGATCCCAGTCACACTCTGGGCCCTGACCCTGGTCACACTCTGAGCCCTGATCCTGGTCACACACTGAGCCTTGATCCTGGTCACAGCCCGGGCCCTGCCCCTGGTCATACCCTGAGCCCTGATCTTTGTCACACGCTGCGCCCTGATCCTGGTCACCCTCTGAGCCCTGACCTTGGTCACACTCTGAGCTCTGACCCCAGTCACACTCTGAGCCCTGACCCTGATCACACTCTGAGCCCTGACCCTGGTCACAATCTGAGCCCTGATCCTGGTCACATGCTGGGCCCTGACCCTGGTCACACCCTGAAACCTGTGTGTCCTGATCCCAGGGATGGAGAATCTCCCTGACACCACCCATCCATTCTCTCAACCCCTCCCTGAGCACCCTGTGTGCTGGACCCTGGCTGGCTCTGTACATCCCAAGCAGGCTCCCTGCCCTCAGTGGGTTTGACTGGTTGGGGGGAAGGGGTGGCAGGGAGAGACAGCTCCTAAACAGCTATAGTCACCCACATTGGCACACAGTGCCCCTTCACCTCCCATGCCCAGACGGCCTGTTCTGACCCAGTGTTTCATCGTTACCCCTGTTTGAGGCCCTCAAGCACAGCAAAGTCCTGCTCCCGGATGTCTCCTCCCTGACCCTCAGTGTGGGGTCCCTGTCCTAGTCGGAAGTGTGTACAAGCCAAGGTCATTCAGGCCAAGCCCTGAGGCTGGGCCCAGTCCCTCCATGGGCCCTCACTCTGCTGCCCCTGACCCTAGTTCCGAAAAGCTGAGAGGGAATGAAAGTGCACAGTCTGTCTGGTTTGGAAGCCTGGTCTGTCCCTGCTCTGTGTGACACAGGGCACGTCACTTAACCTCCCTGAGCCTGCTTCCCCCACAGCGTGGGATGATGATGCTGTTGGGTTCCTAGGTGTGAGGGTCATTGCAGGGGACCCAGGTCAGCCCTGGGCAAGTCCCTGGAACAGGCAGCTCTCGTCAGGTGGGGTTTCTCCAGCTCCCCGGGCCCACGTGCCTTCCGGCACCAGCGACCACGGTGGGCGAACGGCCCATGTCCCCGCCACCCTGCCTGAAAGACGTCCTCCCTGGCTCGCGCCTCTGCCCCATTCCCCTCAAGCCCACCCCCAGCCAGGCTGCCTGCACGATCTCATATATTTCATTTACAAGCTGGTCTGTTGCCTGATTCATCACCGATCTGTCACCCTGAGGGATCGGTGCATTCGTGGGGCACCACATATATAACACCTGGTGCATAATTGAATTCGGGCTCCGTGGCATCTCACTGCATGGCAGCGGGCTCGGGAGCCGCTCCACCCCTCCCCGAGCGGGGCAGAAGCGCAGGGAAGATGCCTCCTGGCTGCAGCATCCAGGAATGAAGTGTGATCTCAATCAAGGAGGACTTGCAGAGTCAGGGTGGGTCAAAAGGCAGGTCACTTGGGTCCCCTGGCGTCCCTGCCATTCTGCTCTGACCCTCACTTGGAAGGGCTCCAGAAGCTAGGCCCCCAGGCCTGAGGGCAGGTGGGCAGGGCTGGCAGGTAAGGGCTGTGGGTGCTGTGCTCATCGAGTACGGACCTAAACCATCTAATGCTGTTGGCTCAAAACTCCTAGGGAAAGCCATTATTTTCCCATTTTATGGATAAGGAACCTGAAGTTGAAACACCAGCTTCCCCAAGGTTGCAGTGCTAAGAAAATGGCAGAGCTGGCTGTGAGCCCAGGGTCAGGGCCCTGGGGCCAGGCTCCCGCCCCCCCAGAGACAAACCTGGCCCCTGCCCACAGCAGGGCACCAGGGCAAGGGTCAAGGGCGGACGGGACACTGCATCCCCTGGCTGGCATCTTTGCCAATGGCCTGGGGCCTGCCCCAAGCTTGGTTGCAGCCCCACCCCCAGCCCGGGGGCACCAGAGTCCCCACCGACCTCACCTGCAGCAGGTCCGTGAGGCCAGAGGAAGCAGGTGGACACCCTCCCCTCCCCCAGATCCTTCTGGAAGCACGTGGGCCCGACCTCCCAGTGCCAGGCTCAGCATGGGGCTCCCTCTCGGGCCCCTCCCTATCCTCACACCCCCGTTATTGATTCTCCTTTTCACAGACCTGGCACACACAATGATGATAGCATCTTGGCTGCTACAAAGATCTATATCCCAAAATAGCAAAAAAATCCCCATCGTGCAAGAATTTTTCAGGCAGAGGCAAGGCAGGATGGAGTTCTCGGGCTGTGCTTCCACAGGTACCTAATTTATGGATCCATCTATTCCTGGGGCCGCCAAACAAATCTGCTCAGAGCTCCCCAGAAACTGTTCCTCTCCCAGGACGAGCCAGGATGGGGGGAGCACTGGACGGGAGGGACAGAGACAAGACTCTGGGCCGGCTCGGCCGCTGCCCCGGCTCTTGGTCCTCATCTGCCACAGGAAGGGAAGCAGCCCCTCGCCCCACATGTGTGTAAGGGTCAGACCACAGGGACGTCCCTCCTCCCCACCCCACAGCACAAGTGAGCGACTGAGGCCCCGTCTCCCAGGATGGGCCAGGATGGAGCCAGGAGGCCATTCCTGCAGGCTTCGAGAATGGCCCTTGTCACACGCGTGCACACACCCAGAGAACAGTTTTTGCGTCACATTTAGGGAAGTGGCCGTGGGGTCAGGCCCTCTCGTTCCCTGGTGGCCAGCCTGCAGGCTCACCCCCTGGCTGTCTGGGTGCGAGGCTCCCCATCCCTCCCACAGGACACGCTGGGAGAGGGCGCGGGGGCTCGGCTGGAGATCCGTCTGCACGGCCACCCCACTCTGGGCCCCAACCTCGGCTCCAGGGCCTCCCAGCCACCGGCGCTGGGCAAGCTCACACCCTGTCCGGACCCTCTGCCCCTCTGTGTCCCATCTGGAAAGCAGGGCTGGTGATGATGCCCACCTGCGCCCTGGCACAGTCAGCCCCCAGGCCTGGACCCCAGAGTGGACAGTCCTGCGGGAGGGGGTAGTGGGAAGGTGATGAGCAGCGGAAGCCTCTCAGGCGGCTACGTTGGAGCAGGCAGGGCTCCCCGGGCACGACCACATGGGTGGGGGACACAGAAGGCCAGTCCAGCACCGCGTGCGGCCCTACTCATAGACTATCACAGGTGCAGGCCCCCAAGACCTCGGGCCCCCCTTGCAGATGCAGAAACTGAGGCCCAGAGAGGAGAAGAGCTCTGTTCAGGGGTGCCCAGCAGAAGCAGAGCCCGCAGAGCTGGAAATGGCCTCGCGCCCGCCTCCCTCCCAGGTAGGGACTCTGGAGCGGCACCCGGCACCCAGCACCCGGCACCCGGCACCCAGCAGGGCAGGGTTCCCGCCTCCCCTGGCAGCCTAGCCCCCACCGGCAGGGTCGGAGGGCGATGGTGGAGCCTGCTGGGGAGACAGGTTTCCTGTGGACTTGGATCACAAGGCACGAGGGCAGTCCGAAAGGGAGGACAAAGGGAAGGGGAGCCCGGTAGCTCCCGGCACAGCCTCTGTGAACTGCAGCAATTCATTACCCTTCTTCAGTTGATGAGGATGATCTCGAGGACAATTAGTCTCGGAATTACTGATGGAGGAGAACGTTAAGAGAAAAATAAATTAAAAAGAAATCCATTCAAGCTGTAATTGTAATACAGTGTATCATAGTCAATTGAATCGCAAATACAAGTTGGTCCCTTGTCAATTGATTTCAGCGAGTAAACAATTTGGGTATTTAAATTGGAAACTCACAGGGGAAGGGAGCAGGGATGTGATTAAAGGGAGACTGAAAACTCCAGGCCCAAAGTTGGCTCTGGGGCTGCCAGGCTGAGCCGGTGACTCGGCCAGAAAGAGGTCCTGCGTTCCTGTTCTGCCTGGGGCTCGCGGGTCACTTCCCCCGGGTGCCATCGGAGACCCCAGCCAAAGCGCATGGCTACCTGCTCCGTGACACCCCTGCCCCATGCATTTCCACTGCACCTCCAACGAGTTCTGGCTTCTCTGTTTACAAGTATGGATCTGCCACCCCACAGGAGCAGGCAGGGGTCCTGGTTTACTGCTTGAGACAAGCCCAGGTGGGACAACAAGCAGCTGTCAAGAGGATGGATGGATGGTGGGTGGATGGGGGGTGGATGGTGGGGGGCGCAGGGATGGATGGGGTACGGGTATATGGATGGGGAGTGGGATGGATGGATAGGTAGGTGGGTGGGTGGATGGTTGGATGGTGGGTGAACGGTGGGGAGATGCAGGGACAGATGGGGTATGGATAGATAGATGAG
>NW_023270415.1:80750816-80752112 GCF_011800145.1 Mirounga leonina
ACAGATGGGGTATGGATAGATAGATGAGGAGTGGGATGGATGGATGGATGGCAGGTGGATGGGTGGGTGGATGGTGGGGGGCGCAGGGACGGATGGGGTACGGATAGATGGATGGAGAGTAGGATGGATGGATAGGTGGGTGGGCGGGTGGATGGTTGGGTGGGTGAGTAGACAGGCAGATGGATGGACAGATGCTTGAACAGATAAGAGACTGATGGATGTTTTCTGAGCTATTGAGGGCAAGGGGCCACTTCTCCTCTGTAAGAACTTCTGCGCCCCAGACTCTAGAGCCTTTCTTAGCTTCCAACCAAGAAACCCTTTTCAAAGCCAAGAAAAGCAAAGCAATGCCTGACGCTCTCGGGACCCGCTGGTCTCCCCATCACCTGCTGCAGCCAGCCGTGAGCATGGCAGAGGCCCAGCAGGAACCACAGCGCATCAGCAGCCCATGCCAGCCTGCAGGAAGTGTGTGCACCGGAGCTCCTCCCGCCGTCGGAGCACGGGGAGGTGGTGCCCCCAACCTTACCCCCTCCGCCCAGGGCCTGCCCCTGTCCGTGCCCAAGGGAGGACTCTTCCCACTGACGGCCGTGACGCTGGTTCTGCTGCCATGGGGCCAAGACGGCCACATGTCCGGTGCCACCGAGGGCATGTGATCATGGCCGGGGACCGGCCCTGACCACCAAGGGCAAGGTGAGGGTGGAGGGAGCCTAGAGCCAGTCCCGGTGCAGGGCGTGTTCGAGTGGTCCAGTGGAGGACACCCATACCCTGAGACCCTCAGAATGAAGGCTGGAGTCATACCATGGAGGAAGAACTTCCAGCCGGCCGAGACCGAAATGAAGGGGAGTTGGGGCAGGTTGTATGGTCCCAAAATGGTCACCTTGCCCCTCCCACCAGACCTGGACAATCGCAGGAGTGCTGTGGAGGGGATGCCACACGATTTCGGAGGCGGGGTCTCAGAGAAGGATGCGGTTTCTGCCCTCTTCTCCCTCGGGGCGCTCCCAGGGACGCTTGCCCGGGATGGCTGCCATGCCGTGAGGAAGCCCGGACCGCGGGAGGAGCCCCCGTGAAGGTGTCCCACGATGGCCAGCCCCAACCAGCAGGCATGCGACTGAGCCAGGCTTCAGGGGACCCAGCCCAGGCCCCACGGGGCCTGCCCACCTGCAGATTCGGTCCCTGTTTGACTCAGGCAGGCGGGGGATGCTTGGCACCTGGCCATGAGCGTTGTAATATGTACTGACTGTTTCCCTTCCTCGTGAGCCCCTCCCCGGGCCCCCCAGCACCCACGGCCCCGTGAGCCCC
>NW_023270415.1:80752122-80754218 GCF_011800145.1 Mirounga leonina
GTGAGCCCCTCCCCGGGCCCCCCAGCACCCACGGCCCCGTGAGCCCCCTCTGTGCCCCCCCAGCACCCCATGGCCCATAGGGGGCTAGTTGGCTCTCAGCCCACGAACCGCGGAGTGTGGTGGTGGCCTGGCCTCAGCACTAGGGAACACCCTGATCACCTGCCAAGGAGCACATCCCCCGCGGGAGAGGCCGGCGCTCTTGCTCTCCGGTGTCAGTTTGTTTGCTTGTTGGCCTGAGTTGTATCCGAAGTGGAAAGGGTAGTGGGACTGTGTATCTTTCACCGTATGCAGCCTGAGCTGAAGGGACCCCTCCCCTGAGGCCCCTCAGAGGCTGGCTCAGTTGGGGCCCAAAGCGCCCGGGGCCAGCCACTGGGCAGAGGGTCCCCACGGCAGCGTCCTCATGGGCTCCCGAGGCGAGGAGGGTGCCAGGCCCAGCCAGGTGGGACGGAGTCTGAGCCGGGCACTCCACACTCAGCAGGCCTGCCTCGCACCCCCTGCCACGGAGCTGCTAACTGCCCCACTTCATGGAGGAGCCAGAGGCCCCGAGGGGGAGGAGCCGCGAGTGGGCAGGATGAGGACCGAGGGGCGGCCGGGGCAGCCAGGGGCGTGTGGGCTGATGAGAAATGGGAGAGGGACAGCTGGGGGGCTCTTGAGATACAATCCCAACACCTGGGGTCCATCGGCTATGTGCTAAAGCCGCGTTCTCTCCCAGCCCCAGCCCCATGCTCCCCTCTCCAAGGGAAGTGCGACAATCCCACCCACCACAGGGCTCCCACAGATCGTGTGGGCCTGGGAACGAGACGGATTCTAGCCCTGGCTCTGCTGACACCTTCCCTCTGGGGGCCTTCCGGGGGAGGAGGGACGGGCGGGTTTAGGGGGCGCATCTGCGGGCGGCCTCGCTCGGCTCCAGGCCCCGGCTCCAGGCTCCTCCAGGCTGCCGGCTCTGCCCGCATGGCCAGCGCTGCTCTTGGCCTCCATCAGCAGCGTCCCAGGTGCCCTCTTCCCGGCCCGTGCTGCCCTCGGCCCGCCCGCCTGAACTCCTCACCTCAGAACACCTGCTCCCGCCAGGGCCACCCAGAAGTGCTGACTGGGCTGCAGGGGGAGCCTGGGACCCCACCGCAGCGCTGGCCCGCCCTCCACCCCCATTCTCCAAGGTCAGGCAGCCAAGAGGGAGGCCCAGCCTGTCTCCTCCCAGCAGCCAGGCTCACTCCCCCCCTCCCTGCAAGCAAGCCTGCTCTCACCCTGAAGCTGGAGCCAACCCCCCGCCCAGCAACCTCAGCTTGCAGCCCCTGAGGGGGTGCCGCCCCCCACTTGCGTTTCCTAGCTGGGACCAGGATCTGCTGGTCCCTCCAGCCCAAACCCGGGCTTTCCCCGCCCCCAGGGCCCAGCCAGCAGCTGTGGGCCTGGGGGCTGAGACGCAGGCGCTAAGCCCTGGCCCCGCGCCTCGCGGCTGCCCCCAAACCCAAGCGCCTCACACCTGGAGCTGGAGGTGGCAAACTCAATTTGCTCCTGACACCTCCTCCGGACTCCCCCAGCCCAGCAGCCGGGGGCCACTGCGGCAAGGGGGAGGAGGCGGCTGCAGTGCTGCCTTGGGGGGGCTCTGTCCACTCCCCCCCGTCCCCACTGCCGCCGCCCACACCGCAGTGGTGTTTCTCAGCCCCTGGAGGAGGAAGAGCTGAGAAATGCAGAGCTTCACAGAATCTTTAAAAACCCCGAAGCGGTCTTTGGAACAAAGTGGCCTGGATCCAGAAGGCTTCGGACCCTCCTCCCAGAGGACTGGGGTTGGGGGGGGGGGGGAGGGGCGGGGAGGGGTGGGCCCTCTGCTCCAGCCCACCTGAGCAGGCAGGGGCGTCCTGCAGGCCTTTCTAGAATGCCCCTCCCAGGCGAGCTCACCCTCCCTGGGCATCTGGGGGCAGCCACACCCCGTGGGGTCCTACAGGGGCCTGGAAGGGTGCTGCTCCCCCAGTGCTGTGCCCTGGGGGCCTCGGCCTGGCCCCCCACCCGCCTGGCACCCACTCCCCACCATGAGAGGAGCTGCCTCTTGCCCTCTCCCGCCCACAGGGGCCAGGCCACGGCCCTCCTATGTAGGGGTGCCA
>NW_023270415.1:80754228-80770009 GCF_011800145.1 Mirounga leonina
ACACTCATGACACGCATGCACCCCCACACTCACACTCATGACACGCATGCACACACTCACACTCGTGACACGCACGCACACTCACACACACTCATGACACACATGCACACTCACACACACTCATGACACACATGCACACACACTCACACTCATGACACGCATGCACACTTGCACACTCATGACACGCATGCACACACTCATGACACGCATGCACACTCACACACGCATGACACGCATGCACCCTCACTCATGACATACATGCACCCCCACACTCACACTCATGACACATGCACACTCACACTCATGACACGCATGCACACACACACACACACACACCCCTGCTGTGGCCTCTCCCACCCACTACAGCTCAGGCTCCATCTCCAGGGGTCCCAGAGCAGGAAAGATGCCTCCCACCCAACGGATGGAGACCAGCGCTGTGGCCAGCCAAGTGGGGAGTTTATTAGGGCAGGCCCAGCCAGAGGTCGGTGTCACGGTGGCGGGGTCAGCACCCTGGTGGGAGGCAGGCCGGTGGGAAACTCTCCTGGGTCCATGCAGGCCAGGTGGCGGCATCAACCTGCAAAACAACAGGCTCCATCAGCTCCCAGCCGCGCATAGGGAGGAGGCGTGGCTGCGGCAGCGTGGAGCGGGTGGCTCTGGCTCCCACCTGGCTCTCTCCACCATGCCTCCCTTCCTTGGGGAGCTGACAGCTGTCCCACAAAGTTGGAGTGGGGCCCTGCCTTGCTACCCTCTCCACCTGCCAGCTTGAGGTTTGCCCGGGAGGTGGGCCCGGATGACAGGTCTCCCGCTCACAGATGAGAAAACAAGTCCCAAGAGACCAGCGGCTGCGCGGGACCACAGGTGCCAACGTGGGCTCTTCTGGCCCTGGTCGGGCTGCCCTCCCTCCCTGCCTGGCCCGTCCTCGCCCCCAGTCCTGCCTGAGTCCCCCACGTTGCTGCTCTTCGTGGGGCACAAAGGGGAGGAGGGAGGACACCCCACAGGACTCAGTGACAATCCCATCTCCCTGCCCATTTCTCCAGGGCCGCCACCGGGCCAGGGAGGGGGCCTGGAGGCCCCAGGCCCCCGGCACAGTCTCCCCGGATGATGAGCTCCGTAACACAGGAAGGCCACCAGGACGTGGACAGCATGGAGCGTTAGGTGGGCTTCTGCTCGGCTGCCGCAGACAGTGACCCCAGCCGCCTGCCTGGGTCCCAGCATCAGGCTAAACACAGCCTTTCCGGGATTCTCTCGTGAAATACCAGCTCCACGCCCCTCTGCGGGACTCCTAAGGGCTGGGGAGGCCAGGCCAGGGTCCGGAGGGTCCAGAGGCGCCAGGCCTCGGAAGGACTGGCTGACAGCACAGAAATTTCGGGGAGGACGGATGAGAGTCCTGGCAAGCAGGTGTGAGTCTGGTCCACCAGCCCCTTCCCGGCTGCCCCCTCCCCAAGCGGCCTGCCCTGGGCGTGGCTAAGTTCTGGCCAGACCACAGGAGCCAAAGCAGAGAGGCTCCCCCCCACCTAAGGCTCCGTCCCATGAGGACCCCGGTGGGCTCCACCCTCAGCACATCCACGATCCGCTCCTGGCCACGCCCCACTGGGCACAGCCTCTCCTCCTGCCCCCTGTGCTGTTTCTCCTCGGCTCCTCTGAGGTGGTCCCCTCCCCAGCAGAGCCGCTCAGGGGCCTTCCTGGCTGCTTTCTGGCTGAGGTCCTTGGGACCTGCGGCCCCCAGCTTGTGCCCCAGCCCACAGACTGGGCTCTCTGCTGGAGCTCTGCCTGCGGTCGTCCCCCCTCATGCTGTTCACATGCTGTTCCTTCTATCTGGAATGCTTTTCCCTGGGATACAGGTCAGCTCTTCAAACGTCACCCTCTCCATGAGGGTCCCTGAGCACCCTGCTGAAAATCACAACCAGCCCCACCCACAGCCCCGAGGCCAGGAAGCACACAGGCCCTGCTCCCCTGCACGGCCCACGCCCAGCTGGAGGAACAGGGTGGGGGTCCGCAGGTGCTGCGGTGAAGGCACACACAGGGCCTGGGACTGCTGCCACCAGGACAAAGGGCCACGGCCCCTCCATGGTGGTCACTGGCCAGGCCCCTGCAGAGGACTTCCTCCTGGACACCACCTGGGTAGGTGGAGGTCACCAGGGCACTGTGGCCTCTCTCCCCTGTCCTCCCACCAGCACCCCTGCCCCAGCCTGGGCTCCAGGGCCCAGCAGCAGACGGGAGGCCCCAGAGGGGAATGCAGCCCCCTTCCAGGCGCCTCTGTCTGTTGTCCTCTCACCTGCTGGGGGAAATCATTCCCATGCCCACGGGGGACCCCCAGTCCCTGAGGGGAAGGGCAAGCCTGAGGGGAGCAGCGATCCTGTGCCTCTGGAGGGGAACTCGGGCACACTGCCCCATGCCCACCGAAGGCCTGCCTGTAAGCCCACCGGGGCCCCTCTCTGAGGCTGCACCACCCCCCTGAGAACTGCTCTCCTCCCAGCCCTGGCCTCACTGGCCCCACCTGGCATCCCCCAACCCGAGCCCTACCACAAGAGGCCCCCAACAGGCAGGCCCCATCCTGAGAGCCAGGTGCAGGCCACGCCCTCCAGAGCTGGGTTTTCTCGATGGTAAACTGAGGAACACCCAGGAGGCACCCCTCAAGCTGGCTTTGTGGCTCACAGCCCTTCTGGAGGTCTGGGCGGCAGGTGTCGGCTGGGACACGCGGGGCAGCCGGTCCTGGAGTCCTGTGCAGAGCTAGCCCAGCTTTCCACCTGCCTCTGGGGGTGGGGACATCTGCAGCTGAGTGGCCTCGTGCAGGGCAGGGGTCTCAGCGAGGGCAAGTAGGGGGACCCACCCTCTCCCCAGCTCTTGTAGGCCCCCGGGTGCGTCCAGACCCAGCCTCCTGGTCCCCAGGGCAGTGTGTCCCCAGCCCCACCCCCTAGTGGCTGACCAGGGGCAGGGACAGTGGGTGGCAGGGTCCAAGCATCTCTCTGGCCCTCCCATCCTCTGACAACCAGACCTCTGCCATTGTCCTCCCGCCCCCTCTGCCCTTGGGCACTGAGCCCAGCCCCTCTCTCGACCACACCCCCTCGCACTGGGCACCTCCCTGCCCACCCATGAGGCCCATACTGGCCTCCCCAGCAGAGGGTAACCAGAGGGCAGAGGCCGCTCTTCCCAGTTCCCATGAGATGCCTTCAATCCCCGGGCCTGTGGATGGATGGAAGATGCCTGAGGGGTATGCACCCCAATCCCCATCTGCCCTGGGCTAGCGAGGACTCAGCAGTTCGGGGTCGCCCGAGGTTGCTCTGCAAGGTGGGGGCCAGCACTGTCCTGCAGGCTGCCCCTCTTCTTCCCCTGGGGGCAGTGGGGAGCCTCTCCCATCCCCAAATGCTTCCTGTGCAGAGCCAGGCCACTCCCCAGCCCTCATCCCCGACAGCGGGAGTCCCCTCCTCCCCTGACCCCAAGCATTCAGGAGGGTTTAGGAGGGGAGGCACTGGAAAGTCTGCAAGAAAAGGGAATGTGTGTTTTGCCCCCAGGGCCCGTGGAACCAGGGGCTGGACTCCCAGGCCCAGCTCCTGACTCAACCGGGCCCCCTGGCTGTGGTCCTATAGATCTGCCTTACGGTGGTCTCTGCCAGGGCACAGAACGCACGCAGGGCCACAGCCCCTTTGCCCTGCCTGCCGGTGCTGGCCCCTGGGTTCTGACCTGTAGGCCCCCACCTCCGCTACAGGCCCGGGCGAGGCCCAGGGTCAGTGCCCCTGAGCCCAGGGAGTACAACAGAGAGCACTTGCCTGCATTTTCTGAGCAAAACTGAGCACCTGGCACACACCAGAGGTTCCACCTGAATTGTCTCATTTGTCCCTAAGAAGAGCCCTGTGGGGTGGGGACCCAGCCTTTGGTGGGGGGGGGGAGCTGGGACCCAGCTCACCCCAAGCTCTGACCTGCTTGGATGCTCCGGGGGAAGAGGAAGTGGGAGGGGAGGAGGTTAGGCTCAGAAAGACCCCCACCCCTACCACGCCTCTTCCCTGCAACTCATCCCTGCTCCCTGGCCTCCCAGCTCAAGCCTTGGGCTCCTGTTAAAACCCAGTCCAGCTGGACGGGCATCTGACTTCTCAAGCGGCCCGGTACCTGGGACACCAGCTGCCAGGAGAGCCCCCGGAAGGGGGCGGGCGGCCCCACGGTGTCCGCAGGCAAAACACAGGATGCTAGCTTCAATCTCAGAAGCAGGGAAGGGCCATTTCAGTGTAAGACTGTCCCAAATACCGCAAGGGACATTCTCACACTAGATCATTCGTTCTTTGTTGGAAATTCACCATTACCAGGGCTCTATTTTCATTTTGCTAAGTCTGGCATCTGCAGCAGGGGTGTCCATGGGCTGGGCTCTGCCTGGCACCTCTTGGCACCCATGGCTGTTCTGCAACCCCCACCACACACACAGGACCAGGGCGCCCTCACTGAGCCCCAGGAATGCAGAGCCTGGCTCCAGCACAGGCTGTACCCGCCCCACGCAGGCCAGGCTGGGGACCCACCAACTCTGTGCCTGCCCCTCAACTTGCCCTGCCCTAGGCACATGGCACCTCCTCTTCCAACCAGACCCCCCGCCTCAGTCCCAGTCTCTCCGCAGGGGCTGCGGTCACGGGGCCAGCACATCCACACAGCCCACCCCAGCCATGGCCATGCCAGGCTCCAAACTCCCCCACTGCCTCGCTGACACTGGACTGAGACTAGGCCCTTAACCTGCATTAACCACCCCCTAAAATGTGACCCTGGCCTGCCTACCTTCTCCACCATTATCAACTTTTTGCTGCAGCCAAACGTAATTTTCATGGCCTATGTTTTCTCATCTCTTAAAAGGAGGATCAGGTTCAGGATCAGCTTTATCATGTGATCAGGATCAGGGCTCAAGGTGTGACCAGTATCAGGACTCAGGGTGTGACCAGGGTCAGGACTCAGAGCGTCACCAGGATCAGGGCCCAGCGTGTGACCAGGGTCAGGGCTCAGGGTGTGACCAGAATCAGGACTCAGAGTGTGACCAGGATCAGGACTCAGAGTGTGACTGGGGTCAGGACTCAGAGTGTGACTGTGATCAGGGCTCAGTGTGTGACCAAGGTCAGGGCTCAGCACGTGACCAGGTCATACTCAGTGTCCACCCTGGGGCACTGTCTTTGACTGACTGGGGCCAGTTCCCCCATTAGCATCCCTGGCTGCATGGAGGTGACTGAGAGGCTTCTTGGAGAACAGGTGCCACACAGACCCTGGGATCCTGAGGGGGACTGTCCCCACCTCTCAGATTGCTCTCAATGTCCTTCAGATGCGTCATTTTCTCATCCGCTAACCACTCCTCCAAATGGTGCTGGCTACCCTCCCACGATGATGGGGACCCCCGCTGCCGGGAAGATGGAAGCCGGATCCCACAGGCACCTACTCCTGTTGATGTGCCTGATGCCAGCCTCGTGGGCCTGCAGGCCTCCTGACAGAGTGACCAGGGCCCGGCAACACCTCCCAGGGCTGGCATGCCATCACCCTCCCGGACTGAGGCTGGTGCGGGTCAGTCCTGCCCTGGCGGGGAAGGGTCTGGGGGCCTGGCAGGGGGACACACAGGCCATATGTATTCTGCTGGTCCTTGCCGGTGACTCTCTGAATAGCTTATTAGAAATTAATATTTAATTCTCTTCTGTGGATTTAGCTTGATTATTCAATTTATTATTGCAATTACTGAGAAGCACCCAGAAGCAAAACTGCTTGCTTTGAGCGGGGAGACAGCTGAAGGGGAGGGCCTTGCCACATGCACCTGACTTGGCGGACTTTGCCCCAGGGGGTTCCTCCTGGGTCCCACTCCAGGGTCCTTCTCTTCAGAAAATGCTCCTTTCTCTGTTAGCATTGGCTGAGGATGCTCCCTTCCACGTGTCCTCCCTTTGGCGGGCAGAACCCCTGCTTCTAAAGGGGCCTTGAAGGTCGAACCCCATCTCCTTCTGCTTTGTTCTGGAGGCCACAGCCTAGAGAAGTCGGATGAGGAAGAGGGGGAGGAGGAGAGTCGTCAGGCCCTCCCCACGTCCTCACAGCCTTGCTCTAAAGGAGGGACTGTCCTATTGACAGAGCTGACGCCCACGCTCGGCAAAGTTCAGTGGCTGGAAACAGCAGGGCTCGACTCAAGCGGTCCCACCATCACAGACAAGGTCTCCCCTCGAGCGGCGTGTCCTCATGTCCTAGCAGGGGCAGGAGGCTCGCACTTCCCCAGTGAAGCCCCAGGACTCTTCCCTCACGCCTCTTCTGTCGCGTGTCCCCTGAAGAAGAGCGAGAGTCCTGGGGTGGGCAAGCCCATGCGTCCTGCCCCTGGTGAGGGCCACTGTGATGCCGGCGTGGCGGGGAGGCCTGACCCTGAACCCTCCCCAAGACCGAGGTGGGCTTGGGGGTCAGGCCTGGCTCGAACCTTCTTCCTGCCCGGGATGAGCCTCTGCCCTCAGAGCCTCAGCCAACATCCATCGTGGCAAGGCCCCGGCTCCCATCCTCCTGGTCACTGAGGGCCCGGTGCCCTGGTATAGTCCATAGGCTGCTGTGTGTTTGTAGAGATTGTGGTCACTGCGAGGACCGTGTGGCCCACTTGGACGGGCACGGGCCCAGAGCCGGGAGTCGTAGGCACCAAATCTGAGGCCAATGGGAACTGGGGGATGGAGGGAAGTGGAGCAAAGAGATGGCAGGGGCAGGGGCTGCTCCAGGGACAGGGTTGACCCTCTCTCCAGGAGTGGGGCCAGAGTGGCCCGCAGGCCTCATGCATCCCTCCCTGTGACAGGGACAAAGGCCTGGAGGCTCAAATGTGGGGGATGTTATCCAGGCCTGGGTGTCAGGGATCAGCAGGAGAACTCAAACCTCTGCCTCTGGAGGGATCCATGGTGCGGGCAGCCCAGAGCCAGTCTGGGGACACTTTGCAGGAGAAGGGTAGGGTCATCTATACAGAGAAGAAGGACGAAGACCAAGACCGAGACCGGTCGGGGGAGGGAGGAAACACACGAACTCTGTGCACCACCTGCCACACCAAGGGCACGCATGGCCTCACTGCACCCCAGCAAGGTCTTAGCGTCCCGAGGCCACGGAGGAAACGGGGACTCCATGCACGACCTACCCAAGGCCACAAGGAGGGTTTCGGGCAGGTCCTTTGACTCCAGCCCCGCCCACCAGCCCAGTTCCGTCCACCAGCACCAGCTCCGCCCACAATCCCCGCCCCCACCCACCAGCTCCGCCCCGCCCACCCGCCCCAGCGCCCTCCTGCCCTGCAGCTGCCCACCAGCAGTGGGGTCCCAGCTGTGTGCCACCGTCCGGCCGCCCTGCCCAGTCCCACCCAGGCATCACGGGGCTGGGACGGGTAAGATGCGACACCCGCTCTCTATGCTGGCTGGCAAACTCCATCATGTCCATCAACGCCGCCTGCACAACTCACACACATGCTGCCTTCTGTGCTGGCCACCAGCATTTTCATGCTTTTATTTTTTCCACCCTTTTCCTGGCAGAGAGCCATTTCCAATGGCTGGCTCAGTGCTGCCCTTCTCATGGGGCCATCTGCCCAGCCGCTGAGGCAGTGCAAGCAAGGGGTGGGGCAACCCCATGCAGAGGAAGGGGGTCTGGAACCTGGTTATGGCTCCCTCAGGCCCACTAGGAAAGGACTGCTCCAGACAAGTGCCCCAGGAAGCCTCCAGCCTCCCGGCCCCTTCGCCTGCCCCTCCTCTCCTACTCAAGACCCTACACACTCCCACCCCAGCCAGTCTTGCCCCAGGGCTCCACCCACCATGCCTCCACACCTTTGCCTGGGCTGTGCCCTGGGCCTGCAGTGCCCTCCTCCTTGTCTGACAGAGGAGCCTATACCCACCTCTCAACACTCGGCTTTCAAGAGCCACCTCCTCCAGGAAGCCTTCCGGGCAGAGCTGCCCCTCTAACAGCTTCCACTCTGCTCCTGGCCGTTCAGCACCTCAAGGGCCTCCCTCTCCCCGAGGCTGTGAGCTGCTCAGGGCGGTGCTGGATCTGACTGCACCTGCAGCTGGCTGACAGGGAGGGGCTGGGGTACCACATTTGCTCAATCACGTGGACACATCACCGACCTCTAGCCGGATCGGAGCTGGGCCCGTGGGACAGGCAGCAGGGAGGACAAAATACAGCCCTGCTGGCTGGAGGGCCACATGGGAACGTCGGCATGAAAAGGCCAGCTGTGTCTCATCTCCATCAACCAGAGCAGGTGTGTGGTAACAGGAACACAACTGTGGTAGTGCTCATGGGGACAGCGAAACAGCCAGCATCATCGAGAGGAGCCCCCCCACCCCGGCCAGGTGCCCAGCAGGAGCTCTGGAGGCAGGACCTGGGCCCCAGAGGACAGACTTCCCTAAGTCAGCCTCTAAGGAGCCCCGGACCCAAAGAAGGCTCCAGCATCCCAGGCCTGCACCAACCTCGGCAGACATGCTCGCAGGCTAGAGCAGGGAAGCAGGGCTGCCCAAAGTCACCAGATCCCAGGGGAGGGACCCTCAAGCCTTTGACCGGCTCCCCCAAACTTTGCCACCGTGAATGACGGCGCCCCGATAACGGGCCCCCCTGACCCATCCGGAGCCACCTGGAACACCCGCAGACCTGGCTCCACGGCATCAGGGCACAGCCCCAGCTGCAGAGGGATTACCCCCCATGGTGCCCACTTCTTCGGTCTGCCTGTCAGTTTATCCATCTGAAAAATGGGGACACATGCACATCTCCTTCACAGGGCTGTGGAGAAGATGCAGTGAGGTGACCCCCAGGCAAGGCTCCTACCCAGCGCCTGACGGGCGGGGGACACACATGGAGACGCCCCCTCCCAGGGTGACACACTCAGGTCCCTTATTCCGGTTACAGCCTGTGGGAGGGGGGGCGGGCAGTCAACAGTCTTTCCTGACCACACACAGACACACACACACGTGCACACGCAGACACATGCACAGAGACACACCTACAGACACGCAGAGACACACGTGAAAAAGCACATGGGTGTGCACTGCAGAGAAGCGTGCATGCAACCTCCCACCCAGGCTTCCCAAATGGAAATCAATGCCTTCAGCTCGATACTTCACGGTTTTCAGAAAACATTAAGAACATGGTTTGCTATAAGCCTCCATTTAGCCCCTTACGTTTTTTATGCGCATGAAAAATACTTCATTGATTGTTGCCTAGATACTGTAATCTTCTGTCTCTTGCAGCCCAGCCTGTGACTCCAGCAGGAGCCTGGGACCCAGGACAGGCACCCACTAGCGCTCCAGGGGCCTCCGCCCTTCCCCCTCCCATGCCTGTTTCGTATCCTGCGCATGGCTGGTGACCGCAGATGGCTCACATCCCGCAGGGACCCACGAACAGTCCACAGCGACCCAAGTCCGACATGGAAAGTGGTCCTGGGCCCAGACACTGAGGTCGTGAGCGCTCAGGAGGATGGTGGGGAGGGGACACCCCCAGATCCCAAGGACTCCCCTGCTTCTACAAGGTTCCTCGGCCAGGACCTGGACAGCGGTGCATGCCGACTGCAACCCGGGAACGAGGGGCACTGGGCTCACCTGCAGCCTGGGCCCTCTGCCCCCAGGAGTCCCAGCTGGGCTGCAGGGGAGGAGCTCTGTGTCCATCTCCAGACACCTCAGTGCTGGAGACCCAGAATTACCTCAAGTTCCTCTTCTGGGCCCCACATGCTGAGCTGACCCCGACCTTCATCTACAGGGAGAGGTCTCCTCACCAAATGACCAGGCCTGCACATGCTTTCGCAAAGAGCTGCACTTTCCTAGGTGGGGAAGGGGCTCCTACAGAGGTCAGGGTTGAGGCTGGGGTGGGCGTAAGCAGGGTGGGCGAGCTGGCTTGTCCCACCCTATAGTCCCATGTGCCAGCCAGGGCTCAGGAAACCCAATCCTGACCACAGACTGAATACACACTGCTCACACTCCGAGCACTGACCCTGGTCACACTCTGAGCCCTGACCTTGGTCACATACTGAGCCCTGATCCTGGTCACACACTGAGCCCTGATCCTGGTCACACTCTGAGCCCTGACCCTGGTCACACTCTGAGCCCTGATCCTGGTCACACACTGAGCCCTGACCCTGGTCACACTCTCAACCTTGATCCTGATCACACACTGAGCCCTGATCCCGGTCACACCCTGAACCCTGATCCCATTCACACTCTGATCTGTGATCCTGGTCACACACTGAGCCCTGATCCTGGTCACACTCAGCCCTGACCCTGGTCACACTCTCAGCCCTGATCCTGGTCACACACTGAGCCTTGACCCTGGTCACACTCTCAGCCCTGATCCCGGTCACACTCTGAACCCTGATCCCGGTCACACCCTGAGCCCTGATCCCGGTCACACCCTGAACCCTGAGCCCGGTCACAGTCTGAGCCCTGAGCCCAGTCACACCCTGAACCCTGAACCTGGTCACACCCTGAGCCCTGATCCCAGTCACACCCTGAGCCCTGAGCCCGGTCACACTCTGAGCCCTGATCCCGGTCACACCCTGAACCCTGATCTTGGTCACACCCTGAGCCCTGATCCTGGTCACACACTGAGCCCTGACCCTGGTCACACCCTGAGCCCTGATCCCGGTCATATTATGGGCCCTGACTCAGTCCCAGACTAGCCTTCACGCTTGCTGTAAACTGAGTCCAGGAACCCTGTGGGGAGTGAGGCTGGCCACAGGCACTTTGGAGAGTCCCCGCACTGGTCTTCTTGGAGGCACCTGCTTGGTGGCAGCAGCTGCTCCACCTGAGCAAGCACCCCAGCCTGACCAGCGGGGAGGCAGACTCACCAGCCCTCTGTAAATGGGGAATAGCCTAGCCCATGAGGGTGGTCACAGCCATGGGAGCAGGCAAGGGTGCACGGGGGATGACCCAGACGGCGGGTGTGACATGGGGGGCTCCTTTGCCCCCTCAGAGCTACCAGAGGGCATGTCTCACCCTACACCCAGAAATGAGCACGTGCATGGGCTGTCGGGCTGTCGGGCTTCTTCCAAGTCAGGGAACAGGGAGCCGAGCTCCTCCCTCAGAGGCTGCTTTTCTCTGCGGAAATAATCCCCCTGCATTTGAATCAAGCCTTTTCCTTCCTCAAAGTGCTGTTTATATTTAGCTGCCTTTGTCCTCAGAGCAGCTCCAGGGAGAGGGAAAGAGGGCAGCCACCCCAGCCCCATTTCTCTGGGGCCTGAGCGAGGGCAGCCCCCCCACAAGACCCTGCCACCCACAAGACCCTGCCCCCGGGGCCGACTGCGGGCAGACAGCGTCTGGGCTGCTGGGCCTCTCTTCTGGCCTGGCTGGTGTGCCAGAGATGATGTGTTCCTGCGTGGCCCCAGACCCCTGACCCACAACCTCCCTTAGCTTCCTCTGGCACGGGGAAGGGCTCCAGGGCGCAGAGCCGCTGGGTGGCCTTGACTGCTCCCCAGCCTGGAAGGGGAGGGAGGAGGAAATCTGAAGGAGGAGAGAGGGTATGCTGGAGGAATTAGAGCCCCAGGCCCCAGGGGAGGAACAAGGGGAGGGTCCAGCCATTACAGCCCCTCCCCTCTCTCCAGATCACTGGGGATCCATCTGCTAGGCGCCCAAGCTGACCTTCTTCCTAGGCCCATCTGAGTCGCCCCTGCAGACCCACCTCCCGTGCAGACGTGGGTCATGGCTTCAAGATATCACGATGCTCCCGGGCCCCTGCCAGGCCTCTTCCATCCCTAAATCTGACCTCAGCATGGGAAGCGCCCAGAATGTGTGTGACCGAGGGCAAGCCCTAAGCACGGGCCAGTCTCCCCTGCAGAATGGGGCCACGGTGCTGATGGCGCACATCCCACCAGCCGAGACACGGACACCCCATGTAACATGCCTGCCTCGGGTGCCTGGCAAATGTAGCTCTGTCCTGGGGCTGGGTCAACATGACCACAAATGGAGTGACTTAAAACAACAGGAAAGACTCTCCCATAGTGTGGAGGCCAGTCTGAAATCCAGGTGTCAGCAGGGCCCCATTCCCTCTCCAGGGGCAGATGCTCCCTGCTCCCCCCAGGCCCCCACACCCAGGGTGCCCTCCGGCCCCTCCCACTGAGTCCCTCCTCCGGTGGAGGGGCACCAGCTGTGGACCCTAGCAGGAGGGGGCGGGGGACAGGCTCATGCTCCTGAGCCCCAGCTGGGGACCACCTGGGTCGGGGGGCAGGAAGCAATGACTCCCCAAGTGCCCCGGAGGATGATAGTCCGTCCCCATCAGGGCAGCCACAGGGGCCGGGCAGGGAGGCTGCCTGGGACCCCCACTGACCTCACCTGGAGAGCAGGCCCCGCCCACAGTCCCCAAACCCAAGAAGCTCCAAGCACCAGGAGTTCTCTCTGCAGGTCCAAAACTTTAGCAGCAAACCTGCACCGACCCCAGTGAAGCCAGGCCACTTGGGGCTTCCATGTGTCCCGCTTACTGTGAACAGCAGACCTTCTGGGGCAGTGCAGTGGAGACGCCAAGTAGGAGGATACCAGGGGCGGTTGGCTCACGGTGTGTTCCCAGGGAAAGCCAAGACCTTCTGAGCCCTCCTGGCCCCAGGGTTCAGCCAGGTTGGGACCTGTCCCCCTGGGGGTGCTGGGAGGACCAGTCAAGATGATGGATATGCAGTGTGCACACATAGCTGGTCGACCACAAACACGTCTCCCTTCCCCACTCCCCACTCCCTCCGATGCTCTGTGCAGACCAGGAGCTGGCTCCTTGTTCTCCTGGTGACATCCCAGCCCAGCCTTAGGGACAGTGGACCCAATGAGAAGCTACCCACCAAGGACAGGCCTCGGGACGGCCAGGGCTCCCCGCCTCCCACTTTGCATCCCAGCCTTGTTGGGGTGGCTCTTGATGAGAGAGCAGGCACTTAAAATCTGGACGCAGAAGCCTGAGGGCCCCGGACCGAGGTGACTGTCCACGGAGCTTCCTGCAGCCCCCGCTCATCTGCTGCCCGCCACAAACGCTGTCACAGGCTGTGGGGGGGGACCGTGCATGACAGTGACTGGGGGGGACACCAGGGGGCAGCTGTGGAGCTCAGCAGGGCCTGCCTGCCCCTCCCCGAGCCCCTCCCCCAGCCCCCACAGTGTCCCAGTGCTGGGCCCAGGTGCTGGACCCCAGGGTGTCCAAAGGACACATAGGCCCCTTCCTGCCACAGCCCTCACACGTGCACCCCCTCCTGCAGCCAGAAGCATCCTTGTGTAGCCCCTGCAGCGCTCTGGATGTGGAAGCCAGCCTCCGGGGGCCCCGTGGCCATCCCTCCTTGGAGTCATGCCCTGTGAGGTGGCCCCTCACGCCATTGCAGCTGGCCCGGAGAGACGCTGCATAGTGACCGGGTGTGGCAGCTGCCTGGCTCTCGGGGACCCGTCACCCTGCGGGCCTCACGTGGGGGGAGCCACATTCGAGCTGGATCCTCCTGCCCCCGTCGGGCCCTCGGGTCGTGCAGCCCCAGCCCATATCTACCTGCACCCTCACAAGAGACACTGAGCAAACCTACCAGCTAAGCCCCTTCTGAATTCCTGACTCACAGAAACTGCGAGGTAATAAATGTTGATTGCTGTTCTCAGCTACTGAGTTTTAGGCCACTTTGTTGCACAGCGTAGAGACCCCAGACGCCCACCCCGCACGCCTCTGTAGGTGCTTCCCATGCTCTGGGTCAGTCCCCGTCCGCCCCAGCTCCCACCCAGCGCCCGGCCCGGGAGGGGCCCAGCACCTACTCTGCCCGTCCAACAACCCCACCAGTGGCCTGGCTCCCCGCCTTGGGCCCCAGCACCTGCCGGCTGCACCACCCAACACGTGAACGGCCAGTCAGGACCTGTTGGAAGTCAGCGCCTGCAGGAAGGGGAGCTTCGAGTTGGCCTGCCCTCAGCTGGGGGCTCCAGAAAGACGGCCCCCACCTGCCACGTGCCCTGCTGGGCCGCCAGGGCTGACCCCGTGCTTGACACAGCAGACCACGTAGGGACAGACAGATGAGCAGAAGGGTGGAGGGACAGATGGCGCGGGGCAGTTGGGGCACTCACCGTTGGCGGCATTACTTTCGGATAGAGGTGGCGGTGATGAGGATGATGACCAGCAGGACGGTGACTCCAGCCGACAGGAAGTAGCACTTGATCTTGCGTCTCTGGAGCTGAGAGAGAGACAGAACAGTTGTCATGGTGACCGGAATCCCAGCCTCCCATCCTGGGGGCACATGGTGCCTGCTGGCTTGGGGCTGTGGGCCCAGGCAGAACCCATCCCTTGCCAGGGGCTCTGCCCTGAGCTGACACGTGTGCTCATTCAACAGCTGCTCTGGGCTGGCCCTGACCCCCCAAGGGCAGGAGGCAGGAGAGCCAGCAGGACTGCCTCAGCTGCAGAGGTAGTCAGGCCTGGGTGTGATGCCCAGGTGCCCCCCTTTAGCACCTTGGATTCTTCTGTAAGCACAGGATGATGCCACTGACTTCAGGGCCACATTTGAAAGCCTTACTTAAGATGATGCATGAAAAGTACATAGCCTGGGGTCCGGCAAATACCAGACCCATGGTCCTCTCCAGATAGTCTTCTTCTTGTTCCATATAGTGTTGTTATTATTATTTTTTAGTACTATGTATTTATTTTAGAGAGAGCTAGCGAGAGAAATAGAGAGTGCACTAGTGGGGGGAAGGGAGAGGGAGAGAATCTCAAGCACACTCCCCACCAAGCACAGAGCCAATGCGGGGGCTCGATCCCATGATCCTGAGATCATGACCTGAGCCAAAATCAAGAGTCAAACACGCAACCAACTGAGCCACCCAAGCACCCCTGGTTGTGGTTATTAGTAATTTAACAAGTTCTGGGCTCCACCATCAAAGACCTCATGGAGAGGAAGACACACAGATCTGTGCTGGGATTCATGGGTGGGTGGGGGTTGGGAGGCTTCTGGAAGAAAGGATGTTTCATCTGGGTCCTGGGGGGGGGCGAGGTGGGGACTCCCCAGGCAGGTCAGGAGGTGGGAGGCAGGAGACCAAGGGAGAACCTAGGACAAAATGGGAGCTTAAAATAATATGGTCAGTCACCAAGTGGCCAGAGAGGAGTGGGGGTAGGGAAGCAGGGGAGACAGACAGGATGGGATGTGGATGGTACAGGGGTTTGAGCAGCACCCCACAGTCAGCACAGAAGACAGTGAGGAGTTTTAAGCAGGGAGAGAGTGTAGTGAAGAGGCCACTTGGAAAGCAAATGGGGGTTGGTAGGAAAGGGGAGAAGAAACAGGGAGACTGATCAGGAAGAAGGCTGATCAATGGACAGGAAGGAGTCTGGAGCAGAAAAGGGGGGATCAGAGGCGACAGAGGCAAGGCCAGGAGAGGAATCCTCAGAACCTGCTTGTGACTGAATACACAATGGAAGTGAAATAGGGAAGTCAAGGACGAGTTCCCCAGGTTGCCCATCTGGGCCATAAGGTGGATGTTAGGGCTATCCATTCTTTTATCCACCCATTATTCCACCTATCTATCCATCTACCCATCCATCCACCCATCCATCCATCCTTCCACCCTTCCATCCAACCATCTATCCATCCACCCATCCATTCATCCATCCTTCCATCCATCCATCCTTCCATCCATCCATCCTTCCATCCATCCACCCATTCATCCATCCTTCCATCCAGCCAGCCATCTACCCAACTCTCTATCCACCCACCCACCCAGCCACCTATCTGCCCATTCTTCCATCCATCCAGCCATCCATCTACCCAACTTTCCATCCATCCATCCATCCATCCATTCTTCCATCCATCCAGCCATCCATCTACCCAACTTTCCATCCATCCATCCATCCATCCATCCATCCATCCATCCATCCATCC
>NW_023270415.1:80770019-80804690 GCF_011800145.1 Mirounga leonina
CCATCCATCCATCCATCCATCCATCCTTCCATCCATCCACCCATCCATCCTTCCATCCATCCATCCATCCATCCATCCATCCATCCATCCACCCACCCACCCAGCTCTCCATCCACAGGCACATACACCCATCCACCCATCCTCTGTCCATCTACTTTCTCAAAGTCATTACAGGGGGTGGGACAGAGTGAGGCATAGAAACTCAGCCAAGAGAGGCAGAAGGGATCGGTGGGGAAAGGGGGGGAGTCAGGGAGCCTCCTGAAGTGGGTGGGACTGAACTTGGGCTTTGGTGAGGGGGGTGTCCACAATGACTTTTTGAGTGAGGCTCCAGTCCCGCTATAGGGTGGCATGGGGGATCTGCTGCGCATTGGATGGGTGTTCAGCTCACTCAAGCTGCCTCAGTGTCATTCCACTTTGGAAGGGACCCACACACCAGCCTGAATATCAGCCACCATCTGAACAGCCCTGCTTCCAGGCTCAGGTCTCCCTGCCCCCAGCTGTAGTCATGGGTCACAGGCCAGCTGGCCCAGAGTGAATGAGAAACAGACCTCCAATTGCTCACAGCTGGGAGTGGGAGGGCAGCAGAAACCCACAACCCTCCTAGCAGGGAAAAGGCATCTGAGCCAAGGAGCAGTTCAGCACCCAGGACAGCACCTGGGTCCTGGTGCCTGAGCCGAGGACCCAGGTGTCCGTCCTTGGTGCAGACACAGAAGCACTGACCTCATCAGCAGGACAGCCGCCCTTTCCTGAGCCTTTGCTCACGCTACCCTCACCCAGAGCTGCGGGGCGGGTCCTGTCAAGACCATGGTCTGCAGAGGGCTCAGAGAGGGGAAGTAACCTGCCCAAAGCCACCAGCTTGTGAGCTGTGGGGTCAGAATTCGACCCTGACGCCCAGCGACACAGCCAGCTCTTAACAACCCCATGCCCCCCACAGAAGTTCTGACATCACAGATGTGCTCTGAGGTAGGTCTGACCCTCTGCACACATCCGGTCCCCTAAAGGAAGCTTATGCATGGATTCAGTTACACGCTTCGTCACAAGCCACCTGCATGGATCTGGTGCCTCCGAGGGAGGTCACGTGCTGTACGGAGCACAGCAGCTTGGGTCCAGCAGGTCGCACATCACAGCCCGACTGCGTGACCTGGGGCATGTCGCTGGCCTCCCTGAGGCTCTGGGGCCTGGCCATCCCATCTGTGCGGCCCAGGCATAGCCCAGCCAAGGGGACATTGCACTGGTCTTGTGTTCACCATCTGACAGAGTAGTGTCCATGCTTCCCCTGCCTGGGCTCAGATCAGCCTTCCTGGATGGTAGCCAAATGCCCCCTTGGATGCGATCTGCGCTCAGGCCTGTCCCTCCACATCTACCCTCTATCCCTCCACCTCATACAGGAGGGGAGGAGAGGTGGGCAAGCTGGGAGCCCCAGGAGCAGCAGCAGGGACCAGGCTAGAGTGGAGAATGATCCCAAGAGAGCAGGAGAGATCACCTGGAGAGGAATGGGGGAGACAAACCGGCACTCAGCCTCCACCAAGCCTGCCCCTCTCTACCCCAGCGGCAAACCACCACTGGGTCTCTCCACTGACTTCAAGAGCAAGAGGCGGGTGGGCCGCCAGATGCGCAGGCGAGGACATATGGTGGAAGCGGAGGCAGCCCTTTGATGGGGAGCTCTGTGGATCCAGCCCCTGGTCCCCTCCTGGCACAAGGCAGGGCCCCACCCCCAGCCACCTCTGCTCCAGCCCCCCAGCACCTGCTGCCTCCCCAGCAGGGAGGGAGCCACATGCAGAGACTCCAGCTCCTGCCGGGGGCCGGGGGCCGACTGTCCAGGAGAAGCAGACCTCACTCAGTTCAGCATCCAGCAGCAGGACGAGGGGCAGAGGGCGGGACAAGGGTCACCTGAGGGGCTGACCTCTCGGCTCCCCAGAGACCTTCTGGTAAAGCATGGACAGACTTCCTTAAGGAGGCGAGACGGTTTCCCCACTGAGCATCACTGCCTCTGAGAAGGGAGAGGGGCCTGCAAAGGCCACACAAGGCGCTAAGAGCAATGGAATGGGGCCATTTTGAAAGGCAGGAGGTCCCCAGGACCCAGGCAGGGGCTGCTGGGTGGGTGGATGGTTGGGGCCTCAGAACAGCCCCCCACAACCCACATTGGGGAGGCGTCCTCGTTCACATCAAGCCCTCATGACCCACATGGTGGGCACCGCCCTTTCCCAGTGGTCAGACGGATGCCAACAGGGAGGCCACAGCACCGACCTGGGAAATGTGGTGGCATGGGCTGAACTGTGTCCCCAAATTCATACGCTGAGGTCCTGGCCCCCAACACCCCAGGACGGGGCCTTTACGGAGGTGCTGGTGTTGGTGAGCTCATACGGGTGGGTGCTAATCCACCATGACTGGTGTCCTTAGAAGACGGGAAATGTGGACGCAGGTATGCAGGGAGAAGGCCGTGTGGACATGGGGACGGCTGTCTGTCCACTAGCCAAGGAGAGGAACAGGTGCTCCCTCACAGCCCTCAGAAAGAGCCAGTCCTGCCAGCACCTTGACCTTGGACTTCTGGCCTCCAGACGGTGGGACAGTAAACAGTGGTGGTTGCGGCCGCCCCGTCTGTGGTGATTAACAGATCCCGGCCCGGGTCCATCTCCTTGCTGGCCCTGGAGAGTGGCCTCCTGATGGAGAGCTCAGGGGTTGAGGTGATTCTCGGCCTCGTCCAGCCCAGCCCTGGGCACCCTTTGCCAGAGCATAGCTGTCCCGTCCGCCTCCACCCGGCCTGCCTCAAAGCCCGCACTGCCCTGGACGTCTGTGGGCCCTGCACCTGCTCTCCCAGGGTCTGGGTACAGGATGACAAGGCCCAAAAGCTGCTGTCTGCAGACCTGTGAGGGGGGCTGCTCAGCTGTGGCTGTCACACCCCACGATGGGGGCAGTGGCTTCTCCAAGGCCTCCAGGACCAGAGGTGCTGAGGCCCCGCAGCAAGGGGCCACAGGTCACTCTCTGGGAATGAGGCTGGAGTCCCCCAGCCCTCTACCCAGGTCCCGTTCCCATGCAGCTGTCATGAGACCTCCAATGGCCGGGTTCCCAAGACAGAGTAGCCCCGTCCTGATGGCTGCCTGCCTCGGTCCTGCCAGGGATGGTGCTGGGCACTACACGGGCGCTGACCGCGACCCTCAGGACAGCCCGTTTCAGACATGCAAACACCGAGGCTGGGCAATAGCAGCCGCCCTCCCAGCCCTGGTGTGCGTTGGGACAAAGCTGCCCAGGGACCAGGCAGGACGGAAAGGGCAGGGACCCCAGCCCCACCTCCCACCCAGGTAGGGTCTCCGGCCTGCCTCAACCTGGCTCTCCGACGCTCTGGGTGCTCTGGGGACGGCAGCCCCTCCAAAGAGCCGCTGCGATTAATCACTCTTAAATGACAACCACGCATGGAACGAGCTGATGGGGCTGACGGCAGGGGACCAATTAACAAGAATTACGCTCTGGACTGGGGCCCGTTAGTGTCCGCTGTGCGGGTCAGCCGCCGCCTGGGCAGTGACCGCCGAAGTAATCCACTGGCTGCGGAAGAGCTGCCCCTCTCCGTCCCAGGCCCGCTTCCGGCTACTCCGAGAGGCCACGGCCCCTCTCAGGCCTGCTGGGCTCTGCGGTCGGGTACAGTTTCCGTCTGGGAAGGGGGCTTGCTCAGCGCGTGCTCCTCCTTCTGCCCACTGTGCCCTCCACTCAGAGAACTCCCGCTCGCTCTCAAACCCCGCTCCGGCACTGCCGCCTCCTCCAGGAAGCCTGCCCCCAGCCCATGCTTCCTTCTGCCCCAAAGCGGCTGCTGTTGCTGCCAGCTCAGCCCCTCCCTCCCACTAGGACACCGGGGGCCCCGCTGCCCCGAGCCGGGCAAGGCTTCCTGGAAACGAGAGGACCAAGGGGAGGGAAGCAGCGGTGCCCACCGTGGGTCCTGCCACCACCCTCAGGCCGCCACAGGCTCTGTGTCCACCCTGGAGAAGGACGGCTGCCGGGCCATTGGTCCAGGGGGCACGCACACAGGTGCCCCCCCCGCCTGCTCCCCCTTCCACTAAAAGGAGGGTAGAGGGTGTGCCCCCAGCACAGGGCGTGTGAGGCGGCCGGCCTGCAGGTGGGGCAGGTGGGCCTGGCTGAGCAGAGTGGAGGGGTGGCCGCAGGGCCTGCAGAGGTGCTGGCCAGGTGAGAAGTGAGGCCCTGGCTCCTCCCACCCCCACCCCTGCATTCTCTGGGACTCCAGGCCCCACGGAAGGAGCCGAAGCTGGAGTCAGAGCAGGGGCAGGGAGCCGGTAGTAGGGCGCCCCACAGCAGGCCCAGAACCTGGGAGAGCTCTCTTCCAAGACGGACAGGCCGGCCCCGGGGAGACACCACGCACCCCCTGCCGCTGGGGGCACCAGTGAAGGTCACACGGGCTCACCCTTGGGGACGCCCCCAACACGCGCGTACCCCCTTCCAAGCAGCATTGTAGCGCCCTGCCTTCGATACAGCACAACGCGGGGACCCCACACAGTGGGTAGCACCTTCGTCACAAAGGACAGAAAACAAAGTGAACGAAAAGAAATTCAAAGAACCAGTCGGTGCAGCAACAGAAGGAAACTCATGACAACTAACACTATCCTCAGACACAAAGATGCCCCCGGGGCAGTCTGGAGGGGGAAGGCCTGGGCAGCGGAGGGCAGCCAGGGAGGCAGGTGCCCCAGGCCCTCCAGGCCGCGGCCCCAAGCCCTCAGGCCCCGCCTTGAGGCCTCCAGGCTCCGCCCACGCCCCGCCCCGAGGCCCCCAGGCCCCGCCCCCAAGGCCTCAGGTCCCGCCCCTAGGCCTCAGGCCCCGCCCCCAAGGCCTCAGGCCCCGCCCTCTGCACCTGGCTGCCGCACACAAGGTTGGTGCTGGCCCAGGCGCTGATGGAGTAGCTGCACCAGGACAGGAGCCATGTCCCAGAGCCCCGCCTGAGCGTGCTGTCCGCCCAGGACCAGCCAGGCGGGAGTGTGGGGCGTGCGGGCCCAGGGTGGCATGGGCGGGAAGGCTGGGACAGGCCTGCTGCTCTGCCCACTTCCCAGCTGCCCGGCCAGCACCAGGAGCAGGGCCTGGGGGCCAGAAAGGTCATGGCTCCGGCAGGCAGCGACAACCACGGCCCGCAGTGCACGCGGCACACTCTGGCTCGCTCGCCCAGACACCCACTGAGGGACTGAGGGACTCGCCCACGGAGCTGCCACCAAGTGTGGCATCGGGCCTCCCTCCTGGGCCCGGGCACCAGGACCTGCGCCTCCTCTCCCTCCCGGGGACAGGGCCTGGGTGGAGCCGTAGCTTGCTGGCTCTTCACTCCATGCCTGCCACTCGAAGCTCGGGCAGTCACCCCCCCTTTCTGAGCCTCAGTGTCCTCATGCGACAGTTGGGGGTGTCACAGCCCAGCATGGCTTCTCTGAAGGTGGATATCCGCCTGGACCCAGACAGTGCATTTCTCTGCACACCCGTCCCCTCGGCCTCAAGCTGCAGGGCCAGGAGTCCCAGGCCAGCAGCGCCTGCATACAGCGGGCGCTCACCGAAGCTGGAGCCTCCTTGGGGGCCAGGGCAGCTGGAGGCCTCTGTGTGCCTGACCCGAGGCAGGCCCTCACCCGCTGGGCTCTGCTGTCCCATGTTATGGTGGTCCAGAAGGGCTCGGGGAGGGGGGCCTGGAACCCCGTCTCCAGCAGCCAGGGACTCATCGGGGAGAAGTGAGCAAAGGGAAAGGAGGGAGGGGTTGGCAGGGGTGAGGGGGTGACGGGCATTTGGGCATCAGGTGCTGGCTTCGGACTCGGTGGGCCCAAGGGCAGCCCCCGCCCCCATGCAGGGACCCCTGCTGGCACACAGGGCCTTGGGCACTGGTCCTGGTCCCGCGAGGATGCCCAGGGGTTCTGGCCAGGGGGCTGGGCGGGCACCTGCACGCGGGACTCCTGGGCCAGCCTCTGTGCCCCCTGGGCCATGCATCTCTGTGCCCTCTCCCAGCCGGATCTCGGTCCCTCTGCCCCTTCAGCCCCTTCCCTCTGACCCACCGGCACCCTCATTCTGCACCCCCCACCCAAGGCTGCCCAGCCCCCACCCCACTCCTCAGAAGCCGCTTCCCATGCAAATGTATTCAGAATACATGACATTTCAGAAACATCTATTTGTATATATTTAGACTCCATTTCAAAAGAATTATTCAAAATCGGAGCCATTTGGATAGATGGGTGTGGAACGGATTGTTTCTTAAGTGTTCACGTTAAAAATACCATGTTTTCTAAGTGGATCACAAATGCTGTAATTATTGAAATGGGCACATTCTGCTGGGGGAAAATTACAGAATCATGACTTGATTTACGGATTCTGTGTCCTGAGGACAGGGCTTGAGGGCACCTGCCCCAGGACGGGGCTCCGAGGCGGGGGGCGGGGCTCCGGGGCAACCACCCAGAGACAGGGCATGCGGAGTCACGGAGAGCTGGTGGCTTTGACAGCTGACCACTGAGACCCCCGAGCACCTGCACACCTGCCTCTCCCAGCCTCATGCAAGGCCTCACCAGACTGCCTCCTCTTCCTTAAATATGGCCCCCAGCCCTGGCCCCGGGGCCTTTGCACATGCTACTCCTGCTGTCTGAACCATCCTAGTCCCCTTCTCCTTCTGGGTCTCCTTCTGGTCAGGCGTGTCCTGTGCCTCAGGGTATAGATCCCCACCCCATGCTGCTGCCCTCTGGGATCAGGACAGGTGGGCTTGTCGCAGCTCCCCTCTGAGCCCCTGACTTCTGGTGGGTAGGGCTCACTCATGCCAGGCAGTGTCACTGGTGGGGACAGAGGTGGGCCAGGGAGCCAGACTCCACGCACTGCAGTCCTCACTCACTGGCTGCAGAAAGCAGGCTAGGGGACCACTCTCACGCATGCGTGCAGGGATGAGACCAGCATCCCTCTGAGGGGTGCCCGGAGGGGCCGGGCAGAGCACGTGCCACATGCCAGACCCAAAGCAGGTGCCCTACCAGGGTCGGTCGCTCCAGCAGAAGGTCTTGCTGGTGAACGAAATCCAGCCCATGTTTTCACACCAGAGCAACCCTGACCACCCACTGGCTCAGTCTGGACCCAGCACCTCCGGGCACATGGGGGGAGGTCCACTGATGGGACCTCCCCCGGGTCGGGGGGGGCGCGACATTAGGTAGAAGGCTCCAAACGGACTCCCGCGGCCCAGCCTTGCCACTTGGGGGCTACGAGGGGGACAGGCACGCACAGCCAGGCTTCCGAAGGCCACTGACCGGGCGCTGCGCAAGTACATGCAGGCCCAGTCACACGGCGAGCCTCGGCAGAGTCAGCAGGGGGTCGGCTGAGTGTGCTGTGGGGAGACACGCGAGTGGGAGGGTGAGTGCAAGACAGGCCCCCAGGAAGCCGTCCGGGCCATGGCCACACGCGCACGCGCACACGCACACAGGATGATCCGTTCCCCGGAGACACATCACCATTGTTACGTTATCAGCACCGTGTTTCTCCGGAGGTGGGATTATGGGGAGCTTACATCTTGTTTGATTTTTGTTTTTGTGTTTTGGCTACAAGGAGCTTCTGTAATGAAGACAAAATCTGAGCAGGGAAGGCTTTTAAGAGCCCACTCCTGCTCTTCCCAGCTGCCCTGGGAGAGTGGGGCGGGGGGTGTCCGGGGCCGGGACTCGTGCCCCCAGGAGGTCATGGAGGGGACCAGCCCCCCGGGCCCCGCCTGGACCCCATTCCCTCGTGTCTGCACTGCGTCTCCCCGGGCAGCCTGCGCCAGGCAACCTCTGAATGTGTCAGGCACGGAAACCCCACCAATTACCCCCCCATCCCATCTCTGTGACTCAGTCCCCAGGCCCCCTCCTGCTGGAGGCTCCAGGACAGCCATGGGAACAAATGAAGGCCCACAGACATCCAGCTCCCCAGCCCCCGGCCTCCACACAGGTGTCCCCCGTGTCCCCAGATGGTCCACCGCTCCTCCCAGAGAGCCCCAGACTCCCCCCGCTCTGGGCAGAGCCACACTGACACCTGATTGCCCCAAGCTCCTCCCTCATTTCCTGGAATCAGTAACAAAGACGCATTCATCACCTGCATGCACCAGACACTGTCCTAGTGCTGACAGTCAGTGTGGAGGCCACACTCCAGTAGGAGGAGCCAGGTGAGAAGCAGGGAAAATCCACAGGGTACAGGGGGGTGATAGAGAGTAGGAGAAAAAGAAGCAGGGGTCAGAGTCGGCCGGCAAAGTCGTCACACGAAGCTGACTTTTCCGTCCAGACCTGAAGGCACAGAGGGAGGAAGCAAGCAGATTTGGGAGAACAGTCCAGGCAGGAGGGCAGCACATGCAAAGGCCCTGAGGCACAGGGCATCTGGGCGTCCCTGGAATGAGGGGGCAGCGCTGGCGTGGTCTGAGCGATGGAGAGCGGGAGTGAGGCCTCGGGGCCTCAGGACCTTTGCATGTACTGTTCACAGCATCTGGGGTGCTCATCCCCAGATACAGGCCTTGCCCACCCCCACCTCCTGCAGGTCTTCACTCATTTGTCAGCAAGAGTCTTGCTGACCGTCCTCAGGGGGCGCGTCCCTCTTCATGCCCACTGGCCATACCCTCCCCCGCCTCGTCTCTCCCCACTCGGTTATCCGCGTGTGGTGCTGGGTGTCTCCAGTACTCCTGTTCATGTGGTCCTCCCGACTACAGCGTCAGCTCTGTGAGGGCGGGACACTGGCTGGCTCAGAGAGGGGCTCATATTTTGGGTGGTTGCCCTGGTAAACATCACCCTATAAGGAATCCTCGGCGTCACACGATCTACTCCATCTACAGGGCCTGGCGTGAAGGCAGCTCCCACGGCATATGCACGTCCCCCGACTCTGCCCCGCCGCGCGAGCGGGTACCGCACCCCCGGAGCCTCGGTCTCCTTACCTACAAAACACGGTCCCAGATGGGTCTCGTGGACTCGACGGAGGTGACGCCTGTGGGCCCTGCTGACTTCGTGCTGTGAGCACGCACACTCTCCTTCTTGCTAAGAAACTGTGCCCCAAACTCCAGGGGATCGGGCCCCGATACTGCTGCCCTGGTGTCCTGGGGAGCCCCCCGTGCGACCCCGCGTGAGAGCGGGAGGAAACGCTGCATCTTGGTTGAGCGGGCACCTCTCTCTGGGCGGCGTGCTTGCGACGATACCGCCCGCGGGTAGCGGGCAGTGCTCACCGTGTCTTCCTCGGGCAAGTGTCAGAGTTGGGGTGCAGGCAGGTCTAAGACGATCAGCTGTCTCTTGCCCTTGCCTCCCGTGCTGCGCCACGGGCCTGGGTCTGCGCGTTCTTGCTCAGGGCGGCCGTGAGCCCCGGCCCGTGGAGGGAGCCCAGCCACCTCCCCTAATGATGGGGCTCTAGAGGAACCCCGCTCACAGCATTAGTGCTCCTGCATGCCCCCGTCCCTTCTCTAGGAGGAGGTGGGCCCCGGAACTCCTGCCTCCATTACCCCTGCCCCTTCCAGGCTGCATGGGAAGTGCTCCATCACCAGCAGCCCCTCTCCCACTGCCTCCCACCCCCTTTCTCTCCACTAGCTGAGCTCTGCGCTGAGGCGCCATCCAGCTGGGCTACAGAGGACAGAGGGACGGTCCCACCTGCTGCCCCGCCCACCATGCTGCCAGCGCTCCCCAGAACCCCGCTCTCCAGCAGAGCCCTCAGTGGGACACAGCCCTGCCCTGCCTGCAGCGCCCACCTCCACCCCCAGGATCGCCCCCACATGCCTCCCGCCTCCTGCAGACCCCATGCAAGTTGGTGCAAGAAGATGCAGATTCGCCAGGCACCAGCGGGGCCTGGGGATGGGAGGAGAGGCGCAGGTCTGGGGAAGGCTCCCAGGGGAGGTCCTGGGGATGAGGGCAGGTGGAAGGGGAGAGTGTGGACTGACCAGAGCTCCGAGGTCAAGGTCGGGCTGAACCTCTTCGGCATTCCAGCCGCAGCGGTCAGCGGCCACACCTCTGCCCCATCTCCGACCAGAGCGGATCCCTTTCCTGCAGAACAGTGTGGTCCAGGGTCAGCCCTGGGAGGAGCCAGCCCCCTCCTCAGCTTGTCTGTGCCTCCGTGTCCCCTTCTAGAGGGGCCGATCACCCACCTTCCCGAGGTCACCCGCGTGCGTGCTGAGCTCGGAGCCTGGGACCGGGCCCCTGTGCAGAAATGACAAGTGTCTTGGGCACCTGGGTGACTCAGTTGGTTAAGCAACTGCCTTCGGCTCAGGTCATGATCCTGGAGTCCCGGGATCGAGTCCCACATCGGGCTCCCTGCTCAGCGGGAGTCTGCTTCTCCCTCTGAGCCTCCGCTCTCTCTATCTCATTCTCTCTCTCAAATAAATAAATAAAATCTTTAAAAAAAAGAAAGAAATGACAAGTGTCTGGCTTTTGCAGAGCCTGCCGCCATCATCCTCATTGCCCCAGATGAGAGGCCACAGGGGACGAGAGGAGCCGCGGCCGGGGGGGGTTCTCCTGTCCTGTCCGCACTCGGGCCCCACCCCGCAGTCCCTCACATAAGGCAGCAGCTAGCAGGAGGCTCCCAACCCCAAAGAATGCCACCCCCCCCACCCCAGGCGTGCTTCTCATTAGAATGACACCATTTGACATAGTTTCCTTTGGTTTCAGGTAGAAAGATCCAGACCCCATGTGAACGGCCAGAGTCTATTGCAGAGACGTGACACACCTAACATTCCGAAACACCATGTCACCCCTTGTGCCCCCTCCTGGGAGGTGTGCCTGCAGGCTTCCACAGCTGTTCCCACCCCCGGATTGCTGGCTCGGGCGGGGCCGCGCCAGCGCACCCGTCCAGTGCCAGGGATACCGCTGGCTCAAGCTCGGCGGCCACCCCGACCCGGTGCTCCTGGGAGCCCTGCCGCTCCAGACCCTGCAAGGAGCACTCTCCCGGGTGTGGCTAGTCCCGTTCGAGGGGGCATGGTCCCCAGGGACGCCCCTGCTTCAGAAGCCAAGCCCAGAGAGCTGGCCAGACACTCCGGGGAGCGAGCTGGGCTGGAGCCGGCAGTCGGGCAGCTCACTGGGCAGGGGGGACCCTGAGGCCACAGCCGCCTGGACAGTGAGCTCCACCTCCTGCAGAGGCTGGGAAGCCAGACCCCGAAGCCAGCTCACCCACGGCCATGGCCCCGGAAGCTGGGAGAGCCAAATTCAACGCTCTCTGGAAGAGAGTTTCCCAATTCCAGGTAAAGCCGAGCCATGGATGCATCATCAAACATCATCAAACCAGCACAGCGAGAAGAGGTCAGATAACCAAAGAACGTAAACATAAGAACAGATGCACCAAAAGTCGGGAGAATGAAGGATATGGCCGTAGATAGGCAACAAGAGGCCGTTAACAATGAACAGACACATCTAAAAAAGAAATAAACTTTAGAAATGAAAACCGTAATTTTTGAAGACTTAGCTGACGGGGGGGTGAGGCAGATTTCACCCACTGTAAGGTGAAGACGGACCCAAGTAGGTTCAGTGGAACTCTATAAGACAGACGGGCTGGAAACCAAAGAGCCAGGGCCAAGGTCATGGGGTGGCCGGGGAGGTCTGACACGGGTGTGGTCAGCGCCCCGGGAGGGCCAGAGGCAGCGTGTAAGGAATGACGGCCGCCACCGGTGGAACTCACGAGGACAGGAGTCCACCGGTCTAAAAAGCACAAAAGGCAGAAGGAGCGATGCCGGGAAGGAAGAGAAAATCGCCCAAGACGTGAGATAAAGGAGCGTCCAGTGAGCACCCACACGACCCCCAGCTGTGAAGCCCTGAGGGGCACCGGCCATGCGAGCACCAGGGCCCGGGGCGCAGGGGCAAGAAGACAGCGGAACCCAGGGAGGCAGACGCGCTCGCTCGGCGGG
Source organism: Mirounga leonina (assembly GCF_011800145.1). NCBI lineage: Eukaryota > Metazoa > Chordata > Mammalia > Carnivora > Phocidae > Mirounga > Mirounga leonina. Next base: position 80,781,844 of record NW_023270415.1, read on the forward strand.
AGGGAGGCGCCAGGGCTCAAGGCCACCCAGGCGCAAGCCTTGCTCAGGAAGGGGCCTCGGCCTAACTTCAGACTCGGTCACAGGGACCGAGTGGACACCTGGCAAAAGCTCAAGGAAAACAAATGAAAAACTGAAATAAAGCAGATACAAAAAATTTAAAAAAGAAAAGAAAAGAAATGAACTAATTTTAAAACATGCAACTGATTATAGAACCGTGACAATGAGGTGTGATTAGATTCGATGAGGGATTAGATCCTGGACTTTTACAGACTGCTGGGATCTCAGTACCACCTGAACGGGGTCTGGGCTCAGCCAGTAACGCTCGATGAGGGTGGGTTTGCGGCGGCCGCTGACGGCCGAGTGCCGCGCCGAGGGTTAAGGCGTGACAGGCGCCAAGTGGCGGATCCCCAGGCAGTAAAGGAGCAGCGACGACCGGGGAGTGTGGCCGGAAGCATGCGGTGACTCTGCATCCTTTCCTGCAATGTTGATGTACGTCAGAATTGTTTTTCAAAATAGAAAAGTTAAAAACTCCAGTTCTAAAAAAGAAGCTTTCACAAACAAAGATAAATACAAATCAAACGACGCTGGGAGAAACGCGTGCTGATACATCAACAACAGACTGAGCCCAGCGGCAGAAAGAGAGGGTCACAGCACAGTTCTTAAATCCAGCCGCAACAGAAGTGTCGGAAGCCTGGAGGCACAGAAATACCGACGATGAGAGAACAGAAAGCCCTGTGAAGACACGAATCCCGAGGAAGCTGCCACACACAGCCACGGACGCCACGTGGAACAGAAAGGTCGCTTCGTAGGCCGAAAGCTCCACTTCACTGAGATGAGACAGCAGTCCTACCTCATACGCAGCCTAAAAATTCCAGCCGTAGAATACAGAAAACCAGCCTTCAGAGAGCCACGGGGAGGACTGCCCAAATCCCACACCCCGTACAAGCGTTCAGCTTGTGATTCAGCTTGTGACAGGTCAGGTGGACCATGGAGGGCACAGGCATGGAGGATCTGCGCTCGCAAGGTAATGAGCCCCTCTCCTCACGCACACGAGGGGCACTCATGCAAGTGGGATTCTCTAAGCCGTAAGGCGAGTCTTCACAAATTTCAAAGAACCAGCATCACATAAAAGAAATTCTCTGAACAAAATGCAATCCTTGGAAGGTCATGTAAAAAGAGCGCATGTAAAATGCCCCGGCATCTAGACGTTTCACAATTCGCTTCTTAATAACTCATGGGTCAAAGCAAACACCACGCGCATGCAAGCGTTAAGCTGAGCAATATAGGGTGTCCCACGTGCGGGGCGCAGGGTGCGCAGCCTGCAGACGGGGTGATAGAAGGAGAGGGGCGGGAGCGTCGGGGCCATGGAAGCAAGAAGAAGGGGTGCAGGAAGCACCGGAGGGAGGGGAGAGGAGGGGCGATAAAGAGAAAACATGGCCCACTAGCTGGAATCGGCACGAAGCAGAACACGGAGGCAGCAGACACGAGTGACCAAGACGAACTCTAGGGAGACTGATGAGGGCGAGGCGTCCGTGGACAAGCAAGGCTGGGCACGAGCAGGTGCAGAGTAGGGACAGAGCCGAGGTTGTGCAGGTAACAAGAGAGCAGACTCAGAACAAGAGAGAACCCGCGTGGCTTCGAGGGGCTGTGACCGTGGAGCGTCTAACAGAGAAGAACAGAGGACGGCCCCTGACTCACCACGTGAGGCTGATGTAAAGTTGATACAAAATCGGACAAGATCGGGGACAGCAGGGACACGCGGAGGCCAATGTAGGGACACAAATCCTTAAATCATGACCACATTACATTCTCCCTCGACAGTGGATTATTGTTACAGCTATTTGCCCCGGCCATGTTGATTCTGCCCCAGAGACGCAGGATGGTCCGGTCCAGAAATCCGTGAGCCTCCATCACCACGCTCATGCTCAGGGAGCGAACGAGGACGCGAAGAACCGTCTCACCGGAGCAAGAGCATGTTTGAGGACATGGAACGCCCGTCCAGGATTTAACATAAACCACCCCAAACCCTTCTCAAGCCCTTTGCCAACGTCCTCGGTCTGAGAGGAGGATAGACAGTAAATGCGCACTCTTTCCTGACGGGGCCTGTCACAACCCCGCCACCCCCCCACCCCGCCAACACCGCCAGGGCTGCGCGCCCGCAGCGCCCACGGGAAGCCGGCGTCATAAGGATGCACCAGATGGACACACAACTGAAGGAAAGCCGAAGGCTGAACGGAGCCCTGCAAACGCCGAGACCCTAGCGTTGGGAGGACACACATTCCGTTCACGGGATCACACACGCGTGTGCACGCGTCATTCACAGAAACAGACAAAACCACACGTTTAGGAACAAACCCCTGAAAAGATAGGAAAGCTACACATGGAGGAAATCGTTGTTCAGATATATCTAACAGCATTAAAGAAGGTAGAGACATGGAGAGCGACGCGCCGTTCGCAGACGGGAAGACCCGGCGTCGCAAAGATCAGCTCCTCCCAAATGATCTCGAGTCAGGTTGAGCCCAGTAAAACTGCCAGCCGGCTTCCTGACAGAACCCGACGGGAGGATCCTAGGACGCGTGGGAGAGTGAAGGGCCGAGAAGGAACGTGCGGGCGAGGCGAGGCCAGCAGACCGCAGAGGCAGGGGGGCCAGAGAGAGCGGCGCGCGGAGCCCGACGGGGACACGGGACACCCGCGGAGGGTGGGGGGACACGGGAGGGCGTCTCACACGCAGTGCGGGGCCACTGCGTGAGTACCGTGAGGAGGAATGTGAGCAGCCAACGACGAGAGTATCTTCAGACTTGGGATGCAGGGAGCCCACGAGTGCACATGACGCCCGGGAATCATCGAGAGGCCCCACAGGGACAGGCAAGGAAAAGCCACAGCCGGGAGGTGGTATTCGGTACAGACCCGCAAAGCACTAGGGTCTATGCAGAGCACACACTCGCCCATATGTGTGTGTGTATACATTCCAGAAAGCATTAGGAAGGGAAAAAACAAACAATCCAATTTTTAAAATGGGCAAAAGGCATGAACAGACTTTTCACAGCAAAGGAAACACAAACATAAACATATGAAAAATTCCAGCCTCGTTAGTAATCAGGGAAATGCAAATGAAGACCACAATTAGATACTATTTTACACCCACCACATTGGCAAAAATTAAAGAATCTGACAATGTCAAATAGCAGATAGGCAGTGTGGAACCTGTGACGGCCGGCAGCCACGTGGAAAACCGCTCCCCAAGCCTGGGACACCCGGGACGCCCGCGACCCTGGTCTGAGCTCCCCCCACGAGGCAGACACAGTCTCAGAGCAGGGCTGTGCGCTTGACCGAAGAGCTGGAAACGCGCTGCGTCCCGCTGGGAGAAGAGAGAAATAACGCTTTGATCTTGTCGCTCTAGGCAGCTCGATGCACCCATGAGAACTACACGGCACAGCTATGCACAAGCACGTGGACAAGTCTTGGAAACGAGGCTGAATGAAAAAGGCAAAGTCTTGGAAGAATACAAATGGCCTCATTTTTATGCAGCTAAAAATAGGCAAAACTAGACAATCCATTGTTCGGCCATCAACACCTTTTACCAACACTGTCTGTTTAAAATAACACAAAACTAGTTTAAAGTAGGTAAAAGCCAGGGAATCACAAACACGGACTTTAGGGAGAGCTTGTGGGGGTGAGAGCGGAGGGCAGGATGGGGCCGAGCTCCCACAGATGCGCAGGGATGAAGTGGGGTGTCCGGTTAGGGGATGCAGGACGCAGGCTCATCATGTCACACCGTCCACGGCAAACCTGTAACATGTACACTGTCTATCACATAGCATTCTGCAAAAAGACCATAAAAATGACACTAACAACTGCGAGGGTTTCATCCATACGTGGCTTAGGCCATCACGGCAACCTTCCCTGTGTGAACGTGATTCTAAAGTCCCCTGCTCCGAGATTCTAACGCACTAAATTCACGATTCTCGTCATCCGATGATGTCACCTCCCAGCCCAATGTTAAGATCCTGACATCCCAGCATGAGATTCCCCAACCCTCAGGTTCCAAAGACCCATCCCATAAAGGTCCCAGAAGGCACATCTGCTTGCCAAGGCCACGTGAGGCCCATGCTCGCTGGCCAGCGCTGCAGAGGGCCGGCCTCCCTCCCCCACAGCCCACACTCCCCACCAAGGCGGACCCCCAAAGACAGCAGGGCTGTCCTCCCCACCAGAGGCCCTCACAAACTTCGTGCTGTGCGGATGGCCTGCGGTCCCCTTTCTCTTGAGCCAAACCAAAGATGCTCCAGCAGCTGGATCCCCCTGCCCCAGCCCCAGCCTGCCCCCAGAGCAGGAACCAAGGGCCAGCTTCCAAACCTCTGCCCAGCACATGCCCAGCAGGCTGTCTCCTCCCCTCCACCTCCCCCAGATGCCTCTGGGCACAGTCCTGGCTTCTGCCAGAGGAGGAAGGCCGGACCAAGCCCTCGGCCTAGGGTCCAGCAGAAGGGTTCCAATCAAGTGTAATTTGGAGAAAGCCCCTTAGCCATGCTGAGTGTTGGCCCTGTCTTCACCCACAGACTGGGCCATCCCCGGACTCCCCGAGGATTCAGTGAGATAGTGTCCACACAAGGCAGAAGCTGCCTTGCCCAGCACGGACACCAGTCCTGGACCCAGTGCATCCACAAAGCCCGAGCCTGGGCGCCCAAGGGGCTGGAAGGAGGGGGGGCAGGAGGTGGGGACTCATCCAGGGGCCTGAGATGGAAGCTGAGGCCTGACAGTGGGATGAAGATGGGGGACGCAGCTGACACCTCCCCAGGGCAGGGGGATACAAGGAGGTCATTGGAGAAGGCAGCCCAGATGTGAAAGAAAATCCTGGACATCTAGGATTGGGGGCAGTGGGCTGAGGCCCTGTTGGGGTGGGACTGAACCGCCGGGGAGAGCTGGGAGAGCAGGCCCGGAAGGGGTGTCCAAACCTGGAAGGTCACCGAGGTCAGCTGGGAGGACGGGACGGGACTGCGGCCCCTCCCCATCTCAGTGGCAGGCTGCCCCTCCCCCAGAACCGAGTCCAGGGAATGGAGGCGCGGACTGGCAAGTTCCCAGACCCCCAGGGCGGGCAGGGTCTGGCAGAGGCCAGGAAAAGAGGGGACGGTGAAAGCCAGGGGTGGATGGAGGGGTCACGGTGGAGCTAGGGGGCGACGGTGGAGATGTGGATGTTGCACGGTGTTCAGGACGCCCGCTGCCCTCCTGCTCCCCCCCCCCCCCCCCCCCCGCCACGGCAGGGCCGGCTCTGGATCGCTTCAGTCAGGGCACGAGAGCAGGAGACACTCACTGCTTCCATGCAGACGCTCGCAAAGCCTGCGTGAGGTTCGTCCGCCGCCCTGCTCCCTCTGCCCGGAGCCTGGCGGGGTTGGGGGGTGCTGCCCCGCCAGTCTGGTCCCAGAGTTAGAGCGCAGGAGCAAATCCCCTGCTATCCCGCTGTGGACACGGAACACACACCCAGCCACGAGCCTTGAGGTCCTTGTTACTACAGCCACAAGCCTGACAGGCGGATGCAGGGAGGCGGGGGTCGAGCTCCAATTAACACACGTTCTGCCACCGCCCCGCTGTGTGGGCTTCTCGGGCTTCCTGCTCCCCTCTTCAGAGCGGACAGCAAGGCTCTGGTCCGCAGGGACCACGGGTGCCGAGGCCGGCGGCTCGGCGTGGGGGGAGGGTGCGCTAGTCACAAATGCTGGCGGGCCCTGCGCTCCCAGAATCCACGAGGAACCACTCAGGCTCACAGCCCAGCAACCCCCTCGGATTTTCACATTGGTCCTCACCAGCTCCAGTGGACAGAGCATTTTAAAGGGAGATGCAAATTAGGGGGCACGGGGGAGCTCCTCACCAGGCTAACACCAGGTGCTGTGCCCCGCTCCCCCCAGAGCAGAAGCAAGGTAAAGCCCCCAGGGGGCTAGGTGCCGAGCGGTGGCTGCCAAGGTGCAATCCGTGCTGATCCCAGATCCCAGGCCCCTCCCCAAGAGGGCAGCCCACAGCCGGGCCACAGGAAAGGAGAGCAGCCATCAGTCCAGGCCTCGTCGGCGAGCCGGGGGCAGCTCTCTCCGGCGAAGCACGTGGGGTGGTCTAACAGTCCTGGGATCGCAGGCATCCCTGGGCTTTTGTTTTTCCTGGAGAACCTCTTCATCTGTCTTGATGACAGCACCGTTAATGAGCCCTTGTTGGGGTCCAGAAGCAGCTAAGTAGCAGGGGTGGAGAACAGTCGATGCAGTCCAGGAGCTCACAGACGTGAGGTGGGCAGAGCCAGACCGGCCACCGGGCGCTCCCGACCTCACAATGGGCAGGGGGTCACTCGGGAAGGGGCAGAGCCCCACACCGACAGCCTCACTCACGGTCCTTCCCGCTGGTGCCCCTCGCAGAGCGCCGAGGGTGAACTGCTGCTCCCCCAGGCCCGGGGTCCGCGCCTGGCCAAGGAGGGCACAGGGACCCTGGAGGATGACTCAGTGGCCCCACCTCACCTCTGTCCTGAAACGCCTTCTGTGGACCAGAGCCCATTTCCAGGATGGGAATACTGAGGCCCGCAAACACACAGAAGATGAGGGATGGGGGATCGAGCCCAAGTCACTGTCATCAGATCCAGGCTTCCCACCCCCTGCCTTCGGGCAGGTCTGACCCCCTTGTTTTCAGGGACCTCATCCACGGCACCCACTCCTGGGGCTTCTCTTGCAGCTGGGGTTCCACCAGCTGGGGCTGAATGGAGACACCAAACCCCTGAAAAGCCACAACCATTCAAGAAGAGCTGGTCCTCCCTGACTCTGAGGGACATGGAGGCAGCACAGCACACGTTCTCCCGCTCATGTGCCCACCCGGTCCACGTCCCCGCGCACCCCACGAACGGGCCCACAAGCAGCTCCAGGCAGCCACGGTCCGTCCACTTAGGGCGAGGCACGCAGCTGTCCATCCCAGCGGCGATGCTGCGCCCCTGCTTTCTGAGAGCATCCAGCAGGCCCGGGAGAGCTCCCGCCCTGGAGACGCGCCCGTGGCTCATCCGGGGAGCAGGTCACATCCTCCGTAGCTCCTCGGCGGGCCAGGCACCGCGTTCTAGCTGCAGAGCACGCACTTTGAGAGAAAGCTTGTTTGACGTCTGGGCGGTTTATTTGGTTTAAGTTGGTTGTTCTCCCTTCCTGCTGTCAAGGGGTAAACAGACACCTGATACATCTTCCTAAGGAGGGCCAGATTAATAATGCATCGGAGCAGGTGGGAGGAAGGGCCAGGCTGTGCCACCAACTGGCTGTGTGACCCAGGCCAAGTGGCTGTGCCTTTCTGGGCCTCTTCTCCTCAGCTGTACGTGGGGCTGGCATCCTGCCCCACCCCGGGCTCCCGACCGGCAGCTACCTGCTCAGTGTCACTTCACAGCCCCCAAGCCCGGGAGGGAGGTATTTCCAGATGAGGAAGGACGGCTCAGAGACGGGACTTAGTTTCATCAAACTAAGTCTTGCAGCAAGTAACTAACTCAGCCAGGACTCAGGCGAGGCCATTTCCAAGCCTTGCTTCTTCCCTGGCCGTGAGCTCTCGGGGACACTGGGGCGCCCTGGTTTCCTGATGGCCGTCACTGCCCTCGCCACTCCTGAATGCAATGGTTTGGAGGCTGGCCTGGGGGGGCCTTGGCACCGAGTCCCCACCCTGGCTCCGCCTTGCCCTGGGAGTGTCTCCTAACCTCCCTGCTCCTCGGCTGCTTTTTCTGCAGGATGGGCACATTGCTTCCTGCCCTGCTTCCCACCTAGGACGGGTGTGAGGCTCAGCTGAGCGACATGGGGACAGGCTTGCTCTCCATCAGGTCCTGCCCAGGTACGAGGACTACGAGGATGTGCAGAGCTGCACACGAGCCCCACCCCGCAGAAGGACAGCATTCAGTGGCTCACACCAACTGGCGTCAGACCAGATGCAGCTCCCCCCAGGGCGGGTGGCATTTTAGGGAGCTGGACTGGGCAGGCATGGCTGGTAGGGAGGAGCAGACTCAGTCGCAGGAGGGGCTCTGAAGCTGCACAAACGGGCAGCCGCCCAGCCTGGGTGTGACCCGGCTCGGGGACGCAGTGAGGACGCAGCCGTCACATTCACAGCGGGGCGGGTGGGAGGCCAGGACGTGGACGGCTCCTCGTTCCTGCCACCTCCAGCCCCCTTCAGACCTAGGGCTGCTCCAGGAAGAGCCCAGCCTTTTCCAGAAGACAGGAATGATTTCATGCAGATATTCCTGGCTTTTTGCTGAGCGAGCAAGACAATTCTGTGTCTCTTTTCCCTCCTTTCTTGGCAGAAAGAGCGGCAGAGCCGTGGGCCCTGGTCCCGTAGTAGGCCTGGCAGCGCTGAGGTGTTTCAATGAAACCCAACCTGTGTCGTCCGCAGACGGCAGGGCTCAGCCAGCTGGACTCACGCTGCTCCAGGCTCGGCGGTGCTGGCTTCCCCGGCGCCCCACTACGCGGCCTGGCACACAGGTCCTCCCCTCTCTTCCATCCCCCCCGCAAGCCTAGCTGACCAGCCAGCCCCCATCGGTCCCAAAGGAAGCTGCCGTGCCCTGTCAAGCCCAGCCCCGCTCTCCAGCCTGCCTTTACCAGCTCGAGGAGACGATCAGAGTAACTATTCCCTGAGCTTCCAGAAAGCTCAGAATCCCCATCTGTGCACGGCGGGTGGGCGTGGGGCGGCCCCATGGGGCTGTCTGCACCGCTTCTCCCTGGCCGTCTTCTCGGGCTCTTCCCAGCTGCTGGTAGAGCGCCTGTCGTCTCCTGCCTGGCTCCCTCGGAGGCTCTGAGGGATCCGGGAGAGCCTGGCCTTCAGACACCTGGTTCAGATTCTGCTCCTCCACTTGCCAGGTGCATGATTTAAAGCAAATGCAAGCCTTTCTCGAGTTTCAGTCCCACATCTACAAAACGGGTAGACTACAACCCATCGTGGAGGGCATGTTGGCCCAAGAGTGGGGGAAGGGACTGCGCCACACTCCAGGAGCTCCCAGTACTGTAGCTCAGTGCCCCATGTTCTCCATCGCCGGCACTGCCCCATGGGAAGCTCTGAGAAGGCCAAGCAAGGCCCTCTGGCACGTCCTCCACTCTCACTCTGCACTCAGCCCTGTGCTGACCCCCAGAATGGCTGGTAGGGGCAGGACTGTGCCTTCCCTAGAGGAGCTGGAGGCCAGCTGGGAGGCAGGACCCTAACATGGAGACAGTGGGGTGGGGGCTCTGACGTTCAGAGGAAGGCACAGACCCAGCAGAGCTGCAGCCCAAGTGGAGAGCAGGATGGAGTCTGGTCCTGCATGCTAGGCCATGTGGCCAAGAATGGTGGCACTTCCAGAGCCAGGACCACGTCTCAGCCTCCCCTGTGTTGCCCACCTGCCTGGGGTGGCCTTCTTGACATGGCAGGGGCTCTGGAAAAGGCAGCCACTGTCCCCACTGACAGGAGAGGTGACAGTAGAGGGAGGGTGAATAATGGAGCTCTTAGGGACCAAGGTCTCCAGTGCTTGGAGGGTAGGGACACAGGTTGGGACAATGGCCTCACACCAGGGAGGCCTCTGAATAAGATGTGAGCATCTCAAAGACAAAGATAACTTTTCTCCCATTTTTCCAGTGCTTTGTACCATGCCTGGTATAGAAGACTCATTATCACCACCATCACCACCATCACCACCAGCACCATCATCATCACCAAGACCATCATCACCATCACCACCACCATCATCACCATCACTACCATTATCACCACCATCACCATCATCATCATCACCAAGACCATCACCACCACCATCACCACCACCATCACCACCATCATCACCAAGACCATCATCACCACCACCATCATCACCATCATCATCACCATCACTATCACCACCACCATCACCACCATCATCACCACCATCACCACCATCATCACCATCACCACCACCATCACCACCATCATCACTATCATCACCATCACTATCATCACCACCATCACCAAGACCATCACCACCACCACCATCACCATCATCACCATCATCACCAAGACCATCACCACCACCACCATCACCATCATCACCATCATCACCAAGACCATCACCACCACCATCACCATCACCATCACCACCATCATCACCAAGACCATCACCACCACCATCACCACCATCATCACCATCACCATCACCACCACCACCATCACCACCACCATCACCATCACCATCACACCATCATCACCATCCTCACCACCATCACCATCACCATCATAATCATCATTGCCACCATCATCACAAGTCACTGTGCTATGTGCTTCACATTACTGATATGTATTTTACAGAAAAGGAGGAATATGAGCAGAGAGCTTAAGCAATGTGCTCAAGGTCACACACAAGTAGTCATTCACAGGGTTGGAATTAGAACTGTCTGACCCAAGGGACCATCCTCATCTGTTAAATAAATAGCAGTGGCTGCCCCTACGCAGTACAGTTTCTGGAGAAGGGGATTCTTGCTGTGAATGAGATAAGATGTTGGGCTAACTCTGGGCCTCTAGAACATGGTTGCTCTGGGCCACAGGTACTGGAAGGAAAATAGGTTCATTTGCATGTAATTTGCATACAGCTGCTGAAAATAAGCCCAGATTCCCCATCACTTAAAAACTGCATTGTTTCTGTCTTGAATGGGACCTTCCCACATGTGCACCACCCCCAATCACCCTGCTGTGGGGTTATGTCCCCTCATCACCCCTCTAAAGGAGGCAATTCCCCACTCAGGGGTGATCTTAGACAGGGAACCTCCTCTCTCTAGAGGAGCAAGGTCTCCTCCCACGGCCCTCCCAGAGGAAGCACGCAAAGTTGGACTGGGGCAGGGTGGGAGGCTGAGTTCCCCTGCAGGGGAGAGGCTGAGGGGGACCACCTTGCATGGGCAGCTGTTTTGTGAGCCTACGGCTTCCTTGACAGCAGGCCTAATGCATCTAAACACCTGGGCTGGGCAGGATGCCAGGGGCTGCTTCCAGGGACAGGCCGGCCGCCTCCTGCCCGGCTGAAGAGCCTCTGGGGGTCTCCTCCCTCCTCCAGCCACCATCTTCCAGCCCCATCCCTCCCATCTGCCTGCCCTTTGGCCAGGGCTCAGGAATGCTGGGCAGCTTCCCTGCTGGTACAGCTCTCCAAAACTCAATCTGGGACTCGAGGCTGTTGGGCTGGGAAGAAGCTGGGCTAGAAGGGGCCCTGGAGGCTGCCCCCCCGAGTGAGTTTCCAGAGGCACTTGGGAACAGGGCCTGGGTCTCTCTGGAGATCCACTCTGGACAAGGGTCTGTCTGGGTGGATTGTGAGACGCGGCCACGCCCTTCCCTCCCTTCATGGTGGGGTGGGTGGACAGCTCAGAGGCTGGAGGTCGAGCCCCGGGCACACTGCCTTCCTTCTGCCCCCGTGCCCAGCTCCCTACATCCCTTAATTCCGTTGCCCTCCTTTGGGAGGATTTTCCAAGTCAATCTAAACCATGCTGATTTATCCTCTATCCTTGTCTGGCTCACAGTGCTGGCATTTAATCAGCCACCCTCTCTGGCGGTTTCTTCTGGGCCTCAAGGGCACCCCCTGACCTTGGCCCATAAAACAGGAACACGGTGGCCAGGCTGGCCGGCTGCCCCAAGCCGCCCCTCCCACAGCCCGTTTGCCAGCGCCCTGCTGGCCCTCCCAGAGCCCCAGGTGAGCGCCCATTTGCTGGAAGAGCACAGCAAGACCACGGGGAGGGGGCAGCACTCCAGGCTCCACAGCCATTCCCAAGGACCAGCCCTGTTCTCCATCTGAGCAGGACTTCTTCATGGATCAAGAAAGGGTGATGCGGCCTCTGCCGGGGGGGGCCGGAGGGCCACACAGAAATGCCTTTCCTCCACCAGCCTTGGGGACAGCCCCCTGCAGGAGCTCGCTGCAGCCTGGCCCCAGGGCCCGCACACACCTTCCTGTGTGCCTACAGGCTCCCCAGGTCCCGACCTGAGGATGCTGCCACTGCCAGCCCAGAGACCAGGTGTGTCACCCCAGGTCCCCGAAGTCCTGGATGCAGCACGCAGGCTCAGATGAGCGGGGCCACCCCCAAAGTCGTAATGAACTCAGGCCTCAAGCTGCTCCAAGTAGCCAAGGATACTGTGGGGCAGGTAGGTGGGGGGCTGAGTGGCGTGCAGGGGCTTGTTGGGGCACATCCGACGAGGGGGCTCCAGGAATGGAAGAGGGACATTGTCCGACTGCTTCCCACTGATGCAGAGAGGAAAACATCCCCCAGCCCTCGCCGGGCTCCCCCTGCCACTCTTGCAGGCAGCGCCCGCCGTCAGGCAGGAGGAGGTCGGCGGCTCTAGCCCACAGGGGCTATGTGTGGGGTATTTATTAAACACTGGGCAGATTGATTTAAACCTCTGCCCAGGGTTATTTTCCTGCCCAGCACTCATTCAGAGCAGGGCTGGTGGGGCCGGCAATGCTGCGTGGAGCCGCTGTGGACGGGAAAGGGCAAGACTCTGGGGCCCCAGGCCTGAGGCCCAAGTGCACGCAGGGTCACCCCTCCCCACCCCCCACATCCCCACCAGCTGTCCCCCACGGCACCCAGAACACAATTCGCATTTACACTTCTCAGCAGATGGAGGAGAGAATCTATAACAATCTGATCACGAAAATGAGATTGTCCCATGTTCTCTGCACCCAGGTGACATCACACACACTCAGGCCTCAGTGAAATCCGATTGCTGCTTATTTAACCTGCTCAGCCTCCCAAATTAAAAGGCAGCCTCCCCTCCCTGCCCCCAACACTCCCCTCCCCACCGCAGCAGGCTCCAACAGGCCCTCTGGGCTGCCGTGGTTAAACACCCTGTCCCGGAGAATGCCAGGAAGAGAGCCCCCACATCCTCCCCTGGGGCGCCCTGGGGTGCCCTGGGGCTGGGTCATGGGGGTGGCAGAGGCAGGCCGGTTGACTCTCCCCCCACCAGGGCCCAGGGATAACTGCCTCCTCAGGCCTGGACAGCTTGAACCTGGACCCTGACGGCTGGCGGGCACCCAGCAAAAGTATTAGATTCTGACCAGATCCAAACCCCTAATTTTACAGAGAAGAAAATGGAAAAGGTCAAGTCACGGTCATGGGAAAACTAGCCCAGAGCCTGAGCACCTGGGAAGCTCCACTGACTTCTGAAGGAAAAGAGGAGGAGTAGGGAAGAGAGAGGAGGAAGGCAGCAATAAGGGGAGGGGAGGGAGGGAGGAGGGGAGGGAGGGGAGGGGAGGGGAGGGAGGGAGGAGGGAAAAATTAAGGGGCAGCAGAGCCAGCTGGGGCTGGGTGGGCCGGGCCCTGAGCCCTCTCTGGGCAGGGTCCCCTGTCCTCCCTGCAGGTGCATCAGCCAGGGGCCGGGCCAGGGTGACCAGCGGGGTTCTTAGCTAGGCCTGCCCTTTGCTGGATGTGGATTAGCTCAGAACCCAAGCTCCTCAGGCTGCCCTCTGACCACAGGCCCGGCCCCAACCGAGACCTTAGTTGTACATCTCCTAACGTCACCTGCACAAAGGACCGGCCCTAGCCTTGCCTGCAGGGGTGCCTGCAAAGTCCCCCCCCACCCAATTCCTGGACAGAAGCCCGGGAGGGCTTTTACTGAGCACCTACTGCATGCTGGGCTCTGTCCTAGGCGCCAGGCAGGGACGCAGCCAGAGCTCTGCCTCATGGAGCTTGCATCCCACTTGGGAGAGAGAGCGCCCCAGAAGACAAGTCCCCACGGGGGTGTCAGCCGCAGGGGGGACGGATCAGGGGAATCCCCTCTGCCACAGGAAGCAGAGGACAGGAGGAGGGCGGGCGGGAGGGGCAGGACGGAGAAGGCCGCACTGATGGAGCGCACCGTGCTGGTCGGCCGGCTGGCCGCAGGGCTCGTGGGGCGAGGGCCGCCGGACGGGTCAGCGTTCCACAACACTGTGATTTTATCGGCCGGGTCCTCGCGGTGAACAGCCCCGTGCATGCACACGCGTGTCGTCCCGTACAAGCTCCGCAAAGGGAGGTCCCGCGGCGCAGACGCTGCACCCGGGATTACCGCGTCCGCGTGCTCCTCGGCCACATGGCCGTCTCTGAGGATCAGGAATTTGGGAACTCCCCTCTTTTTCTGCTCTCTAGAAGAGTCTGTAGAGGCCGGACCTCTTCCTTGAAGGTCGGCGGGGGGACACGTAAGAGGCTGCGTGGCTGTCCCTCTGCGTACTTCTCCAGGAACCTGTTTTCTACTGTGTTGTCATCAAATCATTCATGGAATTCTCTTATTTTGGAATTTCGGCTCCTCCCCTCCTGGCTTGTCTACTTTCCTGGTCTTTCCGAAGAACCAGCTTCTGGCTTCGGGAGACTGTTGTGACCCACTCGATGTGCGCCCGTCTCCATTGTCCTCCCTCCCGGCTTCCCGGGGTCCGTGCTGGCACTCATCTCTGCCTCATACCTTCCTGCAGCAACTCCCTGCCTGCCTCGTTTGCGGCAGAGGCCTAAGGCCACGGCTGCCCTCCGAAGGCCCCCCGCCCAGTTCCATACGCCGTGCGGTATTATTATTCACTTGTGTCTTTTTCACACATGCAGCAATTTGCACACCCATTAATGGTTTCTTCTTTGACCTCTGAGTTATTTAGAAGCCTTTTTAGATTTCCAAACATACAAAAAACTTATTTTTCTTTTACTACTTACACCAACAATTGCATTTCTCTAACTGCATTTTCCAAAAATCGCCGTGTGTTATGCATTACTGAGGCTCTGAAGTTTGCTGACTCCTGACATCAGACAGCGTGCATGTCCCGGGCGCACCTGAGGACAGCGAACTGCTCCCTGCTGGTCCGGCTCCTGCGAGTTGGCGAAGCCCTGCACCCTCTCTTCACTAAGCCCTGAGCCCCCTGCAGAGCACCACCCACGGCGCTGGGCTCCCCCTGGCGGAGGGATCTTATCGGGCAAATCCAGGTGTATGCAGGGTCATTTTCCTGATGAGTGGAACCTGTCACAGAATAATTCTCTTCATCACATTTAATTGTCTTACTTCACTCATGTTTACGAATATATGTGTCCTAACGTCCGTTCTGCCTGAAGGCACGTCTGCCAGCTGCAGGGTTTGTATGGGTGCGTGGGGATCTTCACCTGGTCCCTGTCCTCCTGCAATCGGACCATCCTTGCATCGGACGGGCTCCGAACCCACGTGCAGAGGTGTGTCAACTGGGCATGATTTCCCGTTTTCCATTTGCTTCCCCTTCCACGTGAGTTTTCTTTTTTTTTTCTTTTCCCTTTTTGTTTAATAAGAATTTGTGTTTGTTTAATTGTGTTCTCATTCGATTTTTACTGGTTTGGAAGTTCGATCCCCTAACACTCCTGATTCAGAGGTGACCCCTGCCTCAGATCTCACTGCGCTTTTCACTGGTCCTATGATCTGGCCACACACCACGGCCCCGTGGCCCCCCTGCAGCCGTGCCCTGGCCACCAAGGCCCCCGTCCCTCCACCATGGCCACAGAGCCACCGCTCTGACCACGTTCTACGTGGGGACTCACACGGTGGGTGACCCCGAGCCTGGCCAGTCCGCTCAGAGCCCGAGCGCTGTACCGCATGCGCAGAGACGCTTCGCTTCCATGGTGTTTCCAGTCTGAGACTCTTAGGAACATAGATGCTGTGGACACCCGGTCACGGGTTTTTGTGTGAACGTGGCTTTTTAATTCTCTAGGATAAACACCCAGGAGCACAGTTGTTGGGCAGTATGTTTAAGACACCACCGAACCGGCTTCCAGAGCGGCCGTCCCACGGGCAGTGCCCGGACAGCCCAGGCTCCCCGCGTCCCTGCGTCTCCCCCTCTGCCTCTGGGGCAGGTGTGCAGCAGGACCTCATTAGTTTTACTTTGCATTTCTCTAACAGTTAGTGGTGCTGAACATCTTTTCAGATGCTCATGGGGCCATCGTAAATCTTCTTTGGTAAATGCTCAAATCTTTTGCCCATTTTCTCACTGAATTGTTTGTTTTCTTACTTTTGAATTTAGAGAACTCTTTACATATACAGGATACAAGTCCTCTGTTTCTGTCCGTGAATAACTTGTCTTCCCAATGTCTTCTCAGGGCCTTTTGCAGAGCATAAGTTTTTAATTTTGATGAAGGAGCCCTTGAGTTTTTACCGTGTATAAATATTAACAGAAGCTAAAATTAATCCATATTTAACTTCCCTACGAACAATATGAGATTTTAGTAACTCTTCCCAACTAATATACTATCCCTGTCTGGTTGTCGGTCTGTGCTTTCCAAAGATTTCACCCCACAAATTAGACACTATAGTCATAATTATTACTTTATTACAAAATCACTTCATTATTCCACATAGTCATTTGTTGGATCTGCCTCCACACTTACCAATTTCTTGTGCCCCCATCCTTCCAGCGTCGCCTCCTCTGTCCTGCCGTCCGTCCTTCAGACGGTCTGCTAGGGAGCGCCTCCTCCTGGTGAGCCCACCGGGTTCTCGCTGATGTGGAAGTGCCTGCATTTGTCTTTGTCCTTGATGTTTTGTGGAACCGTGACTCTATGCTCACGGTTATTTTCGGAACACTTTACGGACACGGTCTCACTGCGCTGCGGTTTCCCTCGTTGTTGCGTGACTCGGGCGGCAAGTACACTTGTTGCGCTCCTCCTTTCCACGAGGACAAGATCCCCTCCCGTGGCACTCTGTGGCTTCTCCCCACGTGGCCGGGAGAGCAGCTGTCGCATTTCTACTGCGCAGTGTCCCTGCACCCCCTGCCCCTGCCTGGCCTGCGTCAGACTCCGGCCTCTGGGTCCCAGCGGCCGCGCTCTGCCTCTTCATCTCCGCCGGGCTCCGCCGGCTCGGCGCTCTGCGACGCAGCAGCCGCTCCAGGCATCCCTCCGCTCGCCGTTCGTCACTTCCTCTGCCACCAGATGCCCAGGCTCGTGGCCGTCCACGGAGCTCTTCATTTCTACAAGTTAGAGGTGGTCTTTTTCAGACACACTTGGTCACTTTTGATAGTCTCCTCTTATTGTTCATTGTTGTGACTTCATCTTATTTTAAAGTATTTCTTAGGAACTATCCATGTCCTAAGTCTGACGAATTCCAGTAGCCGCATTCCTCCAGGGCCTGGGTCAGCCAGCTCAGCGCCTCAGCGAACACAGGTCGGGCGCCCGAGACTGCAGAAATGGCTTTCCTCCCGGCTCTGGCGGCTGCGAGTCCGAGTCCGGGACCCAGGCGTGGGCAGGGCTGGTGCCCGAGGCCCCTCTGCTGGCGTGCGGATGACCGTCCCCTGCCCGTGTCCTCATGTGGTCATCCCCCGGTGCGTGTCTGCGTCCTGCTCTCCCCTCGTAAGGACACCGGTGGATCGGGGTCCCCAGTGACCTCCTTTGTCCTAATCACCTCCGCAAAGACCCATCTCCAAGCACAGTCACCCTCTGAGGCCCTGGGGTGAGGACTCAGCGCGTCGGTTTGGGGACACAGTTGGACCCATAACGGGGCCTGTTTTGTTATCTCTGCAACTGCTCCTGCTTCCTCGGCTTTCCATTCCGTGGCCCCGTGACATACCGCATGGTCTCCGACCGTGGGGGCACATGGGCCCCTCATTCTGTGGGCCACCCAAAGGCCCGACTGGCCCCTTCGCTCCGTGATGGGCCTTTGCAGGTCTGGGATCTCAGATCAGCCCTGAACTTGCTTCCCCCTCGGGCAGCGGGGGAGGTGATGGTGGGTAGGGAACAAGACCAGTTCCTCTGCTGCTTTGTGAGGCAGCAAAGCACTTTAAAGGGTGGGTTTCCAGGTTACACTGTTCTGTAGCCCGAGAGCCGATGCATGTCCCACAGCTGCTCCAGCGTGAGATGCACAAGTCTCCCTCGCCTGGTAAGGCAGCGCCACGAGGGGACAGGGCGAGAGCCTGCAGTCCTGAGATGGGCTCCAGGCCTGCCTCAGGTGTCACCCCTGCACCCGAGTGCACCCCGGATTCTCAGGTTTGATTCTCAGGGGAGCACTGAGGTGATCTGCAGCGTCTTCCAGCCCCCTGCCCTCCAGCCTCTGGACACACCACCGGAGGCCCTGCAGGCAAGCCACAGACCATCTCCCGTCACAGCCACCGACACCTTCTAGATGCCCCACGTCCGGACCGTTTCTTCTCTGCCCCACCGGGCCCTTTTGGAACCCTCCCCTGGCATCTGTCACTGCAGCCTTCACGGGCTCTCCTCCTCCACGGGACTGCTCCTGCCTTCTCTCGCTGCCCCGTCCCCCTCCTCCCACGCAGGGTCCTCAGAGCCCTGTCCCCCTCTACACCCCTTCCCTCCTCGGGCCCCACAGCCCCGGTCACCCCCGTGCTGGACAGCTCACTTACACACTTGCTCCGGGGCACCCCCACTGCTGGGCCCACGGGCACCTGGTACGGGACCCCAACCCTGGCTCACCCCCCACCTGCTCGCGTCCCTTCAGAGGCTGTGCTGCCGGGGAGAGTGTCCAAGCAGGACAGGCTCTGAGGCTGGCGGCCAGGGCTGACCCCCGCTGCAGTCCCATCTGGGAGGGGTGGCCATCCTCTTGCTGCCTCCTTCACACGCTCTCCAAGACTTTCCTTCCTAGGACACTCTGACTGGCTCCTGTTTAACCCAAGACCACAGCACCCTTCCTAGAGGCTCTTCAGGCTCCCCTGGTGCATCCCCCAGAGGAGCTTCCAGAGACCCAGGTGTGAGGACAGCACCCCAGAACCACCTGGGTTCCCCTCCATGCATGAGCACCCCCACCCCCAAGGCCAGCCAGGGGCTCTGTTCTCCCTGAGGTGCTGTCTGGCCTCCTTGTGCACCCCAACCCATGGCCTGCTGACAGGCACCCACTGTCCCCATCGTGTTCCTCCCCAGGCTGTCTGCAGCACAGGGCTCCAGCCACAGAGGCCGAAGGGGGCCCCGGGGCCTCGGAGGCAGACAGACCTGGAGGCACCACCTCTCAGGCCCTGACTCTTAAGACTGCAGCAGGGGTGGAAGCTGCTTTTCCCCAAGCTGAGCCCTGATTCTCTGCCCGCCCTCTCCTCCCACCTGCTCTCTGGGCCTCACTGACATCTGCCATGTCGTCTCTAGGGCCTCTGCCCACAGGCCTTCAGTAGCATGGCCACCCCCTGCCTTCCGGGGCACTAGGTCCCGCCCATGCTGGGCTGCTGGCCGCCCGTTTCAACTGCCAGCCAACGGGATGAGATGCAAGCAGAGGCATCCTTAAAGGGAGTAGACATGCTTTCTTAATCCCTCCTCTCCCTCCTGCCACTTGGAACGTGAGTGCAGTGGTGGGAGTCCTGCAGCCATCCTGGACCACGAGCACACGATGGAGCAGGGTCCGCAGGCCACGTGGGGATCACCAAGCACAGACAGCTTCTAAGTAAAAGTCATCACGCCTGTTTTCCCCAAAACATGCCATCTGGGTTTTCTGTAAGATACAGCCAAATCTAGTTTTAACTTATACACAGAAAACATTTACCCAATATGTATTTACTTGCTTAGTATTGTTTTCTACAGCTGACCATGAGCTCTGGGAGGAAAGGCTTCTGGTCTGCCTTGGTCACTTATGCATCTTTAGCACTTAGTATGGAGCCAGGGCCAAAGGTCAGTTGCATGCAGGGGCTATGTGACAGCCATCCATGGCTTGTCCCTCTGGGGTGAGGTAGCCAGGAAGTCAGACACAGAGCTGGAGCCTGCCTCTGGCTAGAACAGCAAGGCTGACCTGGGGGCACCCACCCCTGGGTTGTTTCTGCTTTCATAGCCTGCTGGCCAAATGCCAGTCAGCACAGAGCCACGTTTGCCATATCTGTAGCTCCCAAAAAGAGGAAATTGGACACATGCTTCCAGCACCCATGAGAATGAATATAACCGGGGTCAGGGCTCAGGGTAACCAGGATCAGGGCCCAGAGTATAACTAGGATGAAGGCTCAGAGTGTGACTGGGATCAGGGCTCAGAGTGTGACTGATATCAGGGCCCAGTGTGTGACCAGGCTCAGGGTCTGGAGTCTGACCAGGATCGTGGCCAGGGTCAGGGCTCAGTGTGACTAGGGATCGGGGCTCAGCGTGTAACCAAGGTCAGGGCTCAGCATGTGACTGGGCTCAGGGCTCAGAGTATGACCAGGGTCAGGGCTCAGCATGTGACCAGGGTCAGGGCTCAGCACGTGACTAGGCTCAGGGCCCAGAGTGTGACCAGGCTCAGGGCTCAGCGAGTAACTGGCTCAGGGCTCAGTCTGAGACTGGAGAAGGCATCAGACTGTATTGCGAGGAAGCAGTGTTCGTAGCCAGTAGGGAGGTGAATGCCAACCTAGTGGGCATCTTTGAGTGGACAAGAAGAGTCCATCCCTTCCACCCGAATGAAGATTAATGAGGCTGAGAGTTGGCATGGAGATGGAACTGAGGTTCTAGAGTAGAAGGAAGGCTTTCCAGGGCAGAGCCATGTGAGTAAGGCTGCCATGGAGAGCAAATGGCACCGTTTTCCCCACAGAGGGAGAGGAGGCTGGGAGGGTGGCGGGTCCAAGTCGCAGGGAGCAGCTGGGTGAATGGCTGAAGAGTTTAGGCTCTCTTCCATAGACAAAGTTACTGACACGCTGCTGGTCCATGGTGAACCCGGAAAACCAGAGGAGGGTCCCACCCCATGTGCCTGAGACACTGGTCTTGGCTCTCTTCAGTGCTGGGCTTCCCTGGGGCCCGGGAACCAGCACACCGTCCCGCCCACACCAATACTTCGGGCTCCTGCTTCTGGAGAAGGCTTTTATCCACAGCGGTCAAAAGAAGGTCAAGGGGAGACGGGCAGAGGGCACAAGGCCCAGGACCGGCGAGGCCCTGGGGTTCGGGAGCTCTGTCCTCTCCTCCTGGCCCCCAACAGCCTCCCGAGCTGTGTGGCTGCCGCTGTGTGACGGCTTGGGGGGGGGGGACACCAGCTCCCTGAGGGACCCCACGAGGGGCACAGGAGGTCGCAGAGGGAGCAGATCTGAAAACCCAGCAAGTGCTCGGGGCTCCCTGCCGGGGCTGAGCACAGAGGCACAGCCCATCTGCGAGAACAGGACTGGACTCTATCTCGTTTGTTGGCAAGCATCATCATTACGGTTCCTGACTTTTTCATTGTTTTATGCTTATATAAGAAAAATAATTTTTTTGCAAGAAAATCAGGAGGTACAAAATGGCATCCCCCCATACAGTACCAAGTCACACATACGCGTCCATGTGTCTATCACACCACAGATCTAAACTGGGAGAAATGACTGCAGGCCCACGAGATGTGGTGCCCTTGGCAGAATCGAGGAAAGTGCCGGAGCCCAGCCCGCAGACCCCACACATCCAGGAGGAGCAGGCTTCCAGGGGGCACCCCAGGCATACAGCCACAGGGAGGTGCCGGCGGGCTGGCCTCCAAGGCACTCAGTGCAGCCGGTGAGAGCACGGAATGGGGAGCGGAGGCTGGGCTCAGCCAGCGCCCGTCCGCCTCCTCCAGCCACAACGTCCCTGAGTAACTTCTGCCCAGGACCCACAGACCGGCCCCAGAGCCTTTCCCTGCATGTCACTGAGCCCCACAGACAATGTCTATGAGGGTGTCCTTTGTCCTCGATGGCTCCGTCGAGGCCCCAACTCTGCCCGGCTGTCGCCCAGCCCACCTCCCAGAAGGGCTGGAGTCCCTGCTGTGTGCAGTCCTCTGGGGGCCAGACCCTAGACCTCCTCCTCCACCTTCAGGATCATCCCTGAGAAGACCTCCAGGCCTGGGTGGGGGCCCTGGGGGCTGATCTGGGAGCCTCTGGTGGGCCCACAGGCCGCTCCGCCAGCAGGGGTGCCATCCACAACAGGGGGCGAGGATCCCCGCCCTGGGCAGGCCTCCACCAGCTTCTCGAGGGTCCGGTTGAGGGCCTCCACGCCGTCGGCCAGCCGCTGGCTCTGCTCCACCAGCCTCTGCAGCAGCAGGTTCTGCTGGGCCATCAGTGCGCTCTGCTGCTGGGACCAGTGGGAGAGCAGGGCACCCTGTCGCCGATGGGAGTCCAGCAACCGCTGCTCAAACTCGGAGGCCTCCCCCGCGGGCCTCCCAGGGGGTGGGGGTGGTGCAGTGGAGGGTGGGGAGGGCCCAAGAGCCCCTGGGAACGCAGCCGCAGGAGGCACCGAGGCTAGGGAGGCTGGGGAGGCCGGTGGGGAGGGCGAGGAGGTAGGCGCAGGGATAGTTCCTCGTAGGTCCAAGGGGTCAGGTTCAGGCAGGCTCGGCCCTTCCAGGGTCCGCAGGGGTAGCCAGAGGCAGCTGGGGGTCTCATCCTCCTCGTCCGCTGGTGGAGGGAGACAGGAAATGTCAGCCTCCAGCAGCCACGACTGGGGCAATACATTGGAGGGGCAGAGAGGTGATGGATGGGGAGGCCCTCTGCACACGGAGCTACTTAGGTCTCCCAATGCCCTTCTGTGGTGGGCAGCAGCACTCACACGAGGAAAATAGGAGGACTCACAAGTTGAGTCTTCCTCCAGTAACACTGAGGTCCAAACCTCAGCCTGGGAACTGCAAAGCCTCGGTGCCCAGCCTCCATGCTGCCATTCGTCCACACATCCATCCAGCTGGCCCCTGTCTATCCACCATCCTGTCTATCTGTTCATCCACAATACCACCCACTCATCTATCTGCCCATCAATTTCTTCATCCATCCTCCATCCTTTTCCTTTCATCCTCCTTCCTTATACTCATCTATCCATCCACCCATCCATCCATCATCCATCCCCCATCCACCCACCCATTTACCCACGCCTCTGTCCACCCATCCATCCACCCCCCCATCCACCCCCCATCTATCCATCATCCATCCATTTACCCACAACTCTGTCCACCCATCCATCAGTCCATTTACTCATGCCTCTGTCCATCCATCCATCCATCGTCCATCCATCCATCCACCCATCCAGCCATCATCCACCTACCCCTTTACCCATGGCTCTGTCCAA